>NC_091454.1:217575380-217950380 GCF_027789765.1 Dendropsophus ebraccatus | reverse complement strand
CATCCCCTGTGCATAGAGACATCACCTGTATATAGAGACATCACCTGTATATAGAGACATTGCCTGTATATAGAGACATCACCTGTACATAGAGACATCACCTGTATACAGAGACATCACCTGTATATAGAGACATCACCTGGATATAGAGACATCCCCTGTACATAGAGACATCGCCTGTATATAGAGACATCACCTGTACATAGAGACATCACCTGTACATAGAGACATCACCTGTACATAGACATCACCTGTACATAGAGACATCACCTGTATATAGAGACATCACCTGTATATAGACATCACCTGTACATAGAGACATCACCTGTATATATAGACATCACCTGTACATAGAGACATCACCTGTATACAGAGACATCACCTGTATATAGAGACATCACCTGTATATAGAGACATTGCCTGTATACAGACATCCCCTGTGCATAGAGACATCACCTGTATATAGAGACATCACCTGTATATAGAGACATCACCTGTATATAGAGACATCCCCTGTACATAGATACATCCCCTGTATACAGACATCCCCTGTGCATAGAGACATCACCTGTATATAGAGACATCATCTGTATATAGAGACATCACCTGTATATAGAGACATCACCTGTACATAGAGACATCCCCTGTATATAGAGACATCACCTGTACATAGACATCACCTGTACATAGAGACATCCCCTGTACATAGATACATCCCCTGTATACAGACATCCCCTGTGCATAGAGACATCACCTGTATATAGAGACATCACCTGTATATAGAGACATCACCTGTATATAGAGACATCCCCTGTATACAGACATCCCCTGTGCATAGAGACATCCCCTGTATATAGAGACATCACCTGTATATAGAGACATCACCTGTACATAGAGACATCACCTGTACATAGAGACATCACCTGTATATAGAGACATGCCCTGTATACAGCATATACATGTCTTGTATCCTCCTCTTACCTCCTCTGCTATATCCCCTCCCGGTGCATGGCGCAGGCTGCGTATAGCTGCACTGTGTGTGTTATTTGCACCTTCCTATATCTCCATCTGACGTTCTGGACTTTGCTCGTGTTACAGATGGACGAGGACTGTGACCCAGGAACACGCCGCCATTTAACCCTCCACTCACCACTACCTGCAACATGCTGCTGTCAGGGCAGGCTGGGAGTTGTAGTGTCACTACAGATAGTCACCGGTCAGGGCATGCTGGGAGTTGTAGTGTCACTACTGATAGTCACCGGTCAGGGCATGCTGGGAGATGTAGTGTCACTACAGATAGTCACCGGTCAGGGCATGCTGGGAATTGTAGTGTCACCGGTCAGGGCATGCTGGGAGATGTTGTGTCACTATAGATAGTCACCAGTCAGAGCATGATGGGAGTTGTAGTCTCACTACAGATAGTCACCGGTCAGGGCATGCTGGGAGATGTAGTGTCACTACAGATAGTCATCGGTCAGGGCATGCTGGGAGTTGTCGTCTCACTACAGATAGTCACCGTCAGGGCATGCTGGGAGTTGTCGTCTCACTACAGATAGTCACCATCGGGGCATGCTGGGAATTGTAGTGTCACCGGTCAGGGCATGCTGGGAGTTGTAGTGCCACTACAGATAGTCATCAGTCAGGGCATGCTGGGAGATGTTGTGTCACTACAGATAGTCCCCGGTCAGGGCATGCTGGGACTTGTAGTTTCACAACAGGGATCCCAATAGTTTTTAGTAAATACTCAACATTTTGGTCAATCAGACCCACTGTCAACATTCTACCATTTCCCATCAAAATTTAAAGGGACACTACCCCTTTCACTCTGGAGGGGAGTCCAGAGTCACCCCTGCCCCCCATCTAAGCTCATGTTTTAAGCTGACCACTGTGGGGGTCCGTGTCTCTTTAAGTCCTGTATACTATTGGTGATACCTTGTGTCTCAGTGGCTCCAGTCTCCTCTATGGGGCAGCATTAGGATTTCCGCTCCGGTGTCTCACTCCTCTGTGGATTTACTGGCTGCACTTCTGCACTCTGCCCTTAAGCACTTTACTCGCTGCTTATTTAACCCTTGGACGTCTGGCCGCAGGTGATGGCCGCTGTGTTGTACCTGGGCGATGACCTCATCCGACAATAAACCATTATAGTGCCATAAATGCTGCGATGACACGGCCATTACTATCCTTATATACAGATGTAGCAGAGCTGAGCGTGTCGCACTATGCATCTCATTGTTACCCAGAATGTATGGACAACAATGGGTCCCAAAATACAGATGTGTGTGAGGGGCCCTACTAGGACTCCCTGCCACTGGTGACCTGGTGTGGTGGTAGTATATGGACACTGTATAGCAGCATTGCCTGGATACTGTTCTATCTGACCGCTATACATTCATATTGTGGGACACTTTATGGCGGTATTATCACCTTCCCCTTCTTTGTTGATCCGCCAAAAATACGGATTACCGATGTATTGCAGATTAAATTTTGGGGGATTGCGGATGAAGATTGCGGATGATTGCTGACATCACCTACAGCCCTGAATAACTACTGAACGTGTGGTGACCTCCCACGGTGGTGCAGAAGAAGTACGGTCACTTGCCAGATGGTGAAGCGTGACGCCAGTTCTATGCTGGTTGGCCGAGATGTAACCGGACCCTAGGATGTTATGTCGTGACGCCAGTGCTGGTTGGGCACACAGGTATTGGGGCACACCTGCTTTTATTTTAAAGATTTCATTCACTGCTCTACTTCGGGCTTCCTAGCAGTCAAAATTAGATCCTGCCAGACCCCCGACCCTAATCCAAGCGTTTAGTATTAGGGTTAGGTTTGGGGGTCGGATTAGGGTTACGTCCCACTGATTTCTCATGTCTAACCCTCTCCACAGCTCCAACCCTAACCCTAACCCTCCTGATTAGCACCAACCCCGAGGGTAAGGGTTGTTGTGTGAGCAGGGGATAGTTAAATGTTTGTAGTAACCCTAATCCGACCCCTAATCCTAATACTAAATATTCGGATAAGGGTCGGGGGTTCGGCAGGTTATGATTTTGACTGCTAGGAAGCCCGGAGTGGAGCAGCCAATGAAATCCGTCTGGGGCGGGGCTTGCCTGGGAGCTGTGTGCCCGCCCCCAGCAAGGTCCCTTTGCGGTATGGGATTTAGTCACTACCCTTCCTCTACCCATGTGACTTCCTATCTACAGCCCCTGTAAGGTGTGCTGTGAATGGGTGAAGAGTGCATATAGAAGAAGTAAAGAGAGAGATGATAAGATAGAAGGAGAAAGTATTCTCATTGTTCTACAGATCCATGTGACATATAAACACACAATAACAATTTCAATCCTACAGCTGTGCAACAACATACATACTTACAACAGTGACATCTTGAGGCGAAAACTTTAACACTACTATATCACCACTTACATACAAAAAGTACAGGCTTTTGCAAAAGGTGTAACTAAATTACGTGAAGCTCCTGGGCCCTAGAGCAAAATCCATCTCCACTTACCATGCGCCATTTACAATACTGATCCTCTATAGTCTCCCCCTGGATGCATTTTACTCTTATACCTTTTATGTGATTATTTTTTTACTATAAGAATAAGGCTGGGTTCATGCTGCATTTTGCATGCCTTTTTTTTTATTTTGCAAAAAATCGATAAAAAAACATGCATTTGTGTGCATCCATTTTGATCCGTTTTTCCATTGACTTCCATTATAAAAAAAAAACGGATAAAAAACAGATCGAAAAGCATCCTTTTTTAGCATACAGAAGAAAGTGACCGACAGATGCCTTTTGATCCATTTTTTGATGTTTTTTTTTTGAAAACTGGATCAAAACAGATGCACACAAATACATCTGTTTTTTCATGTGTTTTGCATAAAACGGATGGAAAGTGTTTTTTTTTTTTTTTGTTTTTTTTTCTTACCAGAACTTGAAAACCTGTGTATTGACAATGTGCATACTGTGCTGACCAACTAAATGTAGTGCTATGGACTGTGACTGCCACAATCCCCATCCAGCCCCTTCCTGGGGGGGCACATACACTGTTTGCAGACTTTCCGCAGAGCGAGTCCTCTCCTATCTCACCTCCTGCACTTTGGATTGTCTATGTCCTTCTTTCATGTCCTTGGTATTGATCGATCCCTACCTCCGGCACCAGATTATACTACACAAAGCAGATTATACGTGGAGCACATTTTGCCCAAAACGTCCTGACTAATCTTATGGCAGATGTAAAATGCGGAAACTAAAAGAAATATCTGCGAGAAAGAAGAATACTCCCCCGCATGTGGACACTTTACTTACACCAAAAAAAAAGAAAAAAAATTTAATTTTATTTTTATTTTGAGAAGAATTAAAAAAAAAAAAATTAAAAAATAAATAGATTTTTTCACCAGATCCATGAAAGTGAAAGCAAATTTAAATTTAAAGTGTGTAACTTAAAGCGCCTTGGCCCCAATGCAAAATGCATCTTCTTCAGTGGCGAGGCAGCTTTGGGTTCCCATGAGCACCAGGGGTCTATGTTGCCTCTTCACTCCCTGTAGATATACTCCCTGTCCATTGTACCAACAGGTATGGCATGGGGGGGGCATGACCATAGGGACCCAACAAACCCTTCAGTCAGTTAGAGTACTCCTTAAAATGTAGGTGCAAATCCTTCAAGAAACATACAAACATACTCCTTACATGTATCCAGTTATCTCACATCATGTATATCATAGCCTTATGGTTATGCTACATAGTCCTTCCCTCGATACCAGAGGTATCTGGCCTCCACCTAGCCTCACCACCACTAAAGGATTGAATATATGAGATTGGCCATGGTGAGAGTCTTTGAGTCCATAATAATAGGAGCACTGGTCTATACACTGATCTTCTATAGTTCACAGAAAGGTACAAACTACCTACGTAAAACTAATTTACAAATATTTTGCTAAAGATGGTCCATGTTGTTCTCTCCGAAGTCACTTGAGATGTCTTCTTCTACAGTGGCAGACAAGATCGAGGATCCTTCTTCTCCCGCTATAGACTCAGTAATCTGTATGCCGCATCCCAATCTTCCTAGCCGCCTCAGCACAGCACCAGTTGACGCCCTTTTTCAATTCCATACTTTGTCTTGTGGCTCTCAAATAGATCCTTTAGCTTCTCTACATAAAGAGCATGGAGGGATGTGATGTCTTCAAGAGAAGGAGAGGGGTTCTTCACAACCGGGATAGGAGACCCCACTGAAAGAGATAGTAGAAATGAGGGGATATACCTACACGTATACAATTATATATACCTACAAATCTAAGTATAGGTAAATAAAACCGAAAAACGCTGAGGAACGATGGCCTGCTCTGGGACTTGTTTGCAACTCCAAATAAAAGGACATGTCCAAAGCTAAGGCACGACCACATGAGGAGCAGTGTCCCACTGATCACTAGGACACCTTAATAATGGTACAAGAAAACAAGATTCTATATAATTGTAAATTCTCTTAAAAATAATTTTCGTATAGGGACGTAACTGTGCGACCGGCCTCTGGACTCACAATGGCTGGTATGTTCTGGATTTGATCCAGTAGATAGCAGCCAGTATCACATGATGATCCTTGTCCCCAGGTTCACCTTTCCCACCCTATACAGGATCCTGCATCAAGATGTTGTGTGTGTACGGAATTGATCGTACTCCCAGAAGAACGGTATTGTAAGTAGATTTGGGATATGAATTCATTTTAGGGATATATCAAGAGTCCATTTATTCTGGGGTCTGTGTTAGTTTTTGGACCTTGGAGCTGAATTAAAGGACAAGTGCCATGAAAAACTTTTTCCAAGTAATTGAAGCACATTACAAAGTTATATAACTCTGTAATATGCTTCAATCACCTATCTGCCTCCCTTCCCTGTCTTTTCCCCCCTCCACCCCCCACCAGGAAGTGTCCTAACTCACACAGACCTGATTACTGTCGTCACCGTCACCAGGCAGCTCCTTCTTGTGAGAATGAGTCATCAGCAGGAGGGCTGCTCTAGGTCCTGTTACAGCAGCCCCCCCTCCCCAGTTCAAGTGATGGCTTGCAGTTGTTCAGCCAATGGGAGCTGAGCAAGCTGAGTCACCTGACAAGGCAGGGGAGGGGGGAGGCTGGTGTAACAGGAGAAGGAGCTGAGAGAAGAGCTTGGTGACGGTGACGACAGTAATCAGGTCTGTGTGAGTTAGGACACTTCCTGCTGGGGGGTGGAGGGGGGAAAAGACAGGGAAGGGAGGCAGATAGGTGTTATATAACTTTTGTAATGTGCTTCAATTACTGGGAAAAAGTTTTTCATGGCACTTGTCCTTTAATTTTGGGTTCTAGTCTGGCATCTAAATTTTTGCAGGATTCTGGTCTCGGGACTTATTTTTAGTGTTGAGCAAACTTGCGGAAAGTTCGGCTTCAGCAAGTTTCCTCTGAACCTGAACGCTATGCAGTGCTGGTGTCTGTAGAAGTTGGGAGTCGCCAGGAGTCAAATCCCAAGTGTTCAGGTTCAGATGAACATTGCCAAACGTTAAGTTTGGTATCTAGATTGGGGTCATTATATATTTATGGGTCTGGTGTCGGGTCTCATTTGATTTATGCATCAAGGTTTAGGAGTAAGTTGGGGGACTGGTGTCTAAACTTATTTTACCTGCATAGTATATCAGGATGAATTATTAGGCCAGGTTAGGAGTTGAACTTTCACAGAAGTTGGGCTTCTTGAATGCAGCTGGGCAAGCAACTCTTGAGGCCCATTACATATTGGAGTACTGGGTTCCAGAATACCATACTATTAACACATGTGGTTCTAGAACAAAATCATTCAGTTGTCTAAGGTTCTAAAATGGTTAAAATATTGATGTGTGCAGTTCTCGAACAGTGTAATTTGGCCACATGTAGTTCTAAAACAATTGTATTTTGATCACACTTATTTAGTTTTTCAGGAATAACAACTCAAAAAGGTCCAAGAACTATAGGAATAAGTTGATGAATGTTAATAGCGGTAGTGTAGTATAAGTTTACCACTTACCCACTGTATAGACTGGTCTTCTATAGGGAAGGAGGCCCAAGCTATACTGGAACACTCCTCGGCCATGAAACAGGGGTATTGCTAGTCCCAAAATCCTTTGCAGCTTCTCCTGGGTGTTTCGAAGCAGAGACCCAGGTGGATTATCGATTTGATAATAGAGGTTGTTCTCTCCGAATGATAAAACCGGGACCAAATGAGCCCTGTATAGAAGAACAGGTGTATGAGAACCCTACACAGATGTAAAGTATTTCCATAGATAAAATAGCTTATGTTTGTTTTTCACCCATTTTTCTTACCCATGGGTCAAGGCCAGTTTAATGAACCCGGTTCTCTTCAAGATTTGAAGGGTCAGTTCTCCAGGTTTTGCATCTAGAGCTTCAGGTGGACCCCCAACTGCTATGACCAGAGCTTGCCCGGAGGTCTTCGTAGAGAGGAGGTGGTGGGCACTTCTTTTGTCGGAGGAAACAAGACCTGAAATTGAGGAAGTTGGCGAGATATGTTGAAAAACATTTTATCAACTGTGAAAACTATGAATTCTCAAATCCCCAAATCAGTGGGGCTTCTGAAGGAGTTTAGTGGTCTACTTACACCCACTCATGATATATTCCCGAAAGAATGGCACGCGGAACCAGACTGGCAGCATTAGAAGATGAGGCTTCAGACCAGGGAAGAGACTTGAAAATCCCGTTCCTTCTGTGCAAAAGTTTCCAAATGCCCCAACCACAAGAACCCCGTGAGGATGAAAGCCAAAAATATAATTGTGACCAGGGTCAAGAGGAGTTGTCCGGACCAGCTGTAAGATACAAGGGTCTGGTATAATAATAATTTAACATTATCTGTTTGCGCTCCAAAATTGCTCTACGTACAGTAACTGGGGTTACAGAAGTTGCAATCATAGAGAACAGTGTTGAGCGAACGTACCGAACTTGTCGGGATCAGCAACGTTCTCTGAACCCAAACGCTTGGCAGTTGACATCCAGCGGCTGGAGAAGTTGGATGTCGTCCTGGCGCTGCCCAGAAAACATGAATACAGCCTATGGCCTATGTTTTCCAGGACTCTCTAGGGCACCATTCAACTTCTCGAGACTCCAGCGGTCAAATGCAGAGTATTCAGGTTTCAGAGAACGTTGCCGATCCCGAACAGTTTGTCAAGTCCACTCAACACTAATAGAGATTCTTCTTTGGTTACCTGTTCACCTGATCAAAAAGTTTGCATAGGGCATTGCGGAGCGGAGGGAACGATGTCCCATACATGGTGGACTTGTACGAAATTGAAGAGGTTTTGGCGCAGGATTTTTAACTTGTTATACTCACTGACCCAATGTAATGTACGAACGTCGCCCGAATATGCGTTGCTGAATGAGGATTCCAGGTCTGCCAAAGCACTCCCAACGGTTCGCCTCCTTTTTATTTTTAGCGGCCAAAATTGCTATTGCTATGTCCTGGAAAAAGGCAACAGTCCCATTGGACTTAGTTAAATCCAAATTAAATTGGATAATGGTTAATGACCGTCTCCATTCGATCCTTAATGATAAGGAAGATTTTTTCCATAAGGTTTGGCAGCCCCTCTATAGGTGAAGGAAGCTGTGAAGGTCTTTCACTCCCAACCCCCCCCCCCCCCCCCCCCCCCCTCCTTTTCCCTTTTTTTTTTTTTTTTTTGTATTTTGTTTTCCATTCCCTTTCTCTTGGGTCTCGTCCTTAGTGTCTGTCATTGTGTGAGTGGTATTGTCTGATTTATGTTTTGTGTTGGATCTATATTTCTGTTTGAGTTAAAGGCAAAAAAACGTCTTTTGCTTGGCGGTGTGATTATGTGCAAGATCCCGTATAGGTATCCCTGAATACGTTGGATAAGACGTTCGGCACGGGCTATAGAACAAGGTTATTTCTGATTAATGATTGTAATATCTGCCTGTGTTTTATTGTTGGCCTAATGTTCGGCCTTGTTAAGCCTATGTTAGGCTACTTGTATGTATACGTAAACTAAAATTCATTAAACTCTTTGAAAACCAAAAAGTTTGTATAGACTACAAGGACTCCCCAGCATGTAGAAACAACCACATGACAGCCCACATACAATATATTCCTTTGCAGATGAGGACCATCTTAGCCATGTAGAATTGCCCTGAAGATCACCAGGGTCTATGGCCGACACTAACTGACCACCACAAAGAGAGGGACAACTCACAATAAAGCCCCTTCACAGCCATCATATGAACATGTCAGTGGGTCATTAAGGGGTTAACAATGGAAATATCTGCAGCTCTGTGCTTCTGTTTTACTCACTTTGATTGGGAAGTAATTGGCAAAATATCTCCATACAGTCCATCTCCGCACCCACTCGGACCTGCGGCCTCCCTTGGAGGGGGTGTCCCAGTCTATGTAGAGCCATATAGAATAGAAGAGGGCCAGGGCCCAGTACTGGGAGCAGAACAGCAGGATATAGAGAAGAAGACAGCACTGACCTGGAAAACAGGAGACAGGACATAAAATACCAGAGTCACCTTGTCCAATGTAGCCACGGGCTAAAGGGGAACCCCAATATGTGCAGAGTAACTGCAGGAGTGTAGGAATAGTGAGCACTAAGCCCCATCATAATATACAAGAGAGAGAGGGGGAAAGGGAGGGAGAGAGAGAGAGAGGGAGAGAGAGAGGAAGGAGGGAGGAAGGAGGGAGGAAGGAGGGAATGGAGGGAGGGGTAGAGAAAGAGGAAGGAGGGAAGTAAGAAAGGAAGGGAGAGGAGGAAGGAGGGAAGGAAGAAAGAAAGAAAAGGAGGGAGGGAAGGAAGAAGAGAAGGAAGAAAGAAAGAAAAGAAGGGAGGGAAGGAAGAGAGGAAGGAGGGAAGGGAGGGAGGAAGGAGAGAAGGGAGGGAGGGAGGGAGAAAGAGGAAGGAGGGAAGGGAGAGGAGGAAGGAGGGAGGGAGGAAGGAGAGAAGGGAGGGAGGAAGGGAGAAAGACGAAGGAGGGAAGGGAGGGAGGAAGGAGAGAAGGGAGGGAGGGAGAAAGAGGAAGGAGGGAAGGAAGGAGGGAAGGGAGAGGGGGAAGGAGGGAGGGAGGAAGGAGAGAAGGGAGGGAGGAAGGGAGAAAGACGAAGGAGGGAAGGAAGAGAGGGGAGGAAGGAGGGAAGTAAGAAAGGAAGGGAGAGGAGGAAGGAGGGAAGAAAGAAAGAAAGAAAGAAAAGGAGGGAAGGAAGAAAGAAAGAAAAGAAGGGAGGGAAGGAAGAAAGAAATAACAGAAGGGAGGGAAGGAAGGAAGGGAGCAAGGAAGAGAGAGGAGAGAACGAGGAAGAAAGATTGAGGAAAGAAAAAAAAAGAAAGAAATTAAGGAAAGGAAAGAAGAGAGAAGGTAAAGAAAGGGAGGGGTGTGAAAAAAATCTGAGAGGAAAAGAGGTAGTAAAAAAGGGGAAGAAAGAACAGAAAAGGAGAAAGATGAGAGAAAAAGAGAAGTAACAAGACAGGAAAGAAGAAAGAGACAAAGAGGAGAAAGTAACAGACAAAGAGAGAGAGAGAGAACAAAAGGGAGAAAAAAGAGAGAAGAGAGAATAGAAAGTTAATAAATAGGGAGAGAAAGAAAGAAAGAAAGAAAGAAAGAAAGAAAAAAAGAAAAAAAAAGAGCGAGCTTGAGAGAAAGGATGAAAGAGAGAAATAAAAAGTGAAAGAGAATTAAAGCTAACATTGCTAACAAAGCTAACCTGTGACCATAACTCCATGTGGTCACAGGTGGTACTGCAGGCTGAACAAGTTCTTATGTCCGTCATCAGCAGTTTTAGGCTATTTGAAAGAAAAAACAAAATACGAAAAATTTTTCAATATAATAATGCGCTCCACGGAAGTCAATGGGATATTGGCCGGCAGTGCGCACACAGTATACAATAATGGAGAGAACTGATTATGACTGTCCACATAATGAATGTACTTATTATTGACAACCTGCTTAAAAAAAGGGCCATTTCTTCCACCTGCTTCTTTTTCACAAAAATGAAGGCCGTATTACTTTACTGTGTGTGTACCATGGCCTTTGGAGTTAAAGCGACTCTGTACCCACAATCTCAACCCCCCCCCCCCCCCCCAAACCAATTATATCGTCGGATAGCTGCTTTACATCCAAGATCTGTCCTGGGGTCCGTTTGGCAGGTGATGCAGTTATTGTCCTTAAAAACAACTTTCAAACTTGCAGCCCTGTGTCAAATTGGCGTGTCCTAGAGTATCCATGCCCTAGGATTGCACCGCCCCTCCGTTCCTCCTCCCTGCCCTCTTCATCATATGGAATGCCCCAGGCAGAATTTCTCCTAATCATCACCTGTCTAAGCAATGCACATGCGCTGGGTTGTTAAGGCACCTGTGCAGTGTTCAGACAAGTGATGAGTAGGGGCATTGCCTGGGGCATTCCTAATGATGAAGAGGGCAAGGAGGAGGGTCGGAGAGGCGGTGCAATCCTTGGGCATGGGTACTTTAGGTCATGCCAATTTGACACAAAGCTGCAAGTTTTAAAATTGTTTTTAGGACAATAACTGCATCACCTGCCAAACGGACCCCAGGACAGATCTTGGATTAAAAGCAGCTATCCGAAGGTACAAGTGGTTTGGGGGGGACAGATTGTGGGTACAGAGTCGCTTTGAACGACTTTTACCCTTATAATACCGCACCCCTTCTGCAGTGCATTGTAGAAGATGTTAAAGGGGTTATCCAGCACTACAAAAACATGGCCACTTTTCCCCCTACTGTTGTTTCCAGTTCAGGTGCAGTTTGCAATTAAGCTCCATTTACTTCAATGGAACTGAGTTTTAAAACCCCACCCAATCTGGACACAACAGTAGGGGGAAAGTGGCCATGTTTTTTTAGCGCTGGATAACCCCTTTAATTTCACAATGCACACACAGGTGCCATACAGACCCTAGTACAGAATTCTGAATGCAGCTCTAGACACTGGCCCAATACCAGGAGGAAGAATATTATAAGGAACTTACCCAGAGCGAGGAAGGAGAAGGTCCATTGCAGCACCGCCGCCGTCTGCAGCCTCCTGTCCAGGGGAACGTACAGAGGGGAAAACTGGATCCACATGATTCTTATAGGAGAGATAGAGGAGAGGATCGGAGAGGACTGAGGAGGGGGCTGAAGAGAGGACTGAGGAGGGGGCTGAGGAGAAGACTGAAGAGGGGATCAGAGAGGAGTGAAGAGGGGATCAGAGAGGACTGAAGAGGGGATCAGAGAGGACTAAGCATGGGACTGAAGAAAGGACTGAGGAGGGGGCTGAGGAGAGGACTGAGCAGAAGACTGAGGAAGGGACTGAGCAGAGGACTGAGGAGGGGAACAGAGAGGAGTGAGGATGAGATCAGAGAGAACGAGAGGTCTCATCCCTGTAATATATAACTGAGCCACCACTCCCCGGGGGCCCGGTCTGTCTGACACACAAGAGCCCACCACACCGTCACCTCCTCCTGAAGCCACCCTATCATTGGCTGCCGCCATCTATGAGGGTTTGAGAAATGACTGGCACAAGATGAGTGGAGAAGGCATGAAGCAGAGCCAACGGGGGGATAGGCGCAGACATAGGATGTGCAATAGATTTCACAGACACAGAAAAAGGCCAATACAAGTTCATAACCTACACAAAGCCAGAATAAGTAGAAAAAATAGCAACATATACAACTACCTTCTGCGGAGGCATCTATCTACTTATAGGGGGGTGGGGGGCACCTGGCTACCTAAAGAGGAGTAACTACCTACTGGGGACATTTATGTTCCTGTTGGGGGCATCTGTCTACTAATGGGTGGCACCCAGCTAGGCATAAATGTCAACTACCTTCTGGAGGGGGCACCTATTTACAACTGATGGACAAATACACTCTGGGAGACATGTAGCTTCCTATGGGGGTCATAAGACGGAACTACTCAATGGGGAGGCACCAATCTAACTACTGGGGTGGGGGGGAGATAAATACCTACTTAAAAGGGGCATCTAGTTATCTAGAAGGGGGAAACTACCTACTAGGGGAGGTACCTACTGAAAGGCATATACCTACATGGGGCAGATACCTATGTGCTGGGTGGCAACTACCTATAGGTGGCACTTATCTACCTACTGGGGGCATTAGACTACATACTGAGGGACAAATATCTAAAAGGGACATCTACCTACCAAGAGGGATATCATTGACATTTGAGGCACTTAGGTAGAAGATGACATTGGAAGTTGTGAATGGGGCATCAACGGGGAGTCCATTGGGAATCGATGGCCTCAACAACACAAAGTAATTACAAACGCCATAATTATAATACAAATACGGCCCTATAATAAGATTACCTCCTTGCTGATGGTTTCCATGTTTATCTCACGACACAGTAATGAAAATGATCTGAGAATTGTCTGATAACAGCAAAAAGGTTATGGGAAAAAGAAATAAAAAAATAAAAAATATTCAACACAAAACTGTATACCAGGATAGCAGCACGGAGAAAACCCCACATTTCTTTTAGTAAGACCCACACTTTATATAGATGCAGCTCCCCAACCAAATACAGGAGACAATGAACAGAAAGGTGGGAAAGAGAATGAGGCAGAGGGGGGCCGGGAGGAACTTTACGATGGGACGGGACGATGGGGAAGGAGAATTTTCCGGAGAAGATGATGAGGGTCCTAAAAAGAGAGACAAATGACTATAGTATACACAATGTATTACATATACAGACTATACATATGGTCGCATATTTTGTGCCCCTTTAACTAATATGTGATACAACAAGGTGCCGTGGCCAACCCTCATGACTGGTGCCAAAATCTGGTTCACTAGTTTTTCCATTTCCAAGCTAACAGGGCTCAAGAAATGAGGGTGCCCCTTTAACTTAGAAGGTCAATGGCCACTGCTGGCACATAGGACATCCCACCACTTCTGCCCTTTACTAGCCGCACTTTATAAACACAACCCTGTGCATTCTGTCTACTCGTATCTAATGTTGAGTTACCAAACTCTTCACGTTCAACATTGTTCTTCCGAACACTCAGCATTTGACTCCAGGTGTCTGGAAAAGTTATATGCCGCCCTAGGGGGTCCTGGAAAACATAGGCCGTATCCATGTTTTCCTGACTTCTCCACATGACGGGAGTCACAATGCCTAGCATTTGGGTTCGGAGAACGTTGCTGAACCCGAACAGTTGGGTAACTCTGCTCAACACCACTCGTATCCCATGTGAACAACATTGTGCCCAGAGAGTTAATGGAGCAGCTCTCTCTGCCTCTCTCACAGCAGACAGTCCCAGCAGAGGCTTAAGTACAATGCTAGAGCTCTCTCCACCTAATCCACCTACATGTTTGTAAATGTTCAAACCTCAGGATTTCGTGCCAGCGGTTGTCAAAAACACAGCCGTGTCATTTGTCAATGATGGTCGCAAATAATGATCATGATTTTGATGGCCGTCAGGAAAATCCCAAAGTGTGAACATAGCCTATACTTGTCTAACGATTACCAAGGAACATAGGGAGGACATCAAGAAATTGTTGTAATTGCTTCAATCTTATCATGCTTAGGGGTACGCATAAGTCTGTTCTTTTGGAGAAGCTTCCTTCAGTGTTTAATGGCTGCCCCCTAATGTCAAGGTTTTTCATTTCAACGTCAGAATTTTTAAAAAATATTTTTTCCCTTCCTGCTCTATACTGTATAGGTCTTCTCTTTTATCGTATAATTTAGCCTAATAAACAAGCCATCATCGAGGCACCTCTCATCATGCCACCCGGAGTCAGATCAAAAAGGGAGGCTTGTGCCAGCCTAATACATTCAGTCAGCCGTGACTGGCATGGAGCCCAGTACAAAGCATTGTGTGTGATGGGTGCAAGTGAGAAGAGGATGGCATATAGGCATACACAAACACATACCTGGATAAACCCAAGCCCCTCTGGATTTGGGAAGGATGGTGCCAAAAAAAACAACCAGGATGTGAACACGTTTGATCAGTTAGGCGCATTCTTTTGAAGGGAGTGGCCCTTCTATGTTTTTACCAATGTGTAATAACAATACTAGCAGTCAGGAGGTGACTAGTCTAGATGTCCATGTACTTGTGAAGAACAATCACTCGCGTGAAGGTGGTGGCCATTGGAGGACCAGTTGGCCATTTAATCCGGTTAAGCCATGTGGGGACTGGTTCCTCAACCCTACAATGAATTATGTACCTGTC
Source organism: Dendropsophus ebraccatus (assembly GCF_027789765.1). NCBI lineage: Eukaryota > Metazoa > Chordata > Amphibia > Anura > Hylidae > Dendropsophus > Dendropsophus ebraccatus. The sequence continues at coordinate 217,935,198 of NC_091454.1, read as the reverse complement.
CCCCACTGTGTATCTCAAGTATTGCAACCAGGGGCATATCAAAGGGGGTGCCAGTCTAACTTTGGACTGGGTCCTGACGGCTCCTCAACCACACTGGAAGATGTTGTTACTATGAATAGAATTGGAGGCTTACAGGGATCTTGTATCATGTCCCGGGAGGTAGGACCAAGCAGATACTGGTCTTAGGTTGGTGTAAGACCAAGGGTGGTGGTGTTAGAGGGAGAAAAGATGAAAGCAAAAAATTAAGAATAGGGTTGAGCGGATCTGTCAAAATTTTATGGTTCTTCAATGTTATCCAAACCCAAATGCTCAGTGTTTGGTTCCCCCATGGCTGTAGAGATTGGGATTCCTGGGAAACATGGATACAGCCAGAGGCCAAAGGCTGTGTCCATTTTAAAAGATCCGCTCAATGCTCATGAAAAACCATAAGATCTCCTGGGAATCAGAAAAAGCCCATCTTAACCTTATCATAAAATAGGTTGAAACCGACCTTTTTTGGCACCTTCTACCATCACCAGGGTCCCGTTCCCGCTCCTGTAGGTTACCGGGAGAGGACTGTGGATTATCACTGCACAGAAATAAATGGCTCTGTCCTCAAAAGTCACATTAGTCATAGTCATTTGGCTACTGCCGGACAAATCAGTTGTGAGGGACACTCGCGGGTCACCCAGGTTTGTTATGTTGTTCTCCTTCATGCCTTGTAGGTTCGTAAACTCATAGATGATAAAATTCTTCCAAGACCACCAGAAGGTGGCCGCCAATGGAGAAGACACATGATGGTCAAAAGAGCAATGGAGGATGACAGGATCTCCTTCATAGACATGAATGGTTCCTGGCCACTGGGAGACATCCAAAGCCATCACCAAACCTAAGAAAATAAAATACACCAGCATGGTCCGTATCACTATTTACAGAGGATGTATAACCTCTACCAGCTGTACAAATATATACAGGAGATACCCAGGTTATACCAGCTGTATATATATACCTATATACAGGAGATACCCAGGTTATACCAGCTGTACATACACTCACCGGCCACTTTATTAGGTACACCATGCTAGTAACGGGTTGGACCCCCTTTTGCCTTCAGAACTGCCTCAATTCTTCGTGGCATAGATTCAACAAGGTGCTGGAAGCATTCCTCAGAGATTTTGGTCCATATCGACCTGATGGCATCACACAGTTGCCGCAGATTTTTCGGCTGCACATCCATGATGCGAATCTCCCGTTCCACCACATCCCAAAGATGCTCTATTGGATTGAGATCTGGTGACTGTGGAGGCCATTTAAATACAGTGAACTCATTGTCATGTTCAAGTAGAAATCAAGACTCATCAGACCAGGCAACGTTTTTCCAATCTTCTACTGTCCAATTTCGATGAGCTTGTGCAAATTGTAGCCTCAGTTTCCTGTTTTTAGCTGAGCGGAGTGGCACCCGGTGTGGTCTTCTGCTGCTGTAGCCCATCTGCCTCAAAGTTGGGCGTACTGTGCGATCAGAGATGCTCTTCTGCCTACCTTGGTTGTAACGGTTGGCTATTTGAGTCACTGTATCCTTTCTATCAGCTCGAACCAGTCTGCCCATTCTCCTCTGACCTCTGGCATCAACAAGGCATTTCCGCCCACAGAACTGCCGCTCACTGGATGTTGTTTCTTTTTCGGACCATTCTCTGTAAACCCTAGAGATGGTTGTGCGTGAAAATCCCAGTAGATCAGCAGTTTCTGAAATACTCAGACCAGCCCTTCTGGCACCAACATCCATGCCACGTTCAAAGGCACTCACATCACCTTTCTTCCCCATACTGATGCTCGGTTTGAACTGCAGGAGATTGTCTTGACCATGTCTACATGCCTAAATGCACTGAGTTGCCGCCATGTGATTGGCTGATTAGAAATTAAGTGGTAACGTGCAGTTGGACAGGTGTACCTAATAAAGTGGCCGGTGAGTGTATATAATTATATACAGGAGATACCCAGGTTATACCAGCTGTACATATATAAGTATATACAAGAGATACCCAGGTTATACCAGCTGTACATATATAATTACATACAGGAGATACCCAGGTTATACCAGCTGTAGATATATAATTATATACAGGAGATCCCCAGGTTATACCAGCTGTACATATATAATTATATACAGGAGATGCCCAGGTTATACCAGCTGTACATATATAATTATATACAGCAGATACCCAGGTTGTACCAGCTGTACATATACTGTATAATTATATACAGTATATATACCCAGGTTAAACCAGCTGTACATATATAATTAGATACAGTGAATACCCAGGTTATACCAGCTGTATATATATAATTAGATAAAGGAGATACCCAGGTCATACCAGCTGTACATATATAATTATATACAGGAGATCCCCAGGTTATACCAGCTGTACATATATATTACATACAGGAGATACCCAGGTTATACCAGCTGTACATATATAATTAGATACAGGGAATACCCAGGTTATACCAGCTGTATATATATAATTAGATAAAGGAGATACCCAGGTCATACCAGCTGTACATATATAATTATATACAGGAGATCCCCAGGTTATACCAGCTGTACATATATATTACATACAGGAGATACCCAGGTTATACCAGCTGCACATATATAATTATATACAGGAGATCCCCAGGTTATACCAGCTGTACATATATAAATATATACAGGAGACCCCCAGGTTATACCAGCTGTACATATTTATTATATACAGGAGATCCCCAGGTTATACCAGCTGTACATATATAATTATATACAGGAGATCCCCAGGTTATACCAGCTGTACATATATAATTATATACAGGAGATCCCCAGGTTATACCAGCTGTACATATATAATTATATACAGGAGATACCCAGGTTATACCAGCTGTATATATATAATTATATACAGTATATACCCAGGTTATACCAGATGTACATATATAATTATATACAGGAGATACCCAGGTTATACCAGCTGTATATATATAATTATATACAGGGAATACCCAGGTTATACCAGCTGTACATATATAATTATATACAGGCGATCCCCAGGTTATACCAGCTGTACATATATAATTATGTACAAGAGATACCCAGGTTATACCAGCTGTACATATATAATTATATACAGGAGATACCCAGGTTATACCAGCTGTACATATATAATTATATACAGGAGATACCCAGGTTATACCAGCTGTACATATATAATTATATACAGGAGACCCCCATGGTGCAAATCATTATATACAGGAAGATAAATGTGTTCACCTGAGAGGAGACACGATATAACCCAGGTAATCCTCATGACCTCTCTGCTTTGATATTAGAGTATGACAAGCTCTTTCTCGTGCCCCATTCCAGTTATAGAGGTTAGTCGCCCCCTCCCTGTCTGTAACCCGGATATATCGCCCCCCTGCCCACATGTACCATCACACCTCAAAGATTCTAGGTCAGCTTGTCTGCAGAATGCCTGAGGTTGTATCAAGCTTATGTTAGAGCTGACGGCAGCGTGTCCCTTCTGGTCTGGTAACAATAGGAAAGACTGGTGATGAAATGTCTGGGTGCCGTTCACTATTGCTAAATGATTCGTGATATTTCGGATATTTCATCACAGCGTGAACTTTAGTTTCATCACCGTCTAGATTACCAATGTTTGCGTCTATTTTTCTAGTCTGCCTTTCACCCTGGATTACACACTTATTTCTGTCCCGGCCTCTTATTCTGCCTGCCGCCTGCTCTCTCCTCTGGAACATGGGAAAAGAAATGGTAACCATGGGCAACCATATGGGGCCTCATAGAAGTCCTCAATACATGGAAGCTGATAGAACCCCTCAATACTATGTATATTATTGGAGTGTTACCTTGTGGAGCCCTAGGCCCTCCTTGGGCCCCCCTCGGGTTTTAGGTCCAGTAACAACTGCTACCACTGCTTCTTCTGTAACACAAGGTTCATAGTATTTCAATAACTTACTTATACGTAAGGCTCAACACTACTTAAAGGGGTAGTTCACCATAGGCAGGAAGTGCAGCTCTAGGCAGTTCCTGACATGGACAGAGGTGGCAGCAGAGAGCACTGTTTCAAACTGGAGAGAATATACTACTTCCTGCAGGACATACAGCAGATGATAAATACTGTAAGACTGTAGATTTTTTTTAATAGACGTAAATTACATGTCTCTGGCACTAGTTCATTTGAAAGGTTTTTTTTTTTTTAAGACAGGCCTGAGGCTCTCAGATGCTGTGTTTTGTAGTTAATATAAGATAGATATATATTTTCTTTATCTGCACAGCTTTTTACTTACTAGAACATGAGTTTGTGCTTCACAGCTGCTCTTCCTTCTGAAACTGGTTCCAGAATATTTTTTATATACCTTCCTTCTGTGCATACTTTAGTGTTTGCTGCCACATGACAGACAACTTGGCACACCAATACTTAAAGTGTCCCTGTCGTTATAACTTTCAAAATCTAAATCATCAGTAGATGTGATTTAAAACATGTTTGCAATTTACATTCATTATTTATTTTTTTTAGTTAGCATGGAAAACACAGCACTTCCAGTTTTTTGACTTTTTTTCTCAAGAAACAGGAAACAGTCAGAAAACAGGAAGTCCAGTTTATCCCAGGTCATCTGAGCGCTCACAGAGAGAAGGCAGTCATGTGACTGATAGACACTCTGACTCTCTGTACTGTGTTTAGTCTGTTTTTTTCAACCAGCAAAAGTCAGAAAATCTGCCTACAGGAGACAGGACCTGGATTTCTGGTAAGTATAGCTGTTATATAGCTGCCTTCAAAAGACTGGACCTGGATTTCTGGTAAGTATAGCTGTTATATAGCTGCCTTCAAAAGACTAGACCTGGATTTCTGGTAAGTTCAGCTTTCTTTTTAGCATGATAACAACAAAAAGAAATAATGAATGTATATGGAAAACTTGCTTCCTTTCACGTCTACTGTTGATTTTGATTTTGAAAGTTGTAATGAGAGTGACACTTTAAAGGCAATATTATCAAAGAATGACCTATTGTTGAATCAAGTTTTTATGTGAAATCTCCTGAAGATTAGCTATTAAAGGCCTATAATAGGAGCAATCATACTTGCCTGAAACACTTTAAACTTCAGCCTGTGTTCAGATGAAAAATGAACTTTTACTTTTCTATTCTTATCAGTGTTTTGCGTTACATTTAGCGCCAACAAAAATATTATTGTTCTGTGGCAAGAAAATATTTTATTATACTTTATTCTGTATTTTGTATTTACTTAACAATAATGATCTCTTTTTTATGCAGTACCATATTCCATAAGTTAATGTATCAGTATGTTTCTAGTGGTGGTGCGGGGGGGGGACAACAAACCCAATTTCAATCAGGAGAGGAGAGTCACACGAAAACTAAAATCGGCAGGTGGGAAGGGGGGAGGGGGGTGAGAGAAAATAATAAACAGGTGAACTCACCTGTCTTGATGCCTCCATTGCACTGTTCCTTGGACCTGTTCACAGCAAAAGGCTGTCATCTTCAACCGGTTACCCGGCTCTTCCAGCAGCAGCGTCATGGCCCGGCTAGGTGATTGCCCGCACGAGTCACTGATTGGCTGGGGGGGGGGGGCAGCCGCTCAGCCGGGGATGTGACCATGCAGCCAGCAGAGCCGCAGGACCCCACTGCTGTGATTGGGACCCTGAAACGACACTATGAGACACTATGGTAAAAAGGTGTGGTTTTATTATTATTATTATTTTTTTTATAGAATTTTAATTTTCCTGTAAAAATTTACATTTTCTTGGGGACACATTTTTCTTATTATTCAAATCTTTCAAATGAAATTATAAAAAAAAACCCACACACAAAATAATTTCTTGAAATGTTATTTAATGTTTGTGTGGAGCTGAGAGCACCCAGTTATTAGTCGCTGCCTACCGAGCTCTATTCCCTCCTTTATCTATGATGTTACAGGCTGTACTGCAGCTGCTGCTCCCCCTGCTGCCAATACCATCACATAGCTCCATTACCAGCTATATCCTGTAGTCCCAGTGCAGTTTCTACACTGTACTGCTGCTGCCTCTATGGACAGCCCAGCACATCTCCTGCCTTGTCCATCATCTCCCATAATACACTGCTTCTACTGGGAACTCTACCCTAGATGCACAGAGTGAATCTATCAAAACTTTTTTTTTTGCTTACACAGTAACACCTCTGTTCTCGAAGACAATGGGTTCTGGAAGGTTGTTCCAGAACCGAGCAGTTCAATAACCGAGCTGTGTGTTCCCGTAGGAAACAATGTAAATGTGTTTAATTGTTTTTTACACTCCGTGGGTCAAGTGCAGAGCGCCCGGCCCACAGAGTTCAAGGAGTAGTGATGAGTAAACGTGGCGATGTTCGGTTCGGATGCCGAACAAAAACATAAAAAAAATTATCGTGATTGGTTCAGGTTCGCTGAACATTCACGAGCAAATAACGAACGTACAGCAGAAGCGTAGACACATGCATACAGATTATCAGGTGCAAAGTGTAAATTACGCAGTTGCGTACGGATTGCGTAGGTTTCGGTCTAGAGTTACGCACGTGCGTACAAATGATCAGGTGCAAATTGTAAATTACGCAGTTGCCCACATCGCGAGATAAACGTTCGCAAACTTGGATATGTTCGAAAATGAGGGTATACCATTCCGATCATCAAACAAATTGTTTGTGATTGGCTAAAACAAACAATTAGCGCCATGTTCGTACAAACATTGATGAGCATGTTCGCTCATCACTAGAGATGAGCAAACCTGGAGCATGCTTGAGTCGATCCGAACCCGAACTTTCGGCATTTGATTAGCGGTGGCTGCTGAAGTTGGATAAAGCCCTAAGGCTATGTGGAAAGCATGGATATAGTCATTGGCTGTATCCATGTTTTCCAGACAACCTTAGAGCTTTATCCAAGTTCAGCAGCCCCAGCTAATCAAATACCGAACGTTCGGGTTCGGATCGACTCGAACCCGAACCCGGTTCGCTCATCTCTACTCATCACTAGTAAAGAGTTACGTGATGATGCAATAGCATCACCACTTACCTCCTCTGGACTAGCAGTAAGTAGCGATGCATGGGCACCCCTACTTACTGTAAAGGAGCGGCGATTCCCACCATTATGATGGGAATCCTTGCTCTAAACTGATGGGTGCAGTTAGAAAGGGGCTCCCCAGAGCTCCTCCACGGTGACGTCCTCCCTCGTCATGGTGACATCACTGTGCAGTAGTTCCGAATCACCAGAAATGCCCAACGGGAAGCCCCTCTCTGGCTGCCGCCCACCGGTTTAGAGCGGAAATTACGTTCCTGTAACCTTGATGCCCGAATAGTTCAGCTGACAGTTATCGGCCCTGATATTGTTCAGATACAGAGCAATATTCCAGTACCAAGCAGAACTTCAGGGGGAAATGTGGTATTACTGTATAGACCATCATCGGCTGGGAATATTGTAGGGGTTCTTGTATATGAGTTTTGCTAAACAGAAGTTGTATAACAACTCTATATCCTGATCCCACAGAGACAGCAGCAGAATACAGATGGAGATGGGGAGGTCACATCTGGTCACATGACCCAGCTTCAGTAATAAATGTACTAATGCAGCAGAGCTGGAATGAAACAGATGGCGCTATGGGAACTGTGATGGTGATGGTGCACGATATGGGCTAAAAACATCAACCCGGTGCGATCATTTTAGGCAGTGTGGATGCCACATGGTCCCTTTAACATTAATTTATTTATCAGCAGTGATTCATATCCTGCTGATATATATATATATATATATATATATATATATATTTTTTTTTTTTTTTTTTTAAGGAAAAAAAAACACCTGTCATATATAGAAAGAAGGGTCAAAATAATCATCAGATGCTGCCAAGTAATATAAAAAAAAACTCATCCCGCACTGATAACCATTGTAGATTGTTTCGTCATACAGTATGTTAATAAGGGACAAGAGAAAATGATCGAAGAATCTTGGATATTGAATTCATGTGTAAATATTCATTATGTTCATTATATTCCATTATAATCTAGATTCCTATGAACATGTGCTATATATGTATATACATAATGTGTTACCTGGAGCTTCCGGGTGAGCCCCAGCACAGCATTGGCTCTATTCTGCTTTAAATTGTATGAAAAGGTATCTATTAGAGAAGCTATGATTCATAATCATAGTGCGTAAGCGTGTAACCGCTTGTATGCCGAAACATTTCACAGAAACTAAATAAAGACAACGGCTTTTATCTCAAGGAAAAAACATTTTTTCTTTATGCAGAATATAATACTATATCAAATGTACAAATATATATATAGAACAATACTGCCTCCTATGTACAGTAATATAACTGCTATATTACTTTTCAGATATACAAGAATATAAATACTATAATACTGCCCCTATATACAAGAATATAACTACTATAATACTGCTCCTATATACAAGAATATAACTGCTATATTACTTCTCATATATACAAGAATATAACTACTATAATACTGCTCCTATATACAGGAATATAACTACTATAATACTGCCTCCTATATACAGGGATATAACTACTATAATACTGCTCCCTTTATAAAAGAATATAACTACTATAATACTGCCCCTATATACAAGAATATAACTACTATAATACTGCTCCCTATATACAGGAATATAACTGCTATATTACTTCTCATATATACAAGAATATAACTACTATAATACTGCTCCTATATACAAGAATATAACTACTATAATACTGCTCCTATATACAAGAATATAACTACTATACTACTGCCCCCTATATACAGGAATATAACTACTATAATACTGTTCCTATATACAAGAATATAACTACTATAATACTGCTCCTATATACAGGAGTATAACTACTATAATACTGCTCCTATATACAAGAATATAACTACTATAATACTGCTTCTATATACAGGGATATAACTACTATAATACTGCTACTATATACAAGAATATAACTACTATAATACTGCTCCTATATACAGGAATATAACTACTATAATACTGCTCCCTATATACAGGAATATAACTATTATAATACTGCTCCAATATACAGGAATATAACTACTATAATACTGCTCCTATATACAAGAATATAACTACTATAATACTGCCCCTATATACAGGGATATAACTACTATAATACTGCTCCTATATACAAGAACATAACTACTATAATACTGCTCATATATACAAGAATATAACTACTATAATACTGCCCCCTATATACAAGAATATAGCTATTATAATACTGCCCCCTATATACAAGAATATACCTACTATAATACTGCCTGCTATATACAAGAATATACCTACTATAATACTGCCCCCTATATACAAGAATATAACTACTATAATACTGCTCCTATATACAAGAATATAACTACTATAAAATTGCCCCCTATATACAAGAATACAATCAGTAGCATATTATAATAGGTTCGTTTTAGGTAGTACCCCCGGCCCTGAGCTCCTGGGGGGCCCATGGCTGACAAAACAGACTTATACTATCAGTGGTTCACTATGGAGCTACAGGTATGTGGAAAGGGACAGGGAGAACAATCAGTGAAGAGAGTTGTACAAGGTGACCATCCTAAGGTGTGGGCAGGAGGATACAGGGTGACTAGTCTGGGGTGGGACAGGAAGGTACAGGGGACAGGTACCAGTCTATTGTGGGGACAGGGGAACACAGTGTGACCAGTCGAGGGTGGGGCAGAAGGATACAGGGTGAACAGTCAAGGGTGGGGGCAAGGGAATAGAGGCTTACCAGTCAAGGGGATAGCCATTCTGGAGGTGGGGGCAGTGGGATAAAGGGTGACTAGTCTGGGGGTGGGGGATACAGGGTGACCAGTCTGGGGTTAGGATAGAGATACGAGAAAGCAGGGTCATAGGAGCAGTGTTCGTGCGTGTGTATGTTTGTGTGCGTGTATGAGGAAGGTGGGGTATTTTAGTGTATTTAGGGGTCTGCTCAAAGTCTGGAATAATGTTGTGAACTGAATGGGGGGTAGTACAATATTTTATACTTTAACTTCTTGATGACACCCACCTGTAGCCTTGCACCATAAAATAACATTATACTAAGTCTTAAGATGGAAAGAAATTAGGAAGCCCCGCTTCCTAATTCACAGGTACAGACAGCAGGGAGTGGAGACCATGGTGCCTCCTAATTCACAGATACAGACAGCAGGGAGCGGAGACAATGGCGCCTCCTAATTCACAGGTACAAACAGCAGGGAGTGGAGACCATGGTGCCTCCTAATTCACAGGTACAGACAGCAGGGAGCGGAGACAATGGTGCCTCCTAATTCACAGGTACAAACAGCAGGGAGTGGAGACCATGGTGCCTCCTAATTCACAGGTACAGACAGCAGGGAGCGGAGACAATGGCGCCTCCTAATTCACAGGTACAAACAGCAGGGAGCGGAGACCATGGTGCCTCCTAATTCACAGGTACAGACAGCAGGGAGCGGAGACAATGGCGCCTCCTAATTCACAGGTACAAACAGCAGGGAGTGGAGACCATGGTGCCTCCTAATTCACAGGTACAAACAGCAGGGAGCGGAGACAATGGCTCCTCCACAGGTACAGGCAGCAGGGAGCGGAGGCAATGTCCCCTCCACAGGTATAGACAGCAGGGAGTGGAGGAAAAGTCCCATCCACAGGTACAGACAGCAGGGAGCGGAGACAATGGCGCCTCCTAATTCACAGGTACAAACAGCAGGGAGTGGAGACAATGGCTCCTCCACAGGTACAGGCAGCAGGGAGCGGAGGCAATGTCCCCTCCACAGGTATAGACAGCAGGGAGTGGAGGAAAAGTCCCATCCACAGGTACAGACAGCAGGGAGCGGAGACAATGTCCCCTCCACCGGTACAGACAGCAGGGAGCGGAGACAATGGCGCCTCCTCAGGTACAGACAGCAGGGGGCGGTGACAATGGCGCCTCCTCAGGTACAGACAGCAGGGGGCGGTGACAATGGCCCCTCCACAGGTACAGACAGCAGGGAGCGGAGAAAATGGCGCCTCCTCAGGTACAGAAAGCAGGGAGCAGAGACAATGGCGCCTCCTCGGGTACAGACAGCAGGGGGCAGAGACAATGGCGCCTTCTCGGGTACAGACAGCAGGGGGCGGAGACAATGGCGCCTCCTCGGGTACAAACAGCAGGGAACGGACACAATGACCCCTCCACAGGTACAGATAGCAAAACAAAAATCACAAACAAAACACTGAAAAAGGAAGTAAGGGGAAATCCCCACTATTATAGCACTCAACTGATATGTAATAGCTGAACCAATAACCCCAAAAATAGATAAAGCCAGTGTATATAATACAACAGGGGTAATAAACAGCGTTATACCACAGCAAAACAATATAAACCACCTACAAAAAAATGCTGGGCCCAAAAGACATAAATAAAATGAATCTTTATTAATCATGATTAAAAATAATATCATATTGTAAAAACAATGAATGAATCAGAACAGCTGCTTGTGTGGTGACCATTCGAGCGGTGGTTGTCACTTAGCTGCCGGTGAGCAGTGACAGACCGCCGGTCACAGGTTAGCTGGAGCAGCGTGACTCCACTGGTGTAATGGTTGGCTGAGGTATGGCCCTGCCCGTTGGTGTTTTGTCGTGACGCCAGTGCCGGTTGGGCACACAGGTATGGTGGCACACCTGCTTTTATTTTTAGTGGGCTGGCTATACCTTTTCTTCCTGTGGACAGTAACCTGCTGGGCTGTTTGGGGGTCCCTTGGGCAATTATCACGGTGGTCCGGAGTGGAGTAGTGACCCACTCGGACTATTGGCACTGCCACCCACAGAAAGGGGGCCTAAGGAAGCTGTGGTTACTGTGTCAATGCTTGATGAAGAGCCACAGAGTCCGGTTAGAATAAATATAATCTTGTTTACTGTGAAGATACTTATACATGGAAATACAGTTTACTTTCGTCTTCATAACTTACCTTATACTTGGTAAACCAGATCTGTACTGAGAGTTGAAAGAGTGATACAGCCGTGCTGGCCGTGTAGCGTGCTGAGAGGTAGAAAAGGGTCAGAAGAGTAGAGTGGAGGATGTTAAGAGAGTCCTAACCCAAGTATTACTGTGCTCTGCTGGAACTTTAGAGGTATAATAAGTAGAATACTTGAAAGTAGAGAGAATACTTGTGCCCGTGTTTTGACTCTTTGGTCTTTGCACCACCTATTGCCCACCAGTGTCGGGTGACCCATCCTAGAGGGTGACACAAGCCCCAGACCTTGTTACCTGGAATGAGCAGAGTGGTCAGAGTTCTCTGATTACACCCGTGCTGCGAGATTGAGTGCATAGGCGTCTAGCAACTTTGCTCTATCCGGATTAGTTCCTTTACTTCTTGTGGATACTGTCCTGCACTGTGTTCCTCTTATCCACGGCGTGAGTTAGGATGATCCCTGACTTGTCCTCTCTAGTAGTGACTTAAGGCTGGGTTTACACTACGTATATTTCAGTCAGTATTGTGGTCCTTATATTGCAACCAAAACCAGGAGTGGATTGAAAACACAGAAAGGATCTGTTCACACAATGTTGAAACTGAGTGGATGGCCGCCATATAACAGTAAATAACAGCCATTATTTCAATATAACAGCCGTTGTTTTAAAATAACAGCAAATATTTGCCATTAAATGGCGGCCATCCACTCAATTTCAACATTGTGTGATCAGATCCTTTCTGTGTTTTTAATCCACTCCTGGTTTTGGTTGCAATATGAGGACTACAATACTGACTGAAATATACGTAGTGTGAACCCAGCCTAAGGGCGGGTTCACACTACGGAATTCTCGCGGACAATGTCCGCGTCTTCCGTCAGCTGTCCGCCCGCACATCTGGGCGCTTTTCCGACGGCTCCATAGACATCATTCTATGGGCCGGCGTATTCCGCTAAAAGAAGTGACATGACACTTCTTTCAGCGTATAGCGGAATGGTGTCTATGGGGCCGGCGGAAAGGCGCCCAGATGTGCGGGCGGACAGCTGACGGAATTCCGCGGACATTGTCCGTGAGAATTCCGTAGTGTGAACCCGCCCTAACACTGCATAGTGTTTAGTAAGGTTGCTTCAGAGAAAACTGTGTTTAGAGACATGTGCTGTAGCGTCCTAGCTTGCATCCTTCCGCTACAAAATCCAAGACAAAAGACCTCACCCATGTGACTTCTTTCCTACAGCATGTATAAACTGTGCTGTGAGTGGGTGAGGAGTGAATGCGTAAGAAGTAAAGAGAAAGATGATAGGTGAGAAGAAGAAAGAACTCTCATTAGTGTACAGACTAGGGATGGTCCGAACCTGCCGAGGTTCGGGTTCGTATGAACCCGAACGCTCGGCAGCAGATTCACGCTGTCTGCCCGCTCAGTGGAGCGGGCGGATACAGCGGGAGGAACACCTGGAAAACTGGGATACAGCCTATGGCTATGGCTGTATCCCAGTTTTCCAGGCGGTCCTCCCGCTGGATCTGACAGCGGGAATCGTTACCGAGGGTTCGGGTTCGTACGAACCCGAACCGAACTTGGTTCGGACCATCCCTAGTACAGATCCATGTGGCACATAAGCAAACAATAACCCTTTAGTTCCTACAGCTGTGCAATATCTGGACATAAACACTTTTAACAAGGACATCTAGTGGTAAATCTTTGGTACTGCTACATTACCACTCATGCTTATAAGTGCAGACTTTTGCGAAGGGTGTAACCAATAGCAACACCCGTGGTGGGAAACCACACTTGCTGACACATGGGCAAAAGAAAAAACATATAATGTGTTTATGGCACAAAAATGACATAAAGCCAATGTATAGATGGTAATAATAAAGTGCCTAACACCAGTAATCCAAATATTCTACATACCCAGTGGGGCTATATGCAATATGTAAACAAGACGTGTCAGAATCCAAAAAAATAACAGTATTCCCTACTGGTAAAGCATTACCTAAAGTGCTGGTTAACACCGTGCCCAAGCTATACGCCGCGACGCGCGTTTCAGCAATGATCGGATACTGCTAGGCCTGATCTTTTAAATCCTCTAACAAGGGCTCTGAACCAATGAGGAGCTCAATCCCATAATAAATACATTAAATTACCTGAATGTATAGTCGTCGCATGTCTCCGAGGCAGTCCGTCCAAACACTTCCATGTCCGAGCACACGTGATCCGCAACGTCATAAACTTGCGGTCACGTGACCCTGCTTCTATCCGCAAGCGATGTTGGAAAGGGACCCAGCACATGCACATGATTCCTCCATTGTTTTTACAATATGGTATTATTTTTAATCATGATTAATAAAGATTCATTTTATTATACGTCTTTTGGGCACAGCAATTTTTTGTAGGTGGTCCCCACCATTATAGGCAGCTTGGGGCTCAATGCACAAACAATTCTGACAGAACAAGGAAAAGAAACAATTACTACTTTAGCTGAATTAGGCTCCGAAACAATAACGGCCTCACATACATAAAAGGTAGGAGAATTTAAAGGCGGCAATAAGCCAGCGTTGGCGTCACAAATCCTGTCAGGCAGCAGTCTAGACAATTTTCAAATGCAAGACCAAAGGGACGTGAAGCTCCGCGCAGCAGGTCTTCAGCCATCCCCGGCTCCGCTCTTCAGTGCACTGATTGGCTGAAGAGAGCCGTTTGACGCTGAGCCGTTCGACCGGAGCGGCAGGTGGTGATCAGAGCGGCGGCGGCGATGAGAGCGGCGGGGGTGGCGATCGAGCCGGCGCAGGGGGCTGCGGATGAGCGGGGGGCCGGGCTGCGAATGGGCGGGGGGCCGGGCTGCGAACGGGCGGCGGGCGGGGCTGCGGGCGGCCAGACTATTACGCGACGACTGTTTACACGGAACGATTGGCGAATTTTTTGCGAACGACGATTGGATGACATGTTCAAAGATCAAAACGCACGATTGCTCGTTCGTCGTTTGATCGTTCGCTGCGTTTACACGTACGATTACGATCGTTATCGAGCAAATTCGCCCGATAATCGTTACGTGTAAACGCACCATAACTTTCTGAAATCAGTTGATTTAAAAGATAAAGATTTTCACCTGAGTACCCCGTTGGTGGCATCTCTGCCTGTCAACCATCTCCGCAAAGCGTGCTGACAGAGAGCCGTGACTAGACACTAAAGATGATCGAACATCGAGATGACCAGTTGCTGCCCCTCTCCCGGCCGCGCGCACTAGAATAAAACTCTATCTTTCCCAGTTTAAGGCTATATTCACACACCTGTAGTGCAGCCCGCTGCCTGCACTACGAGTGTGCATCTGTAGTGCTGTAGTGCACACTTCATTACCCTAGCGATCCGTTGAATAACATTGGTTTTATGTTCTGTCCAGAATTGCGGACGTGTGAATGTAGCCTAAAGCTACTGCTGCAGGTGCGGCTGGTAGCCTCGGGGAGCTGCACAGTAGATCTATACTGTGCTGCTGGAATCCATATCAGCACAATCATCCTGATTGGTTCCCTTTAACTAGTTCCGCAAGAAGAAGTAAATCTCTTCGATCTACAATCATTACAACAATTGTTACTACAATCGTCTCCTCTGTCTGATTTTCGCAATGATTTTAGAGTCAGATCTGAATCAACGATCAGCGACACACAGGACGATTATCGGTTTACATTCGAATTATTTTCCGCACGATAATCATCCTGTGTAATAGGGCCCTAAGGCCCTATTGCTATGAAGCCCATTAATGGATAAAAGAGAGAGTTCCACCATTTCTTCATCCAGCCAAGGAACATTGCTCAGACTTTACAAGATTAAATAAGGTCGGCAAAATGTTGATGTCAAGGCAAGCGATCCACTTCTTGTGGTACTGATTAAGGGTAACATTTCTGGATGCTTACCCGAGGAAATGGGCACATGACCACAACGTGAGTTGTACACACAACCTTGTGATCTGGAGTCAGGTACACAACTGTTGCACCACAAGGTCACCTCTGCTGGCCCAATCTGGAAGGGATTCAGGACAGATTCCTCGGTAAGGCGTCTAAATCTAGATTTTGATATTCCTATGAAGCCCATTAATGGATAAAAGAGTGAGTTTCTCCATTTTTCATCCAGCCAATGCACACTACTCAGACTTTGCAAGATTAAGTTAGGTCAGCAAAATGTTGAAGTCAAGGCAAGTCATCCACTTCTTCTTATGGGACTGGTTATGGGTTACGTTTCTGAACTGTTAACAAGAGGAAAAGGACACGTGACCCCGACGTGATTTGAACACGCAACCTTCTGATCTGGAGTCAGACGCGCTACCATTGCGCCACGAGGTCAACTGACCGTTAGTCCTTTCTACTTTCTCACACCAATGCCTCCTTAATAAAAAATAAAAAAAAAAACACTGAAAATTGTTAGAGGCAGATCCAGACCTGAGTGTTAAAGCTAACAAAAATCATTAGTAACATTCCAAAAAAACAAAACTATTGGAGACAAGATGAACAATGAACCTAATTGGCTTTGTCAGACATTGCCTCAGGGGAATAAAAATGCAAACAATGTGGTTACAGCGAGGAACTACTGGACAAAGCTTACATTAGGTTGGAGGAGTAGACTTATCTCGGAGTAGACAGTATCATCTCTACAGCAGTGGTGTCACTGGACCACTGGGGTGCTCCCTCTATGGGCACTGGTGTGTCAGTGGTGGTCGCTGCCCAGCAGTGCGCCATTTAGGTTGTGACTTCGCACAGAGCTATGTATGTGACCAGCGATGCTAGCTCACTGCTAATCGATGCCCAAGCTTGCTCTACTTTCTAACAACAATGGCTCCTAGACAAAATGCTGACCGTTTGAAATGCTTGATGTACCAGTTAGGAAAAACACCATTTGGATAATGTAGAGGGGGTGGCACAAATCAGGAGCTTTGACCTACCAATCTACAGGCTTTTATTAGTCTTCTGGGGAACAGTCAACTTGAGTAGATGACTACACAGTCCATAGATCTGGGTAATGATCTTTCTGTACCTAAGTCTGCATCCAAGGCAAGAGGGCATCCACTGCTTCTAGAGGAAAGAGGGTTTCCCCACCAACATAGAATGGAATATAACAAACCATATTGACTAGATTACTAGAGATGGGACATTGACCAAAGGTTGTGTTTCCATTGGCATGGATAGAGTCGGGAAGGACTTCTACCCCTATACTCAGGCTGTTGGCAGCAGCTCTAGTCCCAGATGAAGGGCCCTATTCCACACACAGATTTATCTGAAAGATCATTGAAGCCAAAGCCAGGAAAAGACTATAAACAGAGAACAGGTCATAAAGGAAAGACTGAGACTTCTCCTCTTTTCAAATCCATTCCTGGCTTTGGTCTCAAAAAGTTGTTCTGATCTGAAAACAGTCACACTACCATTGAACCACAAGATGGTCTGTTCTCAAAAAGAATCAGGACTGATTCCTTGGTAAGCTGTCTATATCTAGATTCTGACATTGCTATGAAGCCCATTGATGGATAAAAGAGGGAGTTCCACCATTACTTCATCCAGCCAAGGGACACTGCTCAGACTTTGCAAGATTAAATTAGTTCGGGTAAGGTAAGCGATCCACTTCTTCTTGTGGAACTGGTTAAAGCAACGTCTCTGCGCTCTTACCCTGAGAAAAAGAGCACATGACCCCGACGTGATTTGAACACGCAACCTTCTGATCTGGAGTCAGACGCGCTTCCGTTGCGCCACGAGGTCACCTGACACACAAGCATTCTCTACTTTCTCACACCAATGCCTTCTCCATATCAAACACTGGAAATTGTTAGAGGCAGATCCAGAGTGTTAAAGCTCACATAAAAACATTAAATAAAAACCTATTGGAGAGGAGTCGAACAATATAGACTTCTCCTTTAAAGAGAATCTGTCAGCTGTAATTCATCTTCTAAATTGCTGACACTGTTATGCTGCGTTTACACGAAACGATAATTCGCCGATCGTATGATTAACGATTTTCTTTTCATAATGATCAGCGTTTAGACGGTACGATATATCATACGGAAAATTCGTTTTGCGATCGTTTTGCGATCACTTAAGCCTATTTCACAAATTGGTTAAATCGGCAAACGACTATTCACTCGGAACGATCTGCAAATTTTTTGCGAACAATCAACGACGATTTGAGAACATGTTCAAAGATCAAAATGAACGATTTCTCGTTCGTCGTTTGATCGTTAGCTGCGTTTACACGTACGATTACCGTTAGAATTCGATAGTTATCGTGCGAATTCGCACAATAATCGTTCCGTGTAAACGCAGCATTAGATGCTGTTAGATCAAGAAGACTTATGGTACCATAAATATATCTGTCTGTGCTTCCATAGCATAGAAAATGCTTTTACTCTCTGTTACAAAGAGTTAAAGAGGCTTCTCCAAGCTCCTGAATAGTTGCAAGCTGGAAAGTCTCCCTTCTCCTCCCTGGAAGCAGGTTTAGGAATGGGATGAGGAGTCACAAATGAGTGTGACCAACAAAGAAAAGAAGACCGCCGCCGGAAACGGTAGGTACATCGCTGCAGGGAGATATCAGCAGGTTGGCCTGCATGAACCTGCCGATAGCTGGTGTACTTTCTGGTCATGTACTAGACTATAATTTCTAGTGAGGAAGTGCTGTGGGAGGGAGTAGGCAGGGTGGGAGGACTATCATGAACAGCAATGTATCCTGGGAATTGTAGTACTGCTTAGCCAGGAAATGGTAACACGGTAGGGGAGAGAATTGCATAACTAAAAAACAAATGGTAAAGCGTCACAATTCCTGCCCAGTCTTAGTAAGTACTTGGTAAATAATTCTCAGTTTTTGTCAAAAATTCGGCTCTGAGACCGGAAGCTGAAAACTTCTTTTAATAGTTAAATTCTAAAATTACCAGTTTTTTGTCTGTTTCTAAAAAGAACGCTGTTTTGAGTTTAGTTACTTCTTCCTCTGTAGAAGAAAATTCATCTAATTATCCAAACTCATTCAGATCATCTGGTTTCCGAAGAAAACTCATTAAAAAAGAAAATGCTGATAGACCCATTAAGTTAGTTAAAGGTATTATGACGACTGAAAAAGCAACAATTATCCACTCAAGACCATGAGAATATGTTTAAATTTCCCAAGAAAAAAGTTTGCGAACTTCCTGGTCATGTATAAGAATATGACTACAGCACTATAATACTGCTCCTATATACAAGAATATAACTACTATAATACTGCTCCTATATACAAGAATATAACTACTATAATACTGCTCCTATATACAGGGATATAACTACTATAATACTGCTCCTATATACAGGAATATAACTACTATAATACTGCTCCTATATACAAGAATATAACTACTATAATACTGCTTCTATATACAGGAATATAACTACTATAATACTGCTCCTATATACAGGAATATAACTACTATAATACTGCTCCTATATACAAGAATATAACTACTTTAATACTGCTCCTATATACAAGAATATAACTACTATAATACTACTCCTATATACAGGAATATAACTACTATAATACTGCTACTATATACAGGAATATAACTACTATAATACTGCTCCTATATACAGGGATATAACTACTATAATACTGCTCCTATATACAAGAATATAACTACTATAATACTGCTCCTATATACAAGAATATAACTACTATAATACTGCTCCTATATACAAGAATATAACTACTTTAATACTGCTCCTATATACAAGAATATAACTACTATAATACTACTCCTATATACAGGAATATAACTACTATAATACTGCTACTATATACAGGAATATAACTACTATAATGCGGTTCAGGGAAGAAACAGAGTGCTGCACCTCACACCTATGGCTGATACTAGTGCCGCTTGGCTAAATAAAAAACACATCAGAATTTTGTGTATGAATTGATCAAGCCATACTGCCCCATGTACCTCGTGCCGGTATCTGATACACATGGGTCCCTACACTAAGTCCACACCGTGCCAGTCAGTGGCCACCAACCCCGCAGGCGTGCACAGCCAGGGAACGGGGGCCATGGGACGGCCCTGCGACCCCCATGCCACAGGACCAGACCCAAAAACACCACACCAGAACCCGGCCAGCACCGCCGGCGGAGAAGGTCGCCCCCAAGCAGCACAAGTCTGGATAAGGTATTGCGCTCACCATAGCTGCGGCAAACAGAATGGGAAAAAAACAGGAGGGATTAAAACCATGTGCACTCAGGTGTCTCCTGCTAATTGCGGTCATGTGGGTCTCACCAGGAGGAGTGCAAAACACGGAGAAAAGAGAGAAACAAAATGCGGTTCAGGGAAGAAACAGAGTGCTGATGTGTTTTTTATTTAGCCAAGCGGCACTAGTATCAGCCATAGGTGTGAGGTGCAGCACTCTGTTTCTTCCCTGAACCGCATAACTACTATAATACTGCTCCTATATACAGGAATATAACTACTATAATACTGCCCCAATATACAGGAATATAACTACTATAATACTGCCCCTATATACAAGAATATAACTACTATAATACTGCCCCAATATACAGGAATATAACTACTATAATACTGCCCCTATATACAGGAATATAACTACTATAATACTGCTCCTATATACAAGAATATAACTACTATAATACTGCTCCTATATACAGGAATATAACTACTATAATACTGCTCCCTATATACAAGAATATAACTACTATAATACTGCTCCTATATACAGGGATATAACTACTATAATACTGCCCCAATATACAGGAATATAACTACTATAATACTGCTCCCTATATACAAGAATATAACTACTATAATACTGCCTCCTATATACAAGAATATAACTACTATAATACTGCCTCCTATATACAAGAATATAACTACCATAATACTGCCCCCTATAGAAAACTAGGTGGAGTTTTAGTTTGCTCTAGCTTTCTCTCGGTTACATTTTGGACGTGTTGAGTTTGCGCTGTATCCCTCATTCTCTCATCCTCTCTGCTATTTCTGGGCCCGGTCTTTCTCCTCTGTTTTTCCAATGTTCGGTTGAGCGATTATAACACTTAAGCTGCTGCTTTGTCAGGGTCAGTGGAAGATCATCTACATTATATTGTGTCAAATCCATGGTAATCCCTCCAATGCCGTCCATTGGCTCCTGCCCTTGGGATAATGACCAGACAAACAGCATACTTTAGGATCGATGTCAGGCAGCAGAGCGGGGCCCTGTCCACTAAACTGTGCTGGGGTCTGCCATGCGGAGACGACGTGAGAGAAGAGGATGTGGGATTCCCGGCTAGGAATACTTAGATATGTCATTTAAGCAGCACATTGTCCCGGCATTTTTTTATTTTATTTTTTTTTGAGTAAAAAACTATATATATTTTTTTTATCAATTGATATTTACCACACATAAACACCAACTAATGCGGTATAATAAAATATCAGCAAATGCGTATGGCTCACTGCCTACCATTTGTTCATCTCTAATTACCACCATAATAAATAATACCGCCAAACTATGGCCAAAAAAAATTGTCTACATATGATCACACAGCCATGCCTTAACCGAATATTATCTCTACATACCTGAATCACTATACAATAATACCGCCAAGTATTAACTACTTCCTGAATAATAACACAAAACTATGCGCACAAAGGATTATCACATAGTGACTAAATAACGTTACAATAGCATAATCATCATACAACTAAGTAGTGACTAAATAATACTACCCTACCAGGACCAGATATTATCACCACATAAGACCTGAGTAAGATCTCCCACCAAGACTAAGGCTGAGAGCCTGAATATAACCACCAAACCATGACCACATAATACTACCGCACAGGGAATGAATACACAGTACACCATTGACCACATACACTGCATTCAGAAAGTATTCTGACCTTCTCACTTTTTCTACACGTTATGTTGTGGTCTTGGGTTTCTGCTATTATTCGGCCCTCAATACCGCATGATAATAAGTGAGAACGGAGATGGTAGATAAATGTAGGAAAATCTGTAATCCTCCATCTCTATCAGTATTCAGAATGATTCCTCAGTATTAGGGGAAGCCCCTTTGGTAGTGGTTCGGTCTTTATCTGGATTTGGGGATATTCTGCCATTCTTCTCTGCAGATCCTCCCTTCTCTCTGTTCCTTTCCCTTATCTGTACCTCTCCCTCCACTATACCCCCCTCTCCCTCTACCCCTCCCTTTTTGCTCTGTACCCCTCCCTCCTCTATACCCCCCTCTCCTCTACCCCTCCCTTTTTGCTCTGTACCCCTCCCTCCACTATACCCCCTCCCCCTCTACCCCTCCCTTTTTGCTCTGTACCCCTCCCTCCACTATACCCCCTCCCCCTCTACCCCTACCTTTTTGCTCTGTACCCCTCCCTCCACTATACCCCCTCCCCCTTTACCCCTCCCTTTTTGCTCTGTACCCCTCCCTCCTCTATACCCCCCTCTCCTCTACCCCTACCTTTTTGCTCTGTACCCCTCCCTCCTCCATTCCCTCCTCTCTACCTTTTTCTTCTTGCTCTGTAGCCAGGGTCGGACTGGCCCACAGGGGAGCAGGGGAATCCCCCGGTGGGCCCAACCCCTTGGTGGGCCCCTGACCAGGAGGTGGGCCTACCTGTTTAACAGCCCCAGGACAACTTATAATCCCCCAGCACTGCTGCACCGGACTGTTAACTCACTGCCTCTGTATAGTATAGCGGCAGGACCCTCTCTCTTCTCCCCTGGGACCCTTCCCATATCCTCCTCTCAGGCTCCCTCCATCTTAAGTGGCACGCTAGGCTGTTTGCAAAGAGTCACTGACAGTGAGCTAGCAGGTTTGATGCTGGGTATATCTGGGGTATGTAGGGTGGGCCTCTAGAATCAAATTCCCTGGTGGGCCCAAGGTACCCCAGTGTGACACTGTCTGTACCCCCTAACCTTCTGTTCCCTCATCCATCCCCCCTCCCTCCTTGCTCTCTACCCCCTCCCTCCTCTGTACCACGTTCCTTCTCCACTCCCACCTCTGTTCTCTCCTTCCTCCTCTGTACCCCCTCCTTCCTCTGTACCCCTCCCTCCTCTGTACCACGTTCCTTCTCCACTCCCACCTCTGTTCTCTCCTTCCTCCTCTGTACCCCCTCCCTTCTCCATTCCTTTCTCTGTACCCCTCTGTCCCTGCTCTGTACATCCTCCCTCCTCCATTCCCTCCTCTGTACCCCCTCCCTCTTCCCTTCTCTCCTCTATACCTCCTCCCCCCTCCCTCCTCTCCTCTGAACCCCTCTCTGTTTGCTCTAAACATCCTCCTTCTTCTATTCCCTACTCTGTAACCCCTCCCTCCTTCGTTGCCTCCTCTACACCACTCCCTTCCTCCTCTGTACCCCTCCCTTCTAGCTCTATACCCTTCCCTCCCTCCTTTTCGCCCCTCCCTTCTTGCTCTATAACCCCTCCCTCCTTCGTTGCCTCCTCTACACCACTCCCTTCCTCCTCTGTACCCCTCCCTTCTTGCTCTATACCCTTCCCTTCCTCCTCTGTACCCCTCCCTTCTAGCTCTATACCCTTCCCTCCCTCCTCTTTGCCCCTCCCTTCTTGCTCTGTAACCCCTCCCTCCTCCCTTTTCTGCCCCCTTCCCTCCTCTGTTCCCGCTCCCTCCTCCCTTTCCTCCTCTGTTCCCTCCTCTCCCCTCTGCAGCATCTGGGGATGAAGTGGTCCCGATGCTAGGCCCCCAGACACTGTGAAGGTGTCACCATTTGTTGCTGCTCTCTGGAAAGGATAGTAAGGTAAGAGTCAGGGTTCGCAGTAAACAGCGCACTTCTTTACTGAAGAAATTTCAGGTGCAAAACAATACAGGCAAAGCACTGAGGTGGCTTCTCCAGTCTCCAACCCATAGCAGAAAAAAGGAAAGGCCCAGGCTAGCAGTCTTCTTCTAGGTCTCTGCAGGCTTGTGCTCTGGTCAAAGGGCTGGTGACCCAGGGTCTGTAGAGTCAGCGTCTTCCTTGTCTTCTGTCCAGTCTATCAGAGTCTCTTCACCTCTCTAGTCTCTATCTGCAGAACACTAGGCTACGGACTGACTTTCTTTTATACTGTTTGTGAGAAGACTAGAACCTTCCAGTGGGTGGGGTGGGAGAAGCACAGCCTTAACAGATGCAATTGTTGTGTCCCACCACAGATAGTCTTTCTCTCCTACACATGTCGCTTCTTAGGGCCCTATTCCACCGGACGATTATCGTTAGCATAATCGTTAACGATTAACGATCTCAAACGACCGCTATTGCGAAAGACCTGAAAAAGTTCACTCATTTCCATGGAACGATAATCGTTACTTATGATCGTAATTGCGATCGTTTCTTCTTCCGTATTTCTTCGCTATTGCGTTCGTATCTATTGCGAACGACCGAACGATGTCTTATTCAATGCGAACGATTTGCGAACGTTTTGCGAACGAGCAACGATAAAAATAGGTCCAGGTCTTATAAAGCGATCAACGATTTCTCGTTCGGTCATTAATCGTTACTGCATTTCAACCGAACGATTATCGTTTAGATTCGAACGATTTAACGATAATCTGAACGATAATCGTCCGGTGGAATAGGGCCCTTACTCTAGGTTAAGTGGTGATTAAAGTATTTTGGAGTTTCATCACAAGATGTCAGTGTTTTGTATGTGGGTTCCTTGTATTGCACAGCTGAAGCTAACAAATGGTTACTGTTTTATATGTACCATGTGCTTTTCCTAACCTATGGGAGATGTTCTTTCTTTCTAGCCTATTAATCTTTTTCTTGCACACATTTCTTTCCACCACTCACAGGGTCCCTTACATAGCCCCTGTACAAAGTTACTTGGTGGGAGGAGGTGTAGCATCAGTTCTACTCAGATTCTTGTGGGAGAAGGACACACAGAGCAGATATCCCTGCTGTAGCCAAGCCAGGGCCTGGCTCTGCCAGGACCCTTGTCTGGGACAAGTTCAGGTCAGATAGTGTGTTCAGTGAGTTGGTTAAGAGTAGAGATGAGCGAACCTTGAGCATGCTTGAGTCCATCCGAACCCGATCATTCAGCATTTGATTAGCCTTAGGGCTTTATCCAAGTTCAGCAGCCACCGCTAATCAAATGCCGAAAGTTCGGGTTCGGATGGACTTGAGCATGCTCGAGGTTTGCTATTCTGTAGTTAAGACACGTGTATGCAGAAGCACCCAGAGACACTCAGTTCTTTCAGTCTATCTAATAGATCTACTATGCAGTGCTAGACGCTACAGAGGGAGAAGAGTCGGGGATCATCCTAGCCCATGCCGTAAACCAATCTAAAAAGTGCAGGGCAGTATCCTGATATACAAGAGGAACAAGCCTGGCTAGAACAAAGCTACCAAGAAGGTCTACTTATTCTACCTCGCAGTGCAGGTAACCTGGAAGACTCGGACACTGAGCTTTACCCAGATAACCACGGCTGGGGCTTGTATCACCCTATTAGGACGAGAAGCTTAACCCTGAAAGTGGTCAGACTATAGTCTATACACAGGTACAAGTAAACTTCTTACTCTCAAGTATCTCTTCAAGTTCCGGCAGAACACAGTACTACATTGGGTTGGGACTCCCTTGACAAACTCCTCTCCTCTACACTGCTCTACTCTGTTTCCAACTGTTCAAGCACCGCCACAGCTACCTCTACTCTATTCTACGCCTTCAAGTATCTCCTCAGCACAAACGAATTTAAGCACGAAAGTCTATACAAAGATTTATATATTTGCTGCCAAAGTGTTTTGTATTATCAAGATACTGTACAGTAAAGCTGTTATATTTTTACATCTCTGGGTCTTAGTCATCTCTTTCTTGGCACCAGCACCTGTACACACTAGCCGTACACCTTGGGTCATTTTTCCCCTTTCTGTGGGTGGGTCCGGGTGGGTCGATAGCCACTCAGGACTACCATGACAAGAGCCTAAGGGACCCATGACAACCCGGCAGGTCACTGACCATTTGGAGAACACCACAGACTGGCCACACTAAGGCAGGTACTAACATCACACCTGTGTGCTGGATTAGCACTAGCGTCACGACACTACCATCACTGGCCGAGTACTGCAGTGACATAACAGAAAAGCACACACAGCCCACCTACCACACAATGTTCCAACTTTAATCTACCAAAGACTTGAATTGTGTTTCTATACAAGTCTATGGAAATGACACAGTAGTTTCTAGACATAAACATCATTAGAAAGGTCAAGATGTCTGTTTTTTCCTCCAAAAACTCAACTCTGCAAACTATCTTACAGCAAGAGTGGAAAACTACCAACTTCTAAGCTTCTCATGTCATAGCTTGGCTTTATATTAACCCCTTCAGAGTATGATGCAGGTGCAGTGAACATAACGAAAACACATTACATACAAAACAAAGATCACTACTACAAAACAGTACAAGTGTGCACAACAGAACAACACGGAGTAAGTCAACAGGTGAAAGTATTATCAAGTGAGATGGTGATGGCCTCCCATTATAGAGAATGTCCATGATCAAAAGTACCCTTACTTGTGGGCACTGCACCTCCATTCCATCCTCCCTCCTCTGTTCCATCCTCCCTCCTCTGTTCCCTCCTCCCTTCTCTGTTCCCTCCTCCCTTCTCTGTTCCCTCCTCCCTTCTCTGTACCCCTCCTTCCTCCTCTGTACCCCTTCCTCCTCTCACCTGTACACCCTCCCTCATGCCTCCTCTCTACTCCCTCCCTCCTCCATATCCCCTTCCTCTGCCGCTCCCTCCTCTGTACTCCCTCTTTCCTCCATACTTCCTCCCTCATCCCTCCTCTGTACCCTCTCCGCTGTACCCCCTCCCTTCTCTGTACCCCCTTCCTCCTCTGTACCCTCTCTGCTGTACCCCCTCCCTCCTCTGTACCCTCTCCGCTGTACCCCTCCCTCCTCTGTTCCCTCCTCTGTACCCCTCCCTCCTCCGTTCCCTGCTCTGTACCCACTCGCTCCTCCGTTCCCTCCTCTGTACCTCTCTCTCCTCCGTTCCCTCCTCTGTACCCATCCCTCCTCCGTTCCCACCTCTGTACCCCCTCCCTCCTCCGTTCCCTCCTCTGTACCCCCTCGCTCCTCTGTTCCCTCCTCAGTACCCCTCCCTCCTCTGTACCCCCTCCCTCCTCTGTTCCCTCCTCTGTACCCCCTCCCTCCTCCGTTCCCTCCTCTGTACCCCCTCCCTCCTCCGTTCCCTCCTCTGTACCCCCTCCCTCCTCTGTTCCCTCCTCTGTACCCCCTCCCTCCTCCGTTCCCTCCTCTGTACCCCTCCCTCCTCTGTACCCCCTCCCTCCTCTGTACCCCCTCCCTCCTCTGTTCCCACCTCTGTACCCCCTCCCTCCTCTGTTCCCTACTCTATACCCCCTCCCTCCTCCGTTCCCTCCTCTGTACCCCTCCCTCCTCCGTTCCCTCCTCAGTACCCCCTCCCTCCGTTCCCTCCTCTGTACCCCCTCCCTCCTCCGTTCCCTCCTCTGTACCCCTCCCTCCTCCGTTCCCTCCTCAGTACCCCCTCCCTCCTTTGTTCCCTCCTCTGTACCCCCTCCCTCCTCCGTTCCCTCCTCTGTACCCCCTCCCTCCTCCGTTCCCTCCTCTGTACCCCCTCCCTCCTCAGTTCCCTCCTCAGTACCTCCTCCCTCCTCCGTTCCCTCCTCTGTACCCCCTCATTTCCCTCCTCTGTACCCCTCCCTCCTCGGCTCCCTCCTCTGTACCCCTCCCTCCTCCGCTCCCTCCTCTGTACCCCCTCCCTCCTCCGTTCCCTCCTCTGTACCCCCTCCCTCCTCCGTTCCCTCCTCAGTACCCCCTCCCTCCTCGGTTCCCTCCTCTGTACCCCCTCATTTCCCTCCTCTGTACCCCTCCCTCCTCCGCTCCCTCCTCTGTACCCCTCCCTCCTCTGTACCCCTCCCTCCTCCGCTCCCTCCTCTGTACCCCCTCCCTCCTCCGTTCCCTCCTCTGTACCCCCTACCTCCTGTGTTCCCTCCTCTGTACCCCTCCCTCCTCCGTTCCCTCCTCTGTACCCCCTCCCTCCTCCGTTCCCTCCTCTGTACCCCTCCCTCCTCTGTACCCCTCCCTCCTGCGTTCCCTCCTCTGTACCCCCTCCCTCCTACATTCTTTCCTCTGTACCCCCTCCCTCCTCTGTACCCCTCCCTCCTCCGTTCCTTTCTCTGTAACCCCTCCCTTCTCTGTACCCCCTCCCTCCTCCGTTCCCTCCTCTGTACCCCCTCCCTCCTCCGTTCCCTTCTCTGTACCCCTCCCTCCTCCGTTCCCTCCTCAGTACCCCATCCCTCCTCCGTTCCCTCCTCAGTACCCCTTCCCTCCTCCATTCCCTCCTCTGTACCCCTCCCTCCTCTGCTCCCTCCTCTGTACCCCTCCCTCCTCTGCTCCCTCCTCTGTACCCCCTCCCTCCTCTGTACCCCCTCCCTCCTCCATTCCCTCCTCTGTACCCCCTCCCTCCTCTGTACCCCTCCCTCCTCCGTTCCCTCCTCTGTACCCCCTCCCTCCTCCGTTCCGTCCTCTGTACCCCCTCCCTCCTCCGTTCCTTTCTCTGTACCCCCTACCTCCTCCGTTCCCTCCTCTGTACCCCCTCCCTCCTCCGTTCCTTTCTCTGTACCCCCTACCTCCTCCGTTCCCTCCTCAGTACCCCCTCCCTCCTCCGTTCCCTCCTCTGTACCCCTCCCTCCTCCGTTCCCTCCTCTGTACCCCTCCCTCCTCTGTACCCCCTCCCTCCTCCATTCCCTCCTCTGTACCCCCTCCCTCCTCTGTACCCCTCCCTCCTCCGTTCCCTCCTTTGTACCCCTCCCTCCTCTGTATCCCCTCGCTCCTCCGTTCCCTCCTCTGTACCCCCTCCCTCCTGCGTTCCCTCCTCTGTACCCCCTCCCTCCTCCATTCTTTCCTCTAAACCCCCTCCCTCCTCTGTACCTCTCCCTCCTCCGTTCCTTTCTCTGTACCCCCTCCCTTCTCTGTACCCCCTCCCTCCTCCGTTCCCTCCTCTGTACCCCCTCCCTCCTCCGTTCCCTCCTCTGTACCCCCTCCCTCCTCCATTCCCTCCTCTGTACCCCCTCCCTCCTCTGTACCCCTCCCTCCTCCGTTCCTTTCTCTGTACCCCCTCCCTTCTCTGTACCCCCTCCCTCCTCCGTTCCCTCCTCTGTACCCCCTCCCTCCTCCGTTCCTTTCTCTGTACCCCCTACCTCCTCCGTTCCCTCCTCTGTACCCCCTCCCTCCTCCGTTCCCTCCTCTGTACCCCCTGCCTCCTCCGTTCCCTCCTCTGTACTCCTCCCTTCTCCGTTCCCTCCTCTGTACCCCCTCCCTTCTCTGTACCCCCTCTCTCCTCCGTTCCCTTCTCTGTACCCCTTCCCTCCTCCGTTCCCTTCTCTGTACCCCTTCCCTCCTCCGTTCCCTTCTCTGTACCCCTCCCTTCTCCGTTCCCTCCTTAGTACCCCCTCCCTCCTCCGTTCCCTCCTCTGTACCCCCTCCCTCCTCCGTTCCCTCCTCTGTACCCCCTCCCTCCTCTGTACCCCTCCCTCCTCCGTTCCTTTCTCTGTACCCCCTGCCTCCTCAATTCCCTCCTCTGTACCCCCTCCCTCCTCCGTTCCCTCCTCTGTACCCCCTGCCTCCTCCGTTCCCTCCTCTGTACTCCTCCCTTCTCCGTTCCCTCCTCTGTACCCCCTCCCTTCTCTGTACCCCCTGCCTCCTCCGTTCCCTCCTCTGTACTCCTCCCTTCTCCGTTCCCTCCTCTGTACCCCCTCCCTTCTCTGTACCCCTTCCCTCCTCCGTTCCCTTCTCTGTACCCCTTCCCTCCTCCGTTCCCTCCTCTGTACCCCCTCCCTCCTCCATTCCCTCCTCTGTACCCCCTCCCTCCTCTGCTCCCTCCTCTGTACCCCTCCCTCCTCTGCTTCCTCCTCTGTACCCCCTCCCTCCTCTGTACCCCTTCCCTCCTCCGTTCCTTCCTCTGTACCCCCTCCCTCCTCCGTTCCCTCCTCTGTACCCCTTCCCTCCTCCGTTCCCTCCTCTGTACCCCCTCCCTCCTCCGTTCCCTCCTCAGTACCCCCTCCCTCCTCCGTTCCCTCCTCTGTACCCCCTCCCTCCTCTGTACCCCTTCCCTCCTCCGTTCCTTCCTCTGTACCCCCTCCCTCCTCCGTTCCCTCCTCAGTACCCCCTCCCTCCTCCGTTCCCTCCTCTGTACCCCCTCCCTCCTCTGTACCCCTTCCCTCCTCCGTTCCTTCCTCTGTAGCCCCTCCCTCCTCCGCTCCCTCCTGTGTACCCCCTCCCTCCTTCGTTCCCTCCTCATTACCCCCTCCCTCCCCTGCACCCCCTGTGTTGAGGAATTACATATTACAACACATAATCTCAGAGGGTGAAATAATTAAATCGACTGGGGGGGGGCTGCAGGAGGAGTAATGGCCGTGGTGGAGCAGGAGGAGGAGGAGGGGGAGGGGGGGTTTCCAATGTTAAATAAGGAGGAAGTGATCGACCAAAAATGCAAAAAATAGCAGGGAGCGCGGGTGACAGAGACAGAGACTCACATACATCTACTCTGCAGCACATCATATGGAAATAGCACAGGCAGGTTTACATGGGACTGCAGGTAGACCTACCGCATTATCACTGTGCACAAATAGAGCAGACCATGTCAGCTCTGCTTCATCTGTATATATGGCCTGTCCTATAGGACTATGCCAGTGTTATGGGAGAGCTGTGATTCGCATCATCTGCCCTAGCAGTTATGAGCAGTGTATATAGGTATATACTGTGGCTTAGACTGGTATATTCAGCACAGGGGGGTAAGGAGAGCGCTGTGCAGTGTTTTCTGGTCAGTGGAAGGAAATAGAGGAGGGGGATATAACAATTAAGATGCAATGAGGTTTGTGGTCACGGCTGCGCGCACGAACATCACAGACAATGAGAGGTGTTTATGGGGGCTGCAGAGGACAGGATGTATGTGGCGGCACATATGCTGCTTCTGCTGTTCACACTGACACCACTAGGTGGCAGCAGGTCTCTCACAGCCACCGCTGGGCATCAAGTCTGTAAGCAAAGTCCCCTGAGCAGGGAGCACGTTGGGGTAAAATGATAAAATAGGGGTCGTCCACAGACATGGCGGCGATGTGTATCAGAGAAGACGACTACACGTGAACATTACTGCGCCATTTATTTTTTCCTTCAAGGGTGAAGTCTTTCTGGCTCTATTCAAGAGGAGAAGCTAGAAAGGTGGATCCAGAGGAGAATTACTGAAATGTAGGCGTCACTTTGAGGGACATATACATAGGCGTATGGAAGCCCTATCATAGCTCACTGCTGAGCTGTAATATGTCCCCGTATGTAATATGTGCCCGTCAGGACATACAAAAATAAAAATCAGCCGATATATAGTTAGAAGGGACACTCCAGCGGGAAAAAAAAAATCTTGCAAATCAACTGTTGTCAGAAAGTTATACAGATCCAGTCTTCCAGTACTTATCAGCTGCTGTATATCCCCCCGGAAGTGGTGTTTTCTCTCCAGTCTGACACAGTGCTCTCTGCTGCCACCTCTGTCTATGTCAGGAACTGTCCAGAGCAGGAGAGGCTTTCTGGTTTAATGTTTTTATTAGGTTTTTTAAGAACAAATTACAAAAGAGAAAATCTTTAGTGCCAACAGTATAGTTAACGTTTAGAAACAACAGGAATAACATTCGGTATATTATAAAGATATAAAATTGTGGTAACATACATTCAGCATGGTAGAATGACATTAGGTGTAGCACCTCCTGCAGTTATATACTCATTTTCCAGAGGGAGGTTACAAGTTTTCCAGTATCTGGATAACACTATTTTTGCATGTATGAATAGTAGACAAGCTAATGGTCTGATTGTGGGAGGAATAGAGTGGGTATCCAAGAAAAGAAGGATCATGTGGGGCCCCAGGGGCAGCTGCACCTGTAGTACTCTATTAATGATTGCAATACATGAGTCCCAATACGGTTTCACTATAGGGCACTGCCAAAGTAGATGGAAGAGCGTGCCGCGGTCACCACAATTCCTCCAGCATTTGTCTGATGTTCCTGGGTAGATATGAGCCAGTTTTGTGGGTGTGTAGTACCATTGCAAGATGGTTTTTATAGCAGATTCTATATGGGTGCAACATGTGAAGGTTTTATGTATAACAGAGAAGGCTGCTTGCCAATCTCTGTCACTAAATTGCCGGCCCAGCGCCCGCTCCCAAGTACACAAGGGCGGCATTTTTGTAAAGGACGTCAGGTTATTTAGTCGCTCATATATAGCACGCAGTCCTTTTTTGTTAGAAAATAAGAATAAAAATACTGTTTTCTCCGCCCTTATTCCTGAAGGTCTCAGCTTTTGCAAAAAATGTCTTACTTGTAAAAATTTGTACAAGTCTTCTTTTGGTATATTAAATTCATCCTGCGGACTTTGATAAGGGCGGAGAAGATCAGCCTCATAGAATTGTGCTGTGGTGGTTAGACCCTTGGCTTTCCATTCGGAAAGTGCAGGAGAGGCTTTCTATAGAGATTTGCTGCTGCTCTGGACAGTTCCTGACATGGACAGAGATGGCAGCAGAGAGCACTGTGTCAGACTGGAGAGAATACACCACTTCCTGCCGTACATACAGCAGCTGATAAGTACTGGAAGACTGGAGATTTTTTAATAGAAGTAAATTACAAATCTATATAAATTTCTGTCACCACTTGAAATAAAAAGAAAAACCAAAGTACCCCTTTAATGTCTGCTGTTATTCTGAGCCGGTGGACTGGCCGTCTTTATTAGTTTATTCATCTACAGCAGTGCTCGACTGCTGGCCAATCAGCTTCACTGGGCCACCTGACATCACTTCCTGCATTCAGTGTCTTTTTTTGCTGTTACTAAAGACGAATGGCCTTAGTGATGGGGCCTGGACTTCAGTTTTCCAGTAAGTGAGACACCTAGTGGCCAGATTTATAGCATTGTAATTCATATAGAAAACAGGCAAAGATTTAGTATATCTCCTCTCCTGCTGATTTAACATTATTTTTTTTGTAACAACCGTGCCCATTTAATCCATATGTGGGCACATCTGGTAATGGTGCCACACACAGCCAGGCACCCAGAACCTGTGATCCCCAGGAACATTATTAACAATAGACATTATGGGGGAGATTTATCAACATGGTGTAAAGTGAAACTGGCTCAGTTGTCCCTAGCAACCAATCAGATTCCACCTTTCATTTTCCAAAGAGTCTTTGAGGAATGAAAGGTGGAATCTGATTGGTTGCTAGGGGCAACTGAGCCAGTTTCACTTTACACCATGTTTTATAAATCTTCCCCTATAAGTTTTCTTCGCACATATATCATGGCCCTATCAGTATTATATGGACACTGCATAGCATTCTTACTGATCGCTCTACGGTTTGTTATGTCGCCACTATGATGTGTTCACTCTACTGTATTGTTTTATGTGTTATGCGATTTATCTTTGGTATTATGTTGGCAATATGATGTTTATATGGTATTATAATGGCACTGTATGGTAATATAGTGACATAATCGGGTATTTTCTGTATGGTAATGGTACTCTGATGTGTTTTCTGTATGGTATCGTGATGGCACTATGACATGTCTGTGTGGTATTATAGTGGTACTATGATGTGATACCTGTATGGTATAAATGTTGGCACTATGATGTATGCATTCCATGGTATTGTAGTGGCAATACAATGTGCTCACTGGATGTTATATTCTTACTATGGAGTGATCACTGTATGGTAACATGATGGCACTATGACGTGTTTTCTGTATTGTAATGTGTGCAGTCTATGGTATTATGTTGGCACTGTTATCTACTCATTATTTTAGTAACAAGTGTGCCCTGTATGCAGTTATCCTTAATTGTTTTCGTTTTGTTTTGCATGGTATTGTACTGTACTATACGGAATGGTACCATGATGTATTTTTGGATTCACAATTAAGGACAAATTTAGGGCCCATTGATTTCTATGGGGCTCTTCACACTGTCCATAGTTTTAGAGATCAGCAAAATAGACTGACAAGCTCTAGTAGGGACCATAACTGCGGCACAGATTGCATTCGGCAGTGTGGGGGTGCCCGTACCGGGGATCCTCTCCTAGTGGCCAGGCAGGGCAGAATGGGAATTGTACATTTTGTATAGAATATATGTTTGTATGAGAGAGGGGATATGTGTGTGTGTGTATATATATATATATATATATATATATATATATATATATATATATATATACACACACACACACACACACACACACACAGCTTACCTAATAATTTCTTCAGTACAACAAAGTAGAGAGGTTATACAGTAGCTTCTGTTTTTTTATGTGTCAGCACAGATTGTCCAATTGAAGTCTATGGGAACATCCGTTATTTCTATGGATCCGAAATTTTTTACAGAAGAAATGTCCGCAAATCAATAAAAATACGAATTGTTTCAAACCATTCCCACTTATTTAACCTTCCCCTTTGCCGATCCACAAAAAAAAAAAAAAAAGATTACGGATGCATTACGGATTAATTTTTTCCCCTGATTGCGGACAGTTGCAGACACTATATACTGTCTTGAAAAACTCCTGACCGTGTAGATGTAGCCTTACTCTGTGCAAATTACGTAGAGGAGAAATAGAGAAATACATGACCATAACGGAGGCAGTCATCATACCGATTATCAGATCTTCTTTCCAACCCCCTTATCCTAACCCAAGAGGACAAAAAAAATCAGACTTGGTTAAAAATGTGTAATATTTTATTTATATCATGAGAATAAAACAAGGGTCTGCTATTTTTAACTTTCTCAAAAAAAAAAAAATGCTAGGCAATACATGACCTACAGTTTTTGGTATCGTGTAAGGGAAGTGATGCTATGGGATTTACATTACTGGTGGTACTAGCCCCAGTCAGATCAGGACCAGAAAATCATTCTTGGTAGGAGGTATCAATTTGATTAATAAGATCCAAATGCAACATTTTGACCAAAGTTGGTAGTTAGATCGAGAAGGTCCTGATTCATATGGGGAACATATGACATCCAAAAAGATCTCTCCCTAAATCTATAAAGCCAGAACTTCCCCTTAAGGTCCCATATATGTTCAGACCTTCAGGCACCAGATGATCCTACAAAGCTAATATGATGGATATGTACAAAAAGATGGAGTAATAGTTTTTTGCAGTTTTTTTTTTATGAGATCATAGAATGTTCATACTTAAGATGAGGATTTTTGTGATGGGAGGTCCAGCCTGTCGCAGTATGATACATGGGGTTGATGGTTGTGAAAGGAGATTCCGGTGTCCTCGGAACTGTTAATCTAGAAGAATGTGGAGACACCAAGTCTTCGGAGGAATAGGATGCACCCTCGAATAACCAAGGGTGAGCGTTTGCATGGTAATGTGTTAAGGTCAATGAAGGATCCATACCATCATGCGAGAGCATCTCACGCTGATGAGGATTGATGGCTTGCTCAATCTGCAAGTCTTTCACATTCCGTATTTTGGGGTATCGCTTGTTGCGGTGGAGAACATTGGTATAGATTGGTTGTAGTGCCGGTAAGACTTGATGTGTGACTTGGTTCCTCATAGTTACATTAGGAGGTGTAGGACAAGGCTCTTCAGAAGGCCAATGACTGATCACAGTGGTGTTTCTTGGTGGTAGGCCCACAGAAGGTGGCTGGCTTGTTGGAAGGGTATGCTGGAGGTGAGCCCGTGTGGGTGGTGGGGTGTCAGTATCATGGGAAGTCTCATATGCCAAGTTGACGGATGGTGAACTTCTTCTATAGGGCACTTGGGATCCCTGACTTCTGGTCAACAATTGCTGCCTCGCACCTCTTAAATTAAAGACCCTACTGTGGAAAAATAACAAAAAGGGTAAAAACCATACAATACGATAAGACGGAAAACAGAGATACTATATACTACTTCAAATGTGTAGGGTTAGTGGAGGTGTGAAAATGTGAAACGTGTCCCAAGAAGTCAACTGCTGTAGGAACTTTGGGGAACTCTCGTCTTGTTGAAATTCTGTCTTGATGGCAAGTAATGTATGTTACAGGGATATTCCAGAAAGAAGAATCTATGTGATCTACCATGACCTGGACAACCTTATGTGGCCACAAAACAGGACAAATCTATCAGTGTCCTCCAAACGGGCCAGATCTGTGCTGACGGAAACAAAAGCGGGTCAATCACCACTATCGAATACCGTCCTCTGAAGGGATATGTTGTAGCCTGGACCCATTGATAGAAAGAGGGTATGTGGGGTATAAAATGTCCAGGACCTGGATCACTAGCACTTGAAGAAGAGTATTTTAGCCAAATGAATCAAAACTTAAGTGTTAAAATTAATAAAAACAAGTTTGAGGGGGGGAAAAAAAGCCAAATGTCCATTTGCTATTAACGTCTTGGGGGGTTTTGGAGGTGGTTGTCCTGTTAGTGACTAAAAACCAGAGTAATCATAGACAAGAGCGATCACAATGGCAACCAATCTGGCACCTGCCATCTTGGGTGTGTTTTTTTTTATGGCACTATGGTAGCAAGACACCCCCCCCACCTCCCAAAAAAAAAAAAAAAAGACTACAAAGAGTACTTTCAGTCAAAAGAACTACTGAAGAACATGGTGTGACCACCCCAGAGTCCCGACTCCAATCCAACCGAACTCCCTTGGTATGAGGTGTGCAAGTTAACAGACAAGGGACTTGGTACAAAGCAGATGAAAAAGATCTTAAAGAGAAACAAAAGATTTTTAATTTTTTTTTAAATACGAAAAGAGATGAGGGAGGGCAAGATAATAACAACGAATAATGACAACAACAACAAAGAACCAGTTCTATTTTATAACCATTGTTATCGGTTTTGTGCTGGTGGTCTTACTAAGAGCATTAGCCACAAGAGAAGGCCGAGGACTGGGGCGGACTAAAGATGTACAGGACATATGAGGTAAACCCCACAATGACCCTAACAGGACTCTATATATGGCTCAACATGTTTCAGGAAACAGAAGATGGATTGGAAGAGATTATATCAGACAGACACATACAGTATCCCTAACAGTCTATGTAATTCTTAAAGGGTTTGCACGTCACTTTATTTACCAAAAATGTCTCTTACCCCTAACAAACTGCTCTGAAGTCTTAGCCTAACAGCCAGTTGATAGTAGATTGCAGAGAAGGGAGACACCTAGTGGCCAAGTCTGTCTCTGATAAGATCTAGGACGGGACAGAGCACAAGTTCTGGGTAGGGCTTAGCATGTGATATGTGCAGGAGAAGAGGAAGCCTGTGTGCTGGTACCTTACAGAAATACCTATAAAGCGCAGGGTAGCTGTACCATGTGTCCTTACTGCTATGTGTTCACAGCATTGCGGTGTATTCTTGACAGCAGCTTTGGCAGTTCAGTATTTCGTGTAACCCCTTCCTTGCTGGGCTGCCGCTGTTTCTTTCATTTCTGGTCACACCGCACCTTGCAAACCCAGTGCTTCAGTAACTTTTTCCTCCACCACATGCCATCTATAGTAGTATAACTGTTCTGTCCAGCATAGCTCCAGCCTGCTCAGAGCATGTTCACACCACTATGGCGTGGCATAGCACACAGGAGTATGTGCTGGGCTGTTAAGGGCCAAAGAAATAAGGGTGAGAAAGCAGTGTTTGTACTACTGTAATTCTTCAAGAAATCCTTTGAAACTACTTCTTCCCATAGCTGCCTAGCCCAAATACAGCACAATACTGAGTCCATTTTGCTATGCCATGACATAGTGCTGATAAAAGTGCCCTAAATAGGCTGACTTTGTGCAGGGGGAATCATTTATACAGCACACTACCATAGATTGGGGGTGGGGGGAGGGAGGAGAAGGGGTTACTGATGCACAAGAGTTACACTTGCTGCTGCTGATAAGAAGATAAAGGAGGGGGAGAGATTACACTACGACAATGTGGATAATCAGAAGCAGATACACTGGTGTTTCCACAAGGGACGTCTGCCCTGAGATTTATATTGGTGATCAGAGAAAAGCCTTGATTTACCTTTTGTGGATCATCTTCACAATGCAGGCAGACTCTGCTTGCCAGCTTGCAGATACACAGCCCAGGCATACTCTTTCCCCTTTCTTACTATAGCAGATGCTAATACCCACCCACCACCTGTTATTTGTCCTGGAATTCTCCGCTGCTAGAGACAGAAATTCCGTGACAACAGGCAGCAAACATTGCAATGAATGGAGGAACCTAGTGACCAAAACTTTAGGACTGTCCTTTTGGTGTGGGATGTCTGGTGTAAATATCAATTACAAATAATATAAACTAATGACATGGGGAGGGGGGGGGGTTGAGACAATAGGGACCATTTAAGCAATTACTATTAACACCTGAGAAATGATAAATAAATAAAATTTAAGTTCCCTCAGTGATTTTACTGAATCTTACCAATGAGTCTTCCTCATCCAGCAGATATGGCATACAAGGACTACAGAGCCAAGAAAGAAGAATCCGCCCACCAGTAATGTTGCCAGAAGTGCATATTGTAAGTTGTATGCATCTAGGGAGAGAGAACCAAAACAAAGTCTATAGTAGTCTTCAAAGAAAACCAAGCCTAACTAATCCTATATGTGAACCCAGCCTCGTGGTTATATTGTTGTGAATAGGAGCAGTATTATAGTAGTTATATTCCTGTATATAGGAGCAGTATTATAGTAGTTATATTCCTGTATATAGGGAGCAGTATTATAGTAGTTATATTCTTGTATATAGCAGGCAGTATTATAGTAGTTATATTCCTGTATATAGGAGCAGTATTATAGTAGTTATATACTTGTATATAGGAGCAGTATTATAGTAGTTATATTCCTGTATATAGGAGCAGTATTATAGTAGTTATACTCCTGTATATAGGTGGCAGTATTATAGTAGTTATATTCTTGTATATAGGGGCAGTATTATAGTAGTTATATTCTTGTATACAGGGGGCAGTATTATAGTAGTTATATTCTAGTATATAGGAACAGTATTATAGTAGTTATATTCTTGTGTATAGGGAGCAGTATTATAGTAGTTATATTCTAGTATATAGGAACAGTATTATAGTAGTTATATTCTTGTACATAGAAGCAATATTATAGTAGTTATATTCTCTTACTTGAGTCTTCATCAATGGTAATACAGCTCTCATGAATACTCCCAGATGGAAAGGTGACAACCTCGCAGCAGACACACATCTTCAGAGTCATTATCTCTATCATGTAAGTTTTTCCTTCCCTTTTATGTAACGTCACCTCCTCCTGATAAGAAAATTTGGAGTAATTTCCCCAGTGAGGGTTTAGCACGGCTATCATGCTGTACGTTCCATTGGCATGCTCTTCCTTCCAGTGCACCTGGAAAACCCGTTCCTCGGGGAGCTGAGGGGTACAGAAGACCAGGTAGGAATCTAGAGTTCTTTGCGTGAAGTTGAGATCGATGAGAGATGATTGTTGTACTGGGGACAAATAAAGAGGACAAAAGAATTTTAATACAATTGCGTAAGTAGTCTGTGTCTGAGGTGACTATAGAATGGTCCACATGTGCCTCCAGGTATGGTTGCCTTCACACAAGTGACATCTCTAGGTATTATGTTTGACTTTCCACCATAAAACGATAAGGAATGTCATAAGAATAATAGACCTCTTACCTGAACCCACTCCACCTAGAAGGTAGAGCACTACAAGGACCAGTCTCCTCATCTTCAGGCACTGCAGTCGAAAGGTATTGAGAAGCAGAGCGGAAGTGTTGACTGACAATACCTTAGAACAGGAAAGAGGGGGAGAGGAAGAGAGAGCTACAGCGAGAAAGTAGGTGGTTAGATAAAGAAAAGAGTGTAAGACATGAAAGAGTGGAAAGAGTCAGAGCGCAGCCAGGTCTGAGCTGCTTGACGTCTCAACCATGATGTATCCAGCAGATGTCACATCCTTCCTTTGCAGTCTCAGGACTGATGATTTGTTGGACTCTCCGACGGCACATGGAATGGACACAGTACCAATCAGAGTGTTCCTAGTCCAGCGAGACAGCCAAACCTAAAAGTATAGCAATGTAAAGTTCAGTAGCAAAGGTTAAGGCCAAGGAGCGTTCAAGTATATTTGCACCATAAGTAGTTAGTCTTGGTGGTCCCTTCTATTCTAGGCATCTAGACCACAAAAATCCAATCTATGGTCTCGTGATCATCACTTTTGCATAGCCCGACATTCGTATACTATCAAGCCCCCCCCCCCCCAAATCTAGATATCGTCGGCAGGGAAATGTTCAAGTAAAAGGCAAGAATTATTATTTTTATTTTTTTTTATAAAAAAAACTAAACTTTATACCAACCTGCACAACAACAGGTCGCTTCTCATGTTTGCGGTAGAATACTGCTTTCACATCAAACTCTGGGTTTTGGCCCTTGACTTTCCTCGAGGTCACTTTTTTGCCCTCGCAGTGAATTGTGGCATAAACCACAGGGTCTACAAAGAACCATATTGATCAGAACCTATTCAAAAAGTCTAAATAATTTACTAAATTAGTATTACTGATAACTGTACCTCTATCACCACCTGGCGCTGATAGTCCTGACGCTGCATGTACTGTGATAGAGGTGACAACTCGCGGAGAACCCACTAAGAAGGACATACAGGATGGTTGAGGAGCATCTTGTGTCAGTTCCCTGTGATCAGAAAGGGGTCTCTAATTTGCCAGACATTTTATGCACCCAAATCAACAATGGCCATTGCATTTTCAGTCATGATCATGGGTAATATTGACCTTTTTGTCCAAGAGGAATGTTACTTTTGAAAAAATTGCTGCAAGATGTTGTACCTTAGGTGGCTTGCACGGTCTGTATACACCCGCAGGAGGAAGGATCCAGTCAAC
Organism: Dendropsophus ebraccatus; assembly: GCF_027789765.1. Classification (NCBI taxonomy): domain Eukaryota; kingdom Metazoa; phylum Chordata; class Amphibia; order Anura; family Hylidae; genus Dendropsophus; species Dendropsophus ebraccatus. The sequence goes on along the minus strand of NC_091454.1, from coordinate 217,894,361 downwards.
CCTGGTTGAAAAGTGGTTGGTAAAATGACATAGCGCCCCTTTAGCAGCTCAATATGAACCAAGACACTACGAGAGTTTATATAGGTTGAAGACGTAACTTTAGTGGGTGTGCAATGTAGACGGTATTTTCGATTCATCTCCACCTGACAGAAAGAGGAACAATGAACGATAAAGGCCAGAAAACTGAAATACAGTCCAAAAATAGTCGCCAATTAGTACCTTAAAGACAAAGAAGCCAATGGGCAGATTTTCGCCGCCCCCTGCCGTACGTTGGTTTCTTCGGTCTTCCTGCTCCAGAGAGATGAGAACATTGTCCTGGTCCAAGATGACATCAAAGCAGAACTGCAAGAAAAGAGACTTATTTACATGAGATGGTTCTTCATAGTCATCAGAATACCTCTGTTGAGGCTGTACTGCAGGATTTTTGGCATTGAGCTCTTTAAGGTCATGAATATAATCATCACTGATATGTTCTAGCTTTCTCTCGAATACCTGTGGGTTGTGTAGGTAGGTGGCCTTGTTATTTGGACAGCCACCACTCCTATCCCTAAGGGGATCCGAATGCTGATTCCAACCTGAGAAGAACGATTCTTCTTTCCACGTCTTTTGGGTGCTCAGAAGGTGAGTGTTGACCCGTCGACAAAGAGTAATATCGGTGAAGTGAGAGCAGAAGTCATCCCAACTCATCCTAGTAAGTAGATAGGACATGTGTAAGCATCAACAGTGATGGCCCTCTTCTTGCTACTCATGGGTTAACTTATTAGCAAATACATTTGGCAGGGACCTCTATCCAATTTCTTCAACTTAGACACCACTTAACCTTCTATTGCAACCTAAACGTAGATGTAGTATCGGATTCAGGCAGCTCACCCCCCTGGTCTACTGGAGGTATAGAGACAAGGATGCCCTTAGACTTTAATGGAGAAAGCCACATGAATGTATGACCAACCCTAACTTCTATTCTGGATATTACCGCTAAAGGACCATTAGATGATGACTTAGCAATATAAAGAGCTTGTTCAACATTTACCAAAATTCTCCATCATCGTCAACAGTGACTCCCAGCTTTTCTCTCTGTCTTCGACTCACTTTCTTCCATTCTTCTGACCTACAAATACAGATGGTCTGCGTCCACATCAATATCTTACACTCAGAGCCCATAACTGGTCTTTGTGGCCTAGTTCAGCCCTTACTTGTCACTCCAGGCTCCCGTCCATTCTCCGCTCCCCCAGGGATTCCTTAGACGAATGAGTCGTAATTTATGTGTCCGGAAAAGAGACAGCAGTCCTGAGTGTAGGGCGATGTTCCTAATGGCGGTAACACTGTAGGCGTGACCCGTTACCAGGCCGCTGGAGAGGACTTCTTCAATACCGTAACTGGGGCTTGGCTGAATGAAAAGAAAAGTTTGGTTTTATCATCAAAACTCCACCAATTCTTATCACAAGAGTCCACCTCCTTAATTCACTGTCTGCTATTTGACCCGGTTCTCCTATGGTCATTGAGATTAATTATCTTTTGACCCCAAGCTTAATTCTGTTCCAAAAATACTTAACATCTCCTCTACAGGGCTCAATTCTTACCAAACTCTTGTCACTGTAGGCTTCTCAGCCTCATTTGGTAAAAAATTAGCTGTAGGTTAAAGTCTATTTGATTCAGTTTGGTATTGACCAGCTTAGAAGGAACAGCATCAAGGTCCCAGACTACCCAGTTCACTGGTTACAAAGGCTTGGGGGAACATAGATTCAGATTATTAGCATATGGTAAGCACTACGGTGGCTAGTTTCCACCTAATGCATAGCCCAATGATCCTCCCCTCTATGACCAAACTCATAGGTACCACCCAATATCTCTCTCCAAAGCTGGCTTATAAACCCTGTGCAAAAAAAAACCAAACACCTCCACTCCTTACCCTGATAGCAGCAGATATAAGAGATGCCCGGGAGTGCGCCTTCATCAGAGACTTAAACAGCTTCTTCTTTTCTTCATCTGACCCATAATTCCCTTCATTAAGGCTGATGGCCTCAGAAACTCCACCAGTGAAGTCAATGAGAGCTTCGGCGGTGCTGCCTCCATCCAGGGCTTCATAATTCCCAATGAGTCTAACCGAAAAGACAATGTAACATGGAAAAATAGGAACAAGTCAGGAGCAGAAAGAGTCTATGGGAGGAGAGGGGACCTTACTTGGCATAGGCCTTCTCTAGTAGGGAACACCAAAACACATTGCCCTTCTGACCAGGCCGACAGAATATCAACTCCCCTCCCGATGTGGGCAGACGGTCATCTATCACAACCTCTACCCAGTGGCCAAAACGCCAGAATCGGAACCTGAAGATTCCAGAATGTGGGGAACCTCCTGCAGAGTGGGGCCAGTCCTGTTCTTCAGGGGATGGTATAACCTGCCGAACAAGACAATAATGAAGATCTTAGATGGAAATGCCCATGAGGTATAACATGTATACCTTATAGCAGCCGTACATATAGAATTACATACAGTATATCCCCAGGCTATACCAGCTGTACATATATAATTATATACAGGAGATACCCAGGTTATACCAGCTGTAAATATATAAATGTATACAGGAAATACCCAGATTATAGCAGCATGCTCCATATAACTATGTATAGGAGGTGACCTGCAATGTAATATATGACAATAAGTACCATGCCCTGAGCGGTTTTCCAGGAACACAAGTGGGGTGTAGAGTCTCCATGGAGGAAATCCACCCAGCAACAACTGAGTCACTATAGGTCATAGAACCAGGGAAACCAGATTGTCAAGATGTTTGTTGCTCGCACATTAATTATCTATAAGGAAGGTTTATGTTTGATGGCAAGAATGGGATAAAAGTCAGGACAGAAAATTCCATTCTGATCGGGGAAGAAAGGATGCTTAACATTAGTTACCCACAAACACACAACTTATGGCCAAGGCCAGAACATCGATTGGGTCAATGTGCCATCGGTTTTGGCTAGGAAAGGGACCAATGAAGGCGTAGCGATAACACTCTCCCCTTGGCACTGGGACCATGTATACATGTCAATTGTTCTGAGGAACATAGTTCTAGTAGGTTCTTGTTCTGAGGCTCAGGTCCAAGACTTCCATGTGCCACTCAAACGTTGGCCCCAATGTGTCCTTCTCCTGGATCCTCAAGGACGATATTTTGAGACTTGCTGTGTTCAGGTTTTTAGACCCCTATAAACCACGTTACCAAGAATGACCCAAATTTTCCACCAAACCAGGGGCCATCCGCACTTCTGCTTCTAACTTACCTTCTTCCAGATTGATGGATCTCCAGCCAGACAAGATACAGCAGCTACAAACCAGCAGTTACCCAGACTACCCTGCTGCAGGTCCCGCGGACTGATGCCACCTTCAGAAAACAGACGAGGTGACTGAACCAGCTCCTGTGAAGGAGAAGACAACATTAGTTGTAGATATTTCTGTGAGGTACCTTTCGTGACTCTGTTGGGTAGACTGATACCAAGGGGCAAAGAGTATTTCCGCTACAGTTGGGAGTTTACTGGTTCAGGTTGGGGGGGGGGGGGAGCCACAGTTTTAGGCTGACATGGCCTTGGTCCAGGCATGGACGGAGTCTCTTTTCCCGGCTGTAAGTCTAAAGGATATCCTGCACACTGTCTGAGGCCGCTGGGCACACTGCAGGAGTCTTAGTGCTTTTAATAGTAAGGGAAAATATACAACTAGATATCAAGAAACCCATAGCAAAATTTGAAAGGTTTCCCTACCACGTGGTATCTCACATGGACACGATGGGGGGAGATTTATCAAAAATGGTGTAAAGTCAAATTGGCTCAGTTGCCCCTAGCAACCAATCAGATTCCACCTTTTATTTTCCAAAGAGTCTGTGAGGAATGAAAGGTGGAATCTGATTGGTTGCTAGGGGCAACTGAGCCAGTTTCACTTTACACCATGTTGGATAAATCTCCCCCATCCTATCCACATGTCCACCTAAAAGCAAAGGATCATAAATGGTGGGCCCCTCTATTACTAGGAATGGAGACTCCGGTGGATCTGGCCATTTAGGATAGTACCGGCACCACTCAGTAATGATCTGTGGTAGTATCCATAAACCAGAGCGCCAAGGCTGGGTTCACATGCAGTGTCCCGGGTTCTCATGAATGTATGCCCACATATTAAAACCACATACAAGTATCCATACAGCAGAACCCTCAGAGCAGTAAGAAGTTGCCATAGAGTACTGTCTAGTAGTATCCATAACTTAGTTCCTAACAGTAGTACATAGTAGTTTCCACAGAAGCAGGCCTAGATACAAGTTACATTATCTCAGAACCCTTATGTTAGCAAGTTCCATTACATTAGTGCCCTGTAGTAGTAGTCCAGATTTTATTCTCTATCTGCCCACACATTAGACCCGCATACAAACATCCCTATAGCAGAGCCCTCAGAAGTCTCACACAGTAGTATCAATAAAGTTCCTATAGAAAAGGTATCTGTAGTAATATAAGTAAATTAGTTCCCTATATATTAGCTTCCATAGAGGCATGCCCACATGTGAGACCCACAACATACAGACATCCATAAATCAGAGCCCTTAGAGTAGTGCCATATAATAGTATCCATATAGGAGTATCCATACACTAAAACCCTCAGTGTAGTGTCATATAGTAGTATCTATATAGCATAGCCCTCAGTGTAGTGCCATATAGGGTATTAATACAGCAGACTCCTCAGTGTAGTGTCATATAGTAGTATCTATATAGCAGAGCCCTTAGTGTAGTGTCATATAGTAGTATGCATACAGAAGAGCCCTCAGTGTAGTGCCATATAGTAGTATCCATACAGCAAAGCCCTCAGTGTAATGTCATATAGTAGTATCTATATAGCAGAGCCCTTAGTGTAGAGCCATATAGTAGTATGCATACAGAAGAGCCCTCAGTGTAGTGCCATATAGTAGAATCCATATAGCAGTATCCATACAGCAGAGCCCTTAGTGTAGTGTCAAAGTAGAATCCATAAAATAGAGCCCTTAGTGTCATATAGTAGTATCCATACAGAAGAGCCCTCAGTGTAATGTCATATAGTAGTATCCATGAAGCAGAGCCCTTGGTGTAGTGTCATATAGCAGTATCCATACAGAAGAGCCCTCAGTGTAGTGTCATATAGTAGTATCCATGAAGCAGAGCCCTTGATGTAGTGTCATATAGCAGTACCCATACAGCAGAGCCCTTGCTGTAGTGCCATATAGTAGTATCCATACAGAAGAGCCCTCGGTGTAGTGTCATATAGTAGTATCCATGAAACAGAGCCCTCGGTGTAGTGTCATATAGTAGTATCCATGAAGCAGAGCCCTTGGTGTAGTGTCATATAGTAGTATCCATGAAACAGAGCCCTCGGTGTAGTGTCATATAGTAGTATCCATGAAACAGAGCCCTCGGTGTAGTGTCATATAGTAGTATCCATGAAACAGAGCCCTTGGCGTAGTGTCATATAGTAGAATCTATACAGCAGAGCCCTCAGTGTAGCATTACATAGTAGTATCTATACAGCAGAGCCCTCAGTGTAGTGCTATATAGTAGTATCCATACAGAAGAGCCCTCAGGGTCACACCATATAGTAGTATCCATGAACCAGAGCCCTCGGTGTAATGTCATATCGTAGTACCCATACAGCAGAGCCCTTAGTGTAGTGCCATATAGTAGTATCCATACAGAAGAGCCCTCAGGGTCACACCATATAGTAGTATCCATGAACCAGAGCCCTCGGTGTAATGTCATATCGTAGTACCCATACAGCAGAGCCCTTAGTGTAGTGCCATATAGTAGTATCCATACAGAAGAGCCCTTGGTGTAGTGTCATATAGTAGTATCCATGAAGCAGAGCCCTTGGTGTAGTGTCATATAGCAGTACCCATACAGCTCAGCCCTTAGTGTAGCGCCATATAGTAGTATCCATAAAAAACAATTACCTGGGGGCGTTTCCACACCACAGCACCGGGGGGGCTCCTGCTATAGTAAAGGGATTCGATACTTGCTGGGAACTTGGGGTCCTCGTAGAGGCGACCTTGCTGGCGGCACTGTTTTTTGAGACGGTCATAATGTTGGTCTTGGAAATGGATCACCATTGTGAGGACAGTCCTCCTCCACCATGTAGTTATGGGGCACTTCTATAGTGAAAGATGCTGTGCCAGGTCCAGGGACAACGTTACTGAGGATGATCCCCTTGTCTTATTATGGAGATGCCGCCACCACCACCACGTGACATTAGCCACCAGCGGGTTTGCTGAGGAATATCCCCACCATCACAGTCCTAGGGTTGAAAATTCCTTGAGTTTTGTATGAGAAGTATCAGATCTCAGCGCTTTGTGCTGGGTCGGGTGTTATCATTGGGTGTGATAGTGAATAGAACTTGCTTGGCTAGTTTCTTAGGGATATAAGCACCACCCAGAGACAGGCAGAAAGACTTGAGAAGTCCACCAGAGAGGGCCAAGAAAGAAGCCTGTAGTCTAGAAGGGCAGGCAGTGCAGACATGGCTTCTAGTGACTCTGTTTGTTTTGCGGAGGGAGGGTAGATGGAGGCAACAGGACAAAGGTTATTCAAAGCTATACAGGTGTAAGAAGAGAGACGGACATTCCTTAGAGGAGAGAGGACAAGAGAGGGAAACAAAGGGTGGACAATGAAAGAGACAGACTTACAGCAACTCCATGATCTACAGGTAGAGGCCACAGAATGTTACAGAATCAATAAGGTGGAGAGAGGACAAAGGTCCATCAGGCCCTACCTATGGCAATATAGTGTTGGAGAAAGAATACAGCATGGTGAAGACTGAAGCAGAGGCCATCCTGGAGATCAGGACAGAAGATGCAAATACATCAGTAACATAAGTATTACAAGAGGTGCTGACAGGTGGAGGAGGCAGGACTGACAGGGGCTACACCCAAGTGTGATTCACCTGCACTGCGGACAACTAGGAAACACTCATTGTACAGTACTCTACAATAACATATCTGGAATTACTACTACATATACTTCCTCTATAAAAATAAGAACATAACTACTATAATACTTCTCCTATATACAGGGATATAACTACTATAATACTGCTCCTATATACAAGAATATAACTACTATAATACTGCTCCTATATACAGGAATATAACTACTATAATACTACTCCCTATATACAGGAATATAACTACTATAATACTGCTCCTATATACAAGAATATAACTACTATAATACTGCTCCTATATACAAGAATATAACTACTATAATACTGTTCCTATATACAAGAATATAACTACTATAATACTGTTCCCTATATACAAGAATATAACTACTATAATACTGCTCCTATATACAAAAATATAACTGCTATAATACTGCTCCTATATACAAGAATATAACTACTATAATACTGCTCCTATATACAAGAATATAACTACTATAATACTGCTCCTATATATAGGAATATAACTACTATAATACTGCTCCTATATACAAGAATATAACTACTATAATACTGCTCCTATATACAAGAATATAACTACTATAATACTGCTCCTATATACAAGAATATAACTACTATAATACTGCTCCTATATACAAGAATATAACTACTATAATACTGCTCCTATATACAAGAATATAACTACTATAATACTGCTCCCTATATACAAGAATATAACTACTATAATACTGCCCACTATATACAGGTATATAACTACTATAATACTGCTCCTATATACAGCAACATAACTACTATAACACTGCTTCTATATACATGAATATAACTACGATAAGGCTATGTTCACACAACGTTGTTTTGCGGCCATGTTTTTAGACAGGTGTCATTTGGAGGAGAAAACATAGCCGTATTCTCGCTTTAAAATGATGGCCGTTCAAATATAGGTCCAAACACAAATGTTGTGTTAAAGTGACTGTACCACCAGGCCCAGGCTGAAGCACTGGAGGCAGGCCGACCCACCCTTAGTGGGAGAACCCCCCGCCCCTCTATGATAGGGTTCCATTGAGTCGCCCCGCCTCCAGTGCTTCAGCCTGGGCCTGGTGGTACAGTCCCTTAAACATATTCTTATACTGCCCCCCCATGTACAAAAATATACTATATCAGCAATGTCACAGTCAGAACAACACAAAAGACATGGCTGTACACCCACATCATACGAGTCACTTCTTAGCATAGTTACAAACTAACATGAGGTTGTTGTCTTACACTGTACAAGCCTGAATGCCACTTCACAGCCATGTGGGTCCCTAACCTAATGAGTATGAGACAGGGTAGTGACTGCTATCAGTGCGACACAAGCGCCCACAAGGGAAGCGGGGTAGTGCTCAGGCATATTGCCTGATTGATATTACTTTACTGAAAAAGTAGTAGATGCTTAGAACAAACTTCCAGCAGATGTGGTTGTTAAATCTACAATAACAGAATGTAACCTGCCTGATATATACATATATCTATTCTAAGATAATAGGAGAAATACTAAAAGGGCCGACTAGATGGAGCAGGTGGTCTTTTTCTGCCAGCAATCTTCTAGGCAGCCTCAATCCTACCAGACTATATAGACCTGCTTGCTCTGGGCCACATCAGCATGAAATGTGAACAGATCACAGACACTCACCTTTCCACATGCACCCAACCAACAGATTGAGAGAAGCTGGAATTTAAAGTGAATGTACCATCAGGCCCAGGCTGAAGCACTGGAGGCAGGCCGACCCACCCCCAGTGGGAAGAAACCCCCACCCGTCTATGGTGCGGCTCTATTGATTCTAATGGGGGCGGGGAGTTCCTCCCACTGTGGTTGGGTCAGCCTGCCTCCAGTGCTTCAGCCTGGGCCTGATGGTACATTCACTTTAAGGGTACAAACACACACACCGTATACGCAGCAGATTTGATGCTGTGTTCAGTTATTTAGATCTAATCTGCTGCATATTGCAGCAGTAAATACGCTGCTTATACGGTGTGTGGGTTTATACCCTAACTATCATGCAGTCTCTTGCTACTTAAAAACACCTGACAAATGGGTGGAGTGCTGGAAACAAGGGGTAAGGGGACAGAATCTACAAACCAACAGATCATTGTATTACATGTAGATGTGTGGCCACTAAACTCAAAGGGGTTATCCAGCGCTACAAAAACATGGCCACTTTCTACCAGAGACAGCACCACTCTTGTCTCCAGTTTGGGTGCAGCTTTTGTAACACAGTTTCATTAAAGTGAATGGAGCTTAATTGAAAATCACACCTGACAAGCAGACAAGAGTGGAGCTGTCTCTGGAAGAAAGTGACCATGTTTTTGTAGCGCTGGATAACCCCTTTAAGGTCAGGAGGAGTGTAGGAGCCGGCACTGCTGTAGCCCAAAAAAATATGGTGGTGAGGTCAGTGGAGCAAACAAAGTAACATATTGGGAGATACAAGTGTCGTCCTGTGCGTGGTGCTCTACTGCGGCAGAAAATTACAGTCTCATTATAAATGGCAAGATCAGAAGTAGCAAGGATGCACAGCGGCACTCACCGATCACTGAAGCAAACAAAAACGTTCAGCAGTTGTCTTGGCGGGCTACAGCTATTTCCCGGGAATGACCCGCTTCCTTACTGTGCATCCTTTCTACTTCTGATCTTGACATAAAATTACTATAATACTGCCCCCCTATATACAAGAATATAACTACTATAATACTGCTACTATATACAAGAATATAACTACTATAATACTGCTTCCATATACAAGAATATAACTATTATAATACTGCTCCTATATACAAGAATATAACTACTATAATACTGCTCCTATATACATAAATATAACTACTATAATACTGCCTCCTATATACAAGAATATAACTACTATAATACTGCTCCTATATACAAGAATATAACTACTATAATACTGCCTCCTATATACAGGAATATAACTACTATACTACTGCTCCTATATACAGAAATATAACTACTATAATACTGCTCCTATATACAGGATATAACTACTATAATACTGCTCCTATATACAAGAATATAACTACTATAATACTGCTCCTATATACAGAAATATAACTACTATAATACTGCTCCTATATACAGAAATATAACTACTATAATACTGCTCCTATATACAGAAATATAACTACTATAATACTGCTCCTATATACAGGAACATAACTACTATAATACTGCTCCTATATACAAGAATATAACTACTATAATACTGCTCCTATATACAAGAATATAACTACTATAATACTGCCCCCTATATACAAGAATATAACTACTATAATACTGCTCCTATATACAGGAATATAACTACTATAATACTGCTCCTATATACAAGAATATAACTACTATAATACTGCCTCCTTATATACAGGAATATAACTACTATAATACTGCATCCTATATATAAGAATATAACTACTAAAACACTGCCCCTACGTACAGTACTGTACCACTGCCTGCTGTGGCCAAACATACAGAGACTATAATAATGCCCCTTGTTATCACTTTTCTTTCCTGCATTTCGTGCATTACTCAGGAGGGGGCAGCATAGAGCAGACAGTTAATATAGTAAGTGTATACGTCTACTGAGTAACATGGCAGCAGCTGCCCACAAGCCGTTTATTAGTCACATCTGTTTTTCGCTCTATACATGTAATCCCTGAACCCTAATAAAGATCTTATTGTGGAGATATTAAACATTGCTGGTCCCAGCATGGATGTCAGGTGCAGTAAAACTTACCGTTTACACATATTACATGCACTACATGGTTACTAAAGGGATTTTCCAGTCTTAAAAAGACCTCTTCACTTCCTACCAGAAACAGCACCTCTCTGTCCTCACTTTGGGCATGGTTTAGCCCCATTAAAGGAGAAGTCTGGTGAAACTTTTTATCAAAGTATAATATTGCCCCCAAAAGTTATACAAATCCCCAATATACACTTATTACGGGAAATGCTTATAAAGTGCTTTTTCCCTGCATTTACTACTGCATCAAGGCTTCACTTCCTGGATAACATGGTGATGTCACTTCCTGGATAACATGGTGATGTCACTTCCTGGATAACATGGTGATGTCACTTCCTGGATAACATGGCGATGTCACTTCCTGGATAACATGGCGATGTTACTTCCTGGATAACATGGCGATGTCACTTCCTGGATGACATGGTGATGTCACGCCCCGACTCCCAGAGCTGTGCGGCTGTGGCGAGGATGATGGCAGAGGGATGCTCAGTGTCCCTCCAGTGCCCTGTGTCCCTCAGTGTCCCCCTGCCATCATCCTCTCCAGCAGCCACAGCCCGCACAGCTCTGGGAGTCAGGTCGTGACATCACCATGTTGTCCAGGAAGTGACATCACCATGTTGTCCAGGAAGTGACATCACCATGTTGTCCAGGAAGTGAAGCCTTGATGCAGTAGTAAGTGCAGGGAAAAAAGCACTTTATAAGCATTTCCCGTAATAAGTGTATATTGGGGATTTGTATAACTTTTGGGGGGAAATACAATACTTTAATAAAAAGTTTCGCCAGACTTCTACTTTAAAAACAATGGGGCTGAACTGTAATACCACACACAACCTGACGACAGGGGTGGCGCTGTTTAAAAAGGAATTTTTGGTCTTTCTTATTCCGGATTAACCCTTTAATGCCATTCTTATCTTATGTTCTAGCAGTACCAGAGGGAAGATGTATGTGTGTCTGGAAAACTATGGTGGTCCTCTAAACCATACTGTCCGAATCCCTGGCTCTCCTCCTGTATGTATATATATAACGGTATTACACACCAGTCACCCCTGCCCTCCTGTGTTTGTATATAGTGCATGTGACATGCTGGATACTGCTGTTCAGGACACAGCAGCTGTCTCTCCTGTGCCTTTCAGTCTATGGGGGACTGTCGTACTCTGTGCAAGGCCTGATGGGAGAGTACTTACCACGGCGGCCGTTGATCGCAACAATCAAGATTGAAACAAAAAAGGTTTTTAAAATTTTATTAACAAAATGTTTATATCTATTGTTTTACACAAAATAAACAAGTTGTAATGCACGGACACAGTGTACATTACAACACTCGCACGCACACCCTCTCGCACACAGTCATCAGCCATACACACACATAAAAAAAAAAAAAAAAAAGTTTCTGTCACAAGCCAGGAGTGTCTATAGGAGGGGGAGGGGACGGCTGAGGGGTCTTGCTTTCTCCGGCAGGTGGGAGAGATACAACTATGTATTTCTGCATCCCACTACTGCCCCCGGTGGTGGATCCACCAACACCACTGTTCTGACCTCCTGACACTAGCTTCACAATGGGCTGGACTCCTGGGGGGCAGGGTGTGGAGGGGGAGGGGCCGCTGGAAGATGTCAGGACCTGCAATAGAAGTGATCAATTAATAAATGATAGTAGACAGTGACGAATCAAAAGGAAGAAAAAACATAAGAGATGAGCTGGAAGCAAGCAATATGAGAGGTCCGTGAAACAGGATGGAAGAGGAGGCGAGAGGGAGGGCATAGCGAGGGCATAGCGAGGGGGAGGGCATAGCGAGAGGAGGCGAGAGGGAGGGCATAGCGAGAGGAGGCGAGAGGGAGGGCATAGCGAGAGGAGGCGAGAGGGAGGGCATAGCGAGAGGGAGGGCATAGCGAGAGGGAGGGCATAGCGAGAGGAGGCGAGAGGGAGGGCATAGCGAGAGGGAGGGCATAGCGAGAGGAGGCGAGAGGGAGGGCATAGCGAGAGGAGGCGAGAGGGAGGGCATAGCGAGGGGGATGGCATAGCGAGAGGAGGCGAGAGGGAGGGCATAGCGAGAGGAGGCGAGAGGGAGGGCATAGCGAGAGGAGGCGAGAGGGAGGGCATAGCGAGAGGAGTCGAGAGGGAGGGCATAGCGAGAGGAGTCGAGAGGGAGGGCATAGCGAGAGGAGTCGAGAGGGAGGGCATAGCGAGAGGAGTCGAGAGGGAGGGCATAGCGAGAGGAGTCGAGAGGGTGGGCATAGCGAGAGGAGTCGAGAGGGAGGGCATAGCGAGAGGAGTCGAGAGGGAGGGCATAGCGAGAGGAGTCGAGAGGGAGGGCATAGCGAGAGGAGGCGAGAGGGAGGGCATAGCGAGAGGAGGCGAGAGGGAGGGCATAGAGAGAGGAGGCGAGAGGGAGGGCATAGAGAGAGGAGGCGAGAGGGAGGGCATAGCGAGAGGGAGGGCATAGCGAGAGGGAGGGCATAGCGAGCCAAGAGAGGAGACGAGAGGGAAGGCAAAAGAGGAATCAAGATGGCAAACAGAGAGAAGAAGAATGCATAAGAGTAAACCGTGAGCTGTAAGGGAAGGCAGAGAAAGCAGCTGAAAAAACACAAGAAGCAGCAGACTAGACCTAGAAAGAAATAGAAACTGCACAGAGAGCCAACAAAATGGGCTGAGGGCAAAGAGCAAACAATGTGGGCTGTAAGGAAATGGAGCAGAGATTCAAGAGCCATGTAGGGATTGTAGAACGAGCCGTAGGAAGAGGACCAAAAGAAAGTATAGAAAGAACCAAAGGAGAAGCCAAGACTGAGTCAGGGTCCTATTAGACGGGCAGATGACGGCCCAATCAATAATGTAAACGAGCATCGATCTGCTAGATTGGCACTTGTTTACCGAGCCTATTACACAGCTCAATCATTTAGCAAAGGCTGGAGATGTATGTGTATATATATATATATATATATATATATATCATTAGCGATGTCCGTGCAGCCCTTGCCCTAAACTGTTATACATTACCTGTCCATGCTCCCGATCTTCTCCTGTGCTTTGCTTGGTTTCCAGCACCGCGTGCTGCAGCTTCTTTGAGTGGGCAGGCCGCCCAGCCAATCACTGAATGCGGAGGTCCCGGACAGTGATTGGCTGAGTGGCCTGACAGTGCGCGGTGTCGGGAAGCAAGCAGAAGACAAAAGAGAAGATTGGGAGCGTGGACAGGTAACATATAAAGTTTGCTCAAACATCAGCCGTCAGCTGCGCCTTGCTATTATACGTAGCGATGCGCATTCAGCGGCCGATGATTTTAGGTCTGGAGCTAAAGATACTATCAGCTGATGATCGTTTCATCACTCAATTGTTGTCTTTATTACACAGAGCGGTAAGGAGCCATAGGAGCGCACTAAGAAGGAACGGCACAGTGAGCCAGGAGAGTGGGTGAAGAAGAAATGATAGAGGAAGCAAAAGGAAAACTGCAGAGCGAGCCAAGGGAGAGTACAGAGAGATGATCACATAGCGAGCCAAGGGAGAGTTCAGAGAGATGATCACATAGCGAGCCAAGGGAGAGTACAGAGAGATGATCACCTAGCGAGCCAAGGGAGAGTACAGAGAGATGATCACCTAGCGAGCCAAGGGAGAGTTCAGAGAGATGATCACCTAGCGAGCCAAGGGAGAGTTCAGAGAGATGATCGCCTAGCGAGCCAAGGGAGAGTTCAGAGAGATGATCGCCTAGCGAGCCAAGGGAGAGTTCAGAGAGATGATCACCTAGCGAGCCAAGGGAGAGTTCAGAGAGATGATCACCTAGCGAGCCAAGGGAGAGTACAGAGAGATGATCACCTAGCGAGCCAAGGGAGAGTACAGAGAGATGATCACCTAGCGAGCCAAGGGAGAGTTCAGAGAGATGATCACCTAGCGAGCCAAGGGAGAGTACAGAGAGATGATCACATAGCGAGCCAAGGGAGAGTACAGAGAGATGATCACCTAGCGAGCCAAGGGAGAGTTCAGAGAGATGATCACCTAGCGAGCCAAGGGAGAGTACAGAGAGATGATCACATAGCGAGCCAAGGGAGAGAATCACATAGCGAGCAAAGGGAGAGTACAGAGAGATGATCACATAGCGAGCCAATGGAGAGTACAGAGAGATGATCACATAGCGAGCCAAGGGAGAGTACAGAGAGATGATCACATAGCGAGCCAAGGGAGAGTACAGAGAGATGATCACATAGCGAGCCAAGGGAGAGTACAGAGAGATGATCACATAGCGAGCCAAGGGAGAGTACAGAGAGATGATCACATAGCGAGCCAAGGGAGAGTACAGAGAGATAATCACATAGCGAGCCAAGGGAGAGTTCAGAGAGATGATCACCTAGCGAGCCAAGGGAGAGTACAGAGAGATGATCACATAGCGAGCCAAGGGAGAGTACAGAGAGATGATCACATAGCGAGCCAAGGGAGAGTACAGAGAGATGATCACCTAGCGAGCCAAGGGAGAGTTCAGAGAGATGATCACCTAGCGAGCCAAGGGAGAGTACAGAGAGATGATCACATAGCGAGACAAGGGAGATGATCACATAGCGAGCCAAGGGAGAGTTCAGAGATGACCAAAAAACAAGCCAAAGAACAAACCGTATAACACAGTATAAAGAAGCAGCCAAGGGACCGAGCTAAGAGGTAACGCCACCGAGAACCAAGGGAGTGCTCTAAGATAGTGAGCTGCAGAGTCATACAAGGATGTAAGCTAAGGAATGGCAGAGCAAGCAATCAGGGAGCGGCGTGTGGAGTGAGACTGTCCAGGGTGAATCCCTGGGTGCAGAATGAGCCAGAAGCATGGAGGGGTAAGAGCTGAGGAGAGTAAAAGAATAGGAGAAAACAAAAGTTTTAAGGGGGAAGGAGGAGATACAAGAGTAACAGAAAGGAAAGCGGGGGGGGGGGGGGACAACTAAGGAGGGGAAGAGGATGATGAGCAGTAAGGAGGGAAGAGTATCTGATGGACAGATAGGAACAAAAGATGAGACAATGAGGAGTTACCTGGGTCCCGCTGCTCCCGGCTGAAGACACCACAATGTACTTGGTGGGTGGTGGTGACGGCTGGGTGGGAGTTGCAGAACGGGCACTCACTAAGGTCTGCACTGGCAAAGTCAAGGACCCAGTCAAGGACCCAGGCACCTTAATAATTCCTTGTGGACGAGGGGATGGCGTGATGGAGCCGGAGGATGGCTGAGAGAGAGTGAGAGTGGGACGTGGCTGAGAGAGAGAAGACACAAAGGAAGGAGAAGAGGAGGAGAGAGGAAGACGGAGACGAGAGGAAACACAAAAAACACATCATTAGGTGTCCATCAACAAGCTTCCCTGGGTCACATGCTACTGCTGGGGAACACTACAGAGCGATTACAGCTTAGTGTTACCTGGGTCACTGTCAGGGTGGTCCGGTTGACCTGTGGCCCCTGTAAGGCGCTCTGTGCTCTGGCCTTCAGCACATGGGAGCAGAGGGTAGGGCCTAAGAAGCCATAATCTGCCCGGTACGCGTCAGGAACGTCAGGGGGGGAACGAAGCTTTACCAGAACTGGGGCCGTGTGTTTCTGTGGGAAGAAAACTAATGTCATGCACAGTACCTAGTACTGAAGATCCCTCTCATACTGCTCCCTATCTTTAATTATTATAAATTGTTTTATTAAAGGGATTGTCCAGGATTTAAAAAAAAAAAAAAAAAAAAAAAAAAAAAAAAAGTGGAACTACAACTGAGCTCTATTCACTTCAATGGAACTGAGGTGCAATATCACACTCAAAAGGTGCGGTTTCTGGAGGAATAGGTCTATTATAGGGTAGCTCCTTTAATGTAAAATAATATGGCTGCCAACACTGGGAAATATAGGTATGCACTTCATTTAACGCCAATAGATGCCATAAAGTGCTACCCACAGCCACACACATCAAGAGGCTGTATGTGCAAAAACACATCATGCAGTACTAGACATTACCAGCAGGAGGCTCTGCACGTGGTCAGCTCCAATCTTATCGATGTTGGATAATACCGGGCCCTCCAGAACGTTGCGGAGTCTCTCCCCTTCCACTTGCAGCCGTGGAACAATCAGAGTTTTTATCACCTTAATAAAGAATACATGAAGGTTACCTCCAAATCCCATAATATACCCAATATCCCCAATGTCACATCCCCCGCCATAACTCACATCAGGACCCAACTCTGCCAGGCCGGCAATCGATCCGTATCGTGTGGTCCAGGGAGTACGGTCATCAACCCAACTCTGTACAGAAGAGAGAGAAGTAGTGATATCCAGGAGGAAGCAGAGAATATAGGTATATACTTCTATATAGGAGGCAGTATTATAGTAGTTATATTCTTGTATATAGGAGGCAGTATTATAGTAGATATATTCTTGTATATAGGAGCAGTATTATAGTAGTTATATTCCTGTATATAGGAGCAGTATTATAGTAGTTATATTCCTGTATATAGGAGCAGTATTATAGTAGTTATATTCTTGTATATAGGGGGCAGTATTATAGTAGTTATATTCCTGTACATAGGAGCAGTATTATAGTAGTTATATTCCTGTATATAGGGAGCAGTATTATAGTAGTTATATTCTTGTATATAGGGGGCAGTATTATAGTAGTTATATTCCTGTATATAGTAGCAGTATTATAGTAGTTATATTCCTGTATATAGGGAGCAGTATTATAGTAGTTATATTCTTGTATATAGGGGGCAGTATTATAGTAGTTATATTCCTGTATATAGTAGGCTGTATTATAGTAGTTATATTCCTGTATACTGTATAGGGAGCAGTATTATAGTAGTTATATTCTCTCTCACCTTAGTGAAGGTCTTGGTTATCCGTGATTGGATATTATTAGTGGTCGTGCTGAAGTTCTTGCAGATCTGTGCTATGAGTCGGGCAGCGAAGTCTCTCAGGGCCCAGTGATTGTCAACATCCGGCCTGAGACACAGCTGCCGACTGACTATACAGGTCATCACTGCCGGGATCAGCTCATGTAGCTACAGGAGAGGGGGAATAAAGCACAAAGTTAATTACCTATATGTTGTATAGGCTGCGGCTGACAAAAGACACCAGCTGGATCATTCATGATGAGACTCCCTCCTACTTACATATTTCTCCAGGTAGAGGGTGGGATTGTCCATCAGGGCCTTCACCATCCTCATGAGATAAATGAGCAGGGCCAGATTATTCTGGACAACATTGACACGTACCTGAGCAGGAAACAGAATTGTTTGTAAGGAGATATCCCCATTTATTATAATAGAGACATGGAGCTTGCATGAAGTTGTGTAAAGTAGATGTATCCAAGAGTGATGCAATGTGTGTTTTACCCCCAGTTAAAGGGAACCAATCACGCTGAATATGCCCCTAATGATAAGGAAACGTGCTGGTACATCACCCAGCACGCTTCCCAAACATGCCCCTGTACACTGTGTCCTCCTTGATTATACCTTAATCTTACTTTTCCGAAGTCCCGCGCTGTATAGTAGTTAGGTCTAAGTAGTCATGGTGGGCTGAACTAGTCACGGTCCTGGGCGTAGCTAGGCAGGGTCCTGGGCGGTTTCGAGTGCTGTAATAACGCCCAGGGGGGCATGATTCAAAGACCTGCGCTCCGCTGACGTCACCTCCGGCTTGCGATCCACATCCCTGGGCCTGCGTTCCGACGCGGCGACGTCTTCAGCATGCTGCGCATGCGCAGTGCGTCAGCGTCTTCTCCTGCCGTACTGCGCCTGTGCGGCATGCTGAAGATGTCACAGCTTTGCTGACGTGGAACGCAAGCCGGAGGTGACGTCAGCGGAGCGCAAGTCTTTGAATCACGCCCCCCTGGGCGTGATTACAGCGCTCAAACCCGCCCAGGACCCTGCCTGGCTACGCCCAGGACCGTGACTAGTTCAGCCCACCGTGCCTACTTAGAGCTAATTACCATACAGCGCGGGACTTCGGAAAAGTAAGATTACGGTGTAATCAAGGAGGACCCAGAGGGTACAGGGGCATGTTTGGGAAGCGTGCTGGGTGATGTACCAGCACGTTTCCTTATCATTAGGGGCATATTCGGCGTGATTGGTTCCCTTTAAAGCAACTGCCTCATTTACTAGTAAGTAACAGTACACGACATAGATGACCATAGACCTTGAGGAAGATTATGCCCTGATACCTCTCCCCTCCCAATACTCACCCCTTCTGAAATGAAGGTGCTAAAACGTGGCAGCATCTGATACAGGCCGGGGTCAGTGGCAATGCTCTGCAGTGCTTCCTGGAGAGAAACCATAAATGAGAGAGTGCCACGTGGCATAAA
Source organism: Dendropsophus ebraccatus (assembly GCF_027789765.1). NCBI lineage: Eukaryota > Metazoa > Chordata > Amphibia > Anura > Hylidae > Dendropsophus > Dendropsophus ebraccatus. The sequence continues at coordinate 217,875,343 of NC_091454.1, read as the reverse complement.
CATACATGAAATACGAGCAGACATATCCCCACTGTATGTACATACCGCTCTTTTGGCCTCACAGGAGCCGACACAAGCCTCGGTGATCTCCTTGTAGTAAAGCTGCTGCTCCACAGACAGCTCGTGGATACTGCGAGGCTTCAGCTTCAGAGGGGCGCCCTCTATGATGGTGTTCTTCTTTTCTTTACCTGGACAGAGACAAGCCTCTTAGACATGACAAGGTACCATGTAATAACACAAAGGATCTCGTGTGTAAGCTGGACGCTCACCTTTTCCATCCACAGCATTGGTTCCCTGGCCTTTCCCTTTCAGGCCTCCGGCTTCCTCCTGTCCCGGTTTCACAGCCTTCAGAGGCTCGGTGGCCTCAACCTTCTGCTGCTCCTTGGGAACTGAAAAGAAAACGTTAACGCATACTATATAAAAATATACGAAGGAGAGTAAGATGGACATGAGAAGAGAGGATGAGACAACTCACCTGGTGGAGGGTTCTCCGGGATGGCCGGCTGCACTCCTTCAATACTCAGCCAATGGGCTACAAGATACAAACAGGGAGGTTAATAATACAATGTATACAGCGCCTGTCATTAGAACAGACCCAGAGCCACAAGGCCCCACCACCAAGGGCAAAGAGAGAGGACAAGGAGACAAGTACCTGAAGCCTTAAAGGAGAAGTCCGGCAAAAGTTTTTAAGTATTGCATTGCCCCCCAAAAGTTATACAAATCCCCAATATACACTTATTATAGGAAATGCTTATAAAGTGCTTTTTTCCCTGCACTTACTACTGCATCAAGGTATCACTTCCTGGATAACATGGTGATGTCACTTCCTGCATAACGTGGTGATGTCACTTCCTGAATAACGTGGTGATGTCACTTCCTGGACAACATGGTGATGTCACTTCCTGGACAACATGGTGATGTCACTTCCTGGACAACATGGTGATGTCACTTCCTGGACAACATGGTGATGTCACGACCTGACTCCCAGAGCTGTGCGGGCTGTGGCTGCTGGAGAGGATTATGGCAGAGCGATGCTCAGTGTCCCTCCAGTGCCCTGTGTCCCTCAGTGTCCCCCTGCCATCATCCTCTCCAGCAGCCACAGCCCGCACAGCTCTGGGAGTCAGGTCGTGACATCACCATGTTGTCCAGGAAGTGACATCACCATGTTGTCCAGGAAGTGAAGCCTTGATGCAGTAGTAAGTGCAGGGAAAAAAAACACTTTATAAGCATTTCCCGTAATAAGTGTATATTGGGGATTTGTATAACTTTTGTGGGGCAATGCAATACTTTTATAAAAATTTGCCGGACTTCTCCTTCAATGTGGTTACTACTTAACGCCAGACAAATCCAATTTAACGTTTGTCTTTTCCCACCAGGCTGACAGCAAAAGACGCATAAACCTTCAGGTAACTCACCTTTCAAGGAAACATCGAGGGGCACACGAGGCAGCGGGGTGCTGATTATATCGCACAGGTCCACCTCCTTCTCCTCATAGAAGTGCAGCTCACGGCCTCCGCCGCTGGCATAACGGAAGGGCAGGAACTCCTTAGCGTGGAATCCATATATCGGCTGGAGGAGTGAGGAGAGACAGTGGTATAGAGACTATATAATCTACAGTACTTTACTGGAATAGGGCGAGCAAAACAAAGCAGGGGAGGGTAATATCAGTGCCCAATGTGCCCACACCTTCTTACCTCTACATTCTTCAGCTTCAGAGCAGCATCAATGTCATTGGGGGTCAGTTTCTGTCTCTTACCCACATGCATAAACTTCATGGAATCCTGGAGGGAAGAGGAGACGCGAGGATCAGTGACAGGTGATGAGAAGCACAGAAGGACTATGGGGGTAAAGAATATTAATACTGTACTGGTTCTGGGAACGAGAAGGTGCAGCAGTGTGGAAGCGGGGAATGAGAAATCGGACGCCACAGTCGGGCACCATGAGAACAAGAAAAGTGCTGCACTCTAGCATGGGGGGGAATAATAAGAGGGCTGCACTCTAGCATGGGGGGGAATAATAAGAGCCGTGCTGCACTCTAGCATGGGGGGGAATAATAAGAGCCGTGCTGCACTCTAGCATGGGGGGGAATAATAAGAGCCGTGCTGCACTCTAGCATGGGGGGGAATAATAAGAGCCGTGCTGCACTCTAGCATGGGGGGGAATAATAAGAGCCGTGCTGCACTCTAGCATGGGGGGGGAATAATAAGAGCCGTGCTGCACTCTAGCATGGGGGGGGAATAATAAGAGCCGTGCTGCACTCTAGCATGGGGGGGGAATAATAAGAGCCGTGCTGCACTCTAGCATGGGGGGGGAATAATAAGAGCCGTGCTGCACTCTAGCATGGGGGGGGAATAATAAGAGCCGTGCTGCACTCTAGCATGGGGGGGAATAATAAGAGCCGTGCTGCACTCTAGCATGGGGGGGAATAATAAGAGCCGTGCTGCACTCTAGCATGGGGGGGAATAATAAGAGCCGTGCTGCACTCTAGCATGGGGGGGAATAATAAGAGCCGTGCTGCACTCTAGCATGGGGGGGAATAATAAGAGCCGTGCTGCACTCTAGCATGGGGGGGAATAATAAGAGCCGTGCTGCACTCTAGCATGGGGGGGAATAATAAGAGCCGTGCTGCACTCTAGCATGGGGGGGAATAATAAGAGCCGTGCTGCACTCTAGGACCAGGGCAATAATAAGAGCGCTGCACTCTAGCACCAGGGCAATAATAAGAGCGCTGCACTCTAGGACCAGGGCAATAATAAGAGCGCTGCACTCTAGGACCAGGGCAATAATAAGAGCGCTGCACTCTAGCACCAGGGCAATAATAAGAGCGCTGCACTCTAGCACCAGGGCAATAATAAGAGCGCTGCACTCTAGCACCAGGGCAATAATAAGAGCGCTGCACTCTAGCACCAGGGCAATAATAAGAGCGCTGCACTCTAGCACCAGGGCAATAATAAGAGCGCTGCACTCTAGCACCAGGGCAATAATAAAAGCGCTGCACTCTAGCACCAGGGCAATAATAAGAGCGCTGCACTCTAGCACCAGGGCAATAATAAGAGCGCTGCACTCTAGCACCAGGGCAATAATAAGAGCGCTGCACTCTAGCACCAGGGCAATAATAAGAGCGCTGCACTCTAGCACCAGGGCAATAATAAGAGCGCTGCACTCTAGCACCAGGGCAATAATAAGAGCGCTGCACTCTAGCACCAGGGCAATAATAAGAGCGCTGCACTCTAGCACCAGGGCAATAATAAGAGCGCTGCACTCTAGCACCAGGGCAATAATAAGAGCGCTGCACTCTAGCACCAGGGCAATAATAAGAGCGCTGCACTCTAGCACCAGGGCAATAATAAGAGCGCTGCACTCTAGCACCAGGGCAATAATAAGAGCGCTGCACTCTAGCACCAGGGCAATAATAAGAGCGCTGCACTCTAGCACCAGGGCAATAATAAGAGCGCTGCACTCTAGCACCAGGGCAATAATAAGAGCGCTGCACTCTAGCACCAGGGCAATAATAAGAGCGCTGCACTCTAGCACCAGGGCAATAATAAGAGCGCTGCACTCTAGCACCAGGGCAATAATAAGAGCGCTGCACTCTAGCACCAGGGCAATAATAAGAGCGCTGCACTCTAGCACCAGGGCAATAATAAGAGCGCTGCACTCTAGGACCAGGGCAATAATAAGAGCGCTGCACTCTAGGACCAGGGCAATAATAAGAGCGCTGCACTCTAGGACCAGGGCAATAATAAGAGCGCTGCACTCTAGGACCAGGGCAATAATAAGAGCGCTGCACTCTAGGACCAGGGCAATAATAAGAGCGCTGCACTCTAGGACCAGGGCAATAATAAGAGCGCTGCACTCTAGGACCAGGGCAATAATAAGAGCGCTGCACTCTAGCACCAGGGCAATAATAAGAGCGCTGCACTCTAGCACCAGGGCAATAATAAGAGCGCTGCACTCTAGCACCAGGGCAATAATAGAGCGCTGCACTCTAGGACCAGGGCAATAATAAGAGCCCTGCACTCTAGGACCAGGGCAATAATAAGAGCGCTGCACTCTAGCACCGGGGCAATAATAAGAGCGCTGCACTCTAGCACCAGGGCAATAATAAGAGCGCTGCACTCTAGGACCAGGGCAATAATAAGAGCGCTGCACTCTAGCACCAGGGCAATAATAAGAGCGCTGCACTCTAGGACCGGGCCTGTAGGGGACGTCTAACCTGGAAGACTTCCTTTATCCTGAAGCTGACTTCCTGGGCGAGCAGCTGGCAGGTCTCCTCTGACATCTGGGAGACTCCTATGGACTCGGCGATCACCTTCATGGACTCGCTGGGGAGCACGGCGTTACCGATCTTCTTCCCCTCCGCCATGACGGGAGAGCGCGTCAGGAGAGCCTGGAGGAGGAGGGAGCAGACATGGCGGAGTCACCAGGGGCCTCACATATCCTGCTCCTGTATGAAGAGGTTCTGCAGCAGCTGAGGCTTACAGTACAATGTAATGGCTCCTAATATAGTCTGATGTGACCCCACAGGTTATTGTCCTGTCATACCGGGATATGTTAGTCACTATATGATTACTAATGTTAGGTTATATTTACCATATTACCCCAATTTCCTCCCAGCAGTTACCATAGAGACCACAAGCTCCTGATTTGCCCCCAATTCCCCTCGTACCTGCTTCCTATAACCCTCCTGCCCCCCATGCGTCTATAATAACCCGTACATTATAATAATCCACCCTATTATAACGTTATAACCCGCTCACAGCACTCACAGCCGCTCTCCTGCACGGACTCCACAATTACTTCCGGTTTCAAGGTAAACTTCCGGCTGTCTCCATATCAATAACATCCTGGCAGGACGGTATACAAACGTATCACTAAAGAAATATCAAGACGTCTACTCCAACTGTTCTTAGATAATCTATTCGTTAATAAAGCAAAAACTTATCATTAATCATGTGTTCACAATTATCTGCCTCCCTCCTTAGAGTAGCATCGTAACCGAGCTAACGTGCACCTTCCAGGACCTGACGGGAGGCGTAGCGTCATCGAGCGCTTCACGCATGCGTAGAAAAAGGCCCGAGTTAAACTATACGCATGCGCATAAAATGAAACCGAATGCCCGCGCTGGCGCGGCGCATGCGCGTTCAGATTCGTCTCGTTATGATATAAATAGCACGATATTGCCCAAAAGATTTATACAAAAATGCAGCCGCTGTAGATGAGGTATATAATGAGATGATATTAATTATACGTGTGCCGTGTGGGATTATGGGAGATGTAGTTTTATTAACGATTAGGAACGCCTCTCTGTTCTGTGATTGGTTGAGAGGAGGGATGTGGCGTGATGGACGGGTATGTGATCCAATCAGAATGAAGAGAACCGTTTTGCTGGGTATGGCGTATTCCTAGCTATATTAGACCAGTGCAGCGGCAGGATGGAGGTGAGAGACGTGGGGTGATTGGAGCTTGGCTGAGTTTGATCATTGCTCACTTTATACGACCTGGGTTTTTTTTGGATGATAATTTTAAAGGTGATCTTTCCCCCTTTTCTGCATAGTAGAGCCACTAAACCCAGCAAAAGTGTGCCCGCACCGCCAGTGCCTCAAGCACTGTCACATGCAATATTTAAAGGGATAATTAAGTGTGTAAATATATGTTTACTAAAATCTGATTAATATGGCCGGCTGAGATAGGGAATGTTATGAATACGGCCAGGAGAGATTTAAACACTCCAATTATCAGCCAGGAATGTGTCCAGAAACGCCCATTCAGCTGATGATCGTCTCTTTTAAAGGTGACAGTGATCAGGCTTAGGGCAGAAAAGCGCCTGATCCTCAGCTGATCCTATGCTGCTTTCAAAATCTGTCACTGTCGGCCACACATCTCCCTGTATAAACACTGGTTGTGCGGCCAATAGCAATATATTCTAATGGCCTCAAGAATGATCCAGTGATCGTTAGTTTGGCCTGGCCACTTAATTATTAGTGCCTTCTGAAGATACTGCAAACTCGCTGTTGCTGATTAGCACTCGTCTGTGGCCGTGGGTGCCTGAAGACTGATTTGTGTAAAGGGTTACGAGACAAGAGAGGAAATATGGTTAATATAGCTGGAAGAGATAGGAAATCTTACAAAGATGGCCAAATGAGACTAAGGGTACTATTACACAAAGGGATTATCGGCCGTATTTGGCTAATTAAGGGCCATTCTGGCTAATAATCATTTTGTGTAATAGCTCATGTTGAAGGGCAGCTATCAGCCAACATGCACAATATCAGCATGAACCGAAATCACAATAACGATAGTGACGGTCTGCTGGCCACCGCTCCTCATGATCGCGGTGGCAGCGGACCACCACTATCTTCTGTGTGCCACCCTGACGATCCAAGGATCCCTGCTTGCTGTCTGTGTGTGTGTAATAGCACCAACAGTGATCGGGAACGAGGAGCAAGTGAGCGCTGACCTGACAGGTCGGCGATTACTCGCTCCTAAATATCGGGCCGTGTAATAGGACCCTTACTAAGAGAGAAGACGAAATATGGTAATGTGGCTGGGAGAGAGAAAATAGGATCAATATCACAGGAACAGAAAAAAATATTAATATGGTCCTGTCCTGCCAATGTCTCCTTGCTCGTTCAGCGCCATCAGCAAAGGGGTTATCCAGTGTTAGAAAAACATGGCCACTTTCTTCCAGAGACAGCATCGCTCTTGTCTTGTTTCAAGTTCAGGTGTGATTTGCAATTAAGCTCCATTCACTTCAGTAGAACTGAGTTGCAAACCCTGCAAGCAAACTGGACACAAGAGTGGTGCAGTCTCTAGGAGAAAGTTGCCATGTTTTTCTAACACTGGATAAGGGTGGGCTCATACTGAGGAATTCTCGCGGATAATGTCAGTGGAATTCCGCAGTATGTCCGCGCGCCTTTCCGCCGGCTCCATAGACACCATTCTATAGGCCGGCGTATTCCGCTATCTGCCAAAAGAAGTGACTTGTCACTTCTTTCGGCGGATAGCGGAATACGCCGGCCCATTGAATGGTGTCTACGGAGCCGGCGGAAAGGCGCTCGGCCGTGCGTGCGGACATACTGCGGAATTCCTCAGTATGAACCCACCCTAACACTTTTAAAGAGATTATCCAGGATTATAGGAAACATAGCTACTTTCTTTCAAAAACCGTGCCACCCCTGTCTCCAGGTTGTGTGTGGTATTACAATTCTGCTCCATTTATTTCAATGGAACTGAGCTGCAATAGGACAAATGAACTGAGGATACTGTTTCTGGAAGAAAGTGGCTATGTTCCTGATAACCCCTTAGGGTATAAACCCACACACCGTAAACGCAGCGTATTTACTGCTGCGATACGCAGCAAATACGCAGCAAACACGCAGCAAATACGCAGCAGATTAGATCTAAATAACTGAACACAGCATCAAACCTGTACCAACAAATCTGCAGCGTATTTGCTGCGTATTTGTTGCGTATCTGCTGTGTATACGGTGTGTGGGTTTGTACCCTTAAACACAAAACAGACTGGTTGCTATGCATGTGTGGTCAGACGGTCTGGTTGCTATGCATGTGTGGTCATATTTGACCATGACTTTTTTTTGCTTTCCCCATAGTATGTGACGTCTCCGCTCTCCTCCCATGACATTCCCGGCACCCCTCATTCTGTACATATCCTTTTGGAAGGTTACTGCAGGGATGTGGGCACTGATCGTTTCCAGGCTGATGGCTCAGTCACCCTCATCCGCGGCCCCCTGACTGTTCTGGTAGACACTGCAGGCCCTTGGTCCAGGGATTTCATCCTTGATTCCCTGCAGAGCCGCGGGGTCGCCCCCGAGGATGTGACACACGTGATTTGCACACATGGACATTCTGATCACGTGGGTAACTTGAACCTGTTCACCAACGCTGAGATCCTGGTGTCTTATGATCTGTGGCGAGACGGGTCCTATGTTTCCCATAACTTCCGGAGTGGAGAGACTTACTTCTTACCTGGAGGAGAAGGACTTAAGGTTGTGCCAACCCCAGGGCACACAGGAAGTGACGTCACGCTCCTGGTCCCGGGCACAACACTTGGCACGGTGGCAGTCGCCGGGGACGTGTTCGAAAGAGAAGGCGATGAGGACACTTGGAGGGAACTTAGTGAAAACCCAGAAATTCAGGAGAAGAGTCGAAAGAACCTTCTGGGACTGGCAGATGTCATTGTGCCAGGACATGGTCCTCCATTCAGAGTCATCCGTGCCGGACAGGAGCCCGAGAGAACATGAGCATCACCGCTCTATGTTGTACTGAAGTCCATACACAGTGACGTTCCTTCAGCATTTTATAATGCAGAAGGATCAGAGAGTGAGAATAGCTTAGGTTCTTTTCTCTTACCGCAGAGTTTTACCTACTTTTCTATGACTGTCTATTAATTCAGAGGAGATTGTTAGCCAGCTTTTCCAGGCTCCCGAATGGAAGACTCTGTATGAAGCCGTTGGTTATGGCAGGAACTAGTGACAAGTGTTGAGTAGAGATGGCGAACTGTCCGTGTCCAGGAACATTCTTCGAACCTGAATGCTCAGCATTTGATTCCCTGCGGCTGCAGAAGTTTGATGCCATTCTAGGGAGTGCTGGAAAACATGGATACAGCCAGACTTCTGCAGCTGTGGGGAGTCAAATACTGAGAATTCGGGTACAGAAAACATTGCCGAACCCGAACAGTTCAACATCTCTGCTCAACACTACTGGTGCTGACCCCATCTACACAATGGCATTCATGGGTGGGTGGAGGTAATGTCTTCATACTTTGGTGCTATGGTAATGGATTGAATTATAACTGCTATGTTACTGCTATGAGGTAAATCTGGTGAAGTCTCTTATGTACTGTGTGTTTACTGGTTCTAGTATGTTATTTTTATTTATGATCGGGATCATAGGTACCCCCACACCACTGGAGACCAGCAGAAAGGAAGACGACAAATTCTCTGCCACCTTAGACCACCAAGAAAGTGGGCATTAACACCTCCGGTACCGGTCCAGTACCACCAGAGAATCTGGCGTTAACCTCTCCACCACCTTGGAAAGCAGAAAGGGTATTCTAAGCTCCCATAACTACTCCATGGATGGGTGTCCGACTGCTAGGACTCCCACCAATCACAAGAACTGAAGAATGTCCCCTGAATGAATGGAGTGCAGTCATTCACACTAATTGTTCTTTGGTGGTGATCTTTAAGTTCAGTAGTGAATGAAAAAAACAGTGGCCGTGGACATGCGTTGCACTCCATTTCGGAGATAATTTTTCTCCTGAAGTAAGATCAGTGCATTCATTCGCACCAATATCCGGCCAATCACGTGGTCACTGTTCTCAGTTAATTTAGGGTACAATCTTCCTTCGTTAACAGGTTCGGTGAATGTCACAGCAGATGTAGCCCCCCCACCATACAGCTTTCTATACCCTATTTGCAGGAGTTGTGAACACCCTATTAACCCCTAGCCAACTGGGAAATCTGTGGACCACTGGGAAAGTGGGTTATAACACATCCACTACTTTAGGCCACTAGAGATGCATACAAGAACTTCTTCACCAGCCCAGACCACCAGGGAAGATGGCATTAACTTACCCAACACTCCAGACTCTAGTAATAACTGCGAGACCACCAGGGATTTCTGGACGTCAATTAAAAACTTTTTTTTTTTTGTCATAACGTGCATCTTATTCTTTTGCCTATGTGCTAGACCACAGAAAGGAAAGTGTTGTCATGGTGGACAGTGAGTAGAGACTGCTGCCACCATGCCTGTACCATCAAAAACTTTTTCCCTACTTTCCCATGACACCATATATTCTGCAGGCTATCAGTGTTATGTTATTCTTACTGCTTGGTGACGCATTCAGAGATTTGATCCATCTTTATCAGCTCCTCATGACATCAGAGATGACCTGTAATAACCAGCCGTATCAGCCTCAAGGAGTCATAGGTTTCCCTGAGATGTTTTAAATTCTTATCTATTCGTAAAGCACCTATATATTCGCACAGCTCACCGTCAGTGTGTGATAGGAAACTCACGTATAAATGAGTGGAACGTACAAACCCAGTGTTGCTGTTGTTTATGGTCGGATCCAAACTCAGATCTCCATTGTTCGTAAAATTTTAGATTTTACTCCGTTACTTTTCTCTCAGATTTCTTCCCAAACCTCTCCCATTTTAGACGTCCCAACAAGCCTACTTGTTCTACCTCTGTGCTGTTATGGTATATTGAGGTACCATGCCAAAGAGTGAAATCGATGAAGACCCCAACTCTTTATCCTTAACCCCTTCAAAGCAGAGTGGATATCTGGGGCAAGGAACTCACAGGGTGTTGCCCTTAGGGTACTATTACACTAAGCGATTATTTGGAGTTCTTGGAGATTATTGGGTGTACATTCACGATGTCGGCTGATCGTTGTCTTTCTGCATGAGCCAAAATGCAGATAACGATAGCATTGGTCTGCTGGCTGGTGATTCTCGTAACAGGAGCGGTGGCAGTAGACCGCTGCTATCTCCTATGGGCTATGACTTCTCCCGCTCTTACCCACTCACTGTCAGTGCATGTAATACTGCCGACAGCAAGTCGGGAACAAGAGGTCAGCACTCTCTTGCTCTTAATATCGGGCTGTGTATAAGGATCCTTAGTATGCTCATCCTTGACATCTGCTGACATGGTACAGAAGGATGAAGAAGAGGAATAGTCATTCAGGCACTAAGTCGTAGCAGGCACAGTTAATCCAAATTCAGGTCACAGGTCAGGACAGGCGTCAGGGTTTGGATGTTTGTGACATGGAACTTCCAGGATGTTACCCTAAGGCCCCATTCATACATGCGTAATTCTGTCTGCAGTTGTGGATCTGCAATTATGGACAATTACACTGACCCATTATTAAAATGGGTGATTTGTTGTTGCACGGATCCGTAAAAACTATGTATAAAGAAATCAATAGGTCGGCAATCTGTCCACATTGTCTGTCCACATTGCTGATTAGCAATTGCAGACATAATATGCAGTTGTGTAAAAGGATCCTTAATGTGGCCGCCATTGACAGCTGTGGACGTGGTACAGAAGGAAGTAGCAGAGAATTTGTCATTCGGGCACTAGGTCGGGGCAGGCAGATATTCAGGTTGCAGGCAGTGGACAGAAGATTGGCAAAGTAAGTCGAGTTGAACACAGGAGAAGTAGATTCATAGCACAACTTAGCACATTATTATAGATTGTTATTGCTCAAGTGAGAGTAAGAAGCCCCCCTATATAAACAGGGATCCATGAGGGATTGCTAAGTACAACATGCTGACCCTTCAAATCTAAAAGAGCACTAGCTAGCTAGAACCAAGTGGCGGTGACATGTAGTCTGACATTGCCGGGAGATGTGTGGAGGGAGCAGTAGGTACCAAAACCAAAACACCCACTCATGAGGAGGTGTTCTGGTTGTGATGGATTTTTTTTCCTATAGCCAGAGACCAAGACATTCATATAAAGATCATCATTAGAGATGAGCGAACCTCGAGCATGCTCGAGTCCATCCGAACCCGATCGTTCGGCATTTGATTAGCCAGGGCTTTGAACTTGGATAAAGCCCTAAGGTTATCTGAAAAACATGAATACAGCCAATGACTATATCCATGTTTTCCACATAGCCTTATGGCTTTATCCAACTTCAGCAGCCACCACTAATCTAATGCCGAACGATCGGGTTCGGATGGACTCGAGCATGCTCCAGGTTCGCTCATCTCTAATCATCATCCATTTGTTAATGGAAGGTTAAACCTTGAAGAAATCTTCACTTTTTTGAGTGTGACCTTATGCAGCCCAATAGTGAAGGTAACAAGCTCTTTGGTTCAGGATGTTGGACAAATACTCATTGTCCCATGTGGGTGACCACAATATGGTGGCAGGAAGTTCTGTACAATAGAGTGCCTCTCCATGTCACACAGACTTGCTTCAGGACCTCCTCACTGGGAAGATGAAGACAAATCACAAGATCACAACCCCCTAATCGTCATTCTGTGTTAAGAACAGAGATACAGTTTATGTAGTGATCACCATTAGGGACATGTGGTAAAGGACTGTGGGCCGGTGAGGCTATTGGTAGGGAGACCATTCTATAGACCTACTTGATGTCTCGCCATATGTTGTCTTGTAGAGTTGAGCACGCTCAAGTACGATCGTTCGGCATTTAAATAACGGTGGCTAAGGAAGTTGGATGCAGCCGTAGGGAGTCCGTTCATCTCTATTGTCAACTCTTGTAGTGGAGAATACCTGGAACCCTGTTCAATCACACATAGACCTATAGGCACTCGATGTACAGAAGTATGATGTCTTGGCTGTACATCGAGTTCCTGGAACTCAGTACAGGAGCTAAAATAGGCCATACAGATCCCTACTGCAGACCCATAGTCACTTATTATATGACCATATGGTGCCGTGGCAACCTTTATAGTAGAGAATGCCTGAGACTTTGTATAGTGGTGTATAGAGTCCCTAAAGGTTCATATTACAGACCCATAGAGACCTATAGATACAGAGTCACCACTGATATCTCAGTATCTGCCCCCTATAAAGTTGAATATACATGCGTTAACTTGCCCCCAGTCCAATGCTATTTCTGATGCTGGTTGTTTGGACCACTTCCTGTTAGAGATCATCATGGAAACTTCTGGACATGTTTCATACTACAAGGGGAAATCAATAACTTATTGATCTGCGTCTGGTGAAATCTGTGGCATCATGTCTATTGATCCGGGCTGGAGACGCATCCCCTTACCGAGCTGCTCCACTGCACTGTCTTCGCGGGCAGAGTCCAGGGCAGGGCGGGGGCTGTTATCAGAGGGCGCCCTTCGTGTATCTGTCACCGATATTATCAGACCATCTTATCAGTGTACTCTTTATACTGTAGCTCTCGCTTCCTCTTATATCAGGTCCGTGACCTCTACATAGCCAACGCAATTTCACAATCTACAACCGTCAACCTTTTCTTTTTATGGATTGAGTTGCATTATGTCATCATGATAGAATTTATACAGGCAACCCCCCCCCCCAGTGACTACCTTTTAGTCAGTTTCTTAAAGGGCAGCTCTAGTCACTTTTAACTTGACTATTCACATAGTGAGAACCTTGCTTGAGTCACTTACTAAAAATATTTTATAACACAAAGTTTGCTTATCCTCAGTATTATTATTATCTATAATTCCCTCCCATCATGCCTCGGGAAAAGAAGCAGATTTAGAATTTTATTTCAAGTGGGCGGAGCTTATTCCTGTGCTTGTCGGGGCAAAAAGGAATGAAGGTGTAAAGCCCATAGACTTCAATGGGTAGTTTGATTGTGACTTTGGCCTACTTACTGATCAGTTGTTTGTTTGGGACTCTCTGCAAACCCTCTGCATAACCACCATATCAGTTCCACTTTGGAAGGAAGTTTACTAACAATGGCATAGCTCTCAGTTTTATTAAGGGGTGCTGGCCCTTTAATAAATCTGCTCCCGTGTAGCTGGCAAACAGAAATCTATACCAGTTCTACTAAAGAGGTTATCCAGCGTTAGAAAAACATGGCCACATATAAGGGTGGTTAACCACTTTTTCATGTATGTCAAACATGAAATATATTGTAATGGAAAATTGGAGACAAAAACCTCAGTGTGAACCTGGACTAAATTAAGGTGGTAAATCGTCATTGATAAATTCCTCCCCTTTCATTTTCTAAAAGCGGATAGAACAAAAAAAATTGGTAACTCAGTTTTCCCAAAATAGAAAATGACAAATTAAAAAAAAAAAAAGATAAAAATAGATAAGCGGTGAGGATGAATAATCCATAATGTGGAGTACTGGCTGGGTGCGAGTATTGAAGTGTGTATGACCCATAGAGTGGAGGAGTCCAGGGGTTTATGGCTTGTTTGATCTGTTTATGGCTTAGATAAGATGGGAACAGGTTGCAGTCTGTGACAGGCACCAACATCATCTAACTCCTATATACAGGCAGTAAATTACTGGGCTATCCCACAAGCTGGGATCATCCGGAAGCCCAGGATATCCATATGTGTATATATATATATATATATATATATATATATATATATATATATATATTGTTTTGTAGTATTTGCAGCTCAGGACAGTAGAAAACTCAGTGGCAGGTGTGGGGGGGGTCTAGGTGACCATATTTGATGGCACCCACCTTCCTTAAACAGAGCTAAGAAACCGCTGAATATGTGTTAAGAGGATATTACCTTTCCTGACTCCACTTCTGCTGGTTGTCACCTCTGAAATTAGGTAGGTTGGGTACTATATGGTGATCGTCATATGGAAAGAAGGGGTCCTAAGTGGCAAGAACCTTTACACTACTCCCCTCTCTAGAAGAACCAAATTGTTAACAAGTAAAGGGCCATTGGTGGGGGTGTAGGGATCCACCGAATCTAGAGTGTACTGTATAAGAAGACTACAGCAATACAGATGGCATACGGAAGAGGAAGGTTCCCTACAGACACAGTCTTGGCCTAAAGCTGGCCATATACATTAGATAAGTTTTAGCTGAACCCCTGACTCTTCCCGACAACATATGCTGATGGAGAAAGGGATCTGACAAATTTGATCTTGTTTGCCCGATCCTTTGTAATTGGGGAAATAAGTCGGGAGAAGAATCTGGTTTCGTTCCTCTTTCCATTGAGAACACATGCTCGCCCATCCAAGCCAAGTGTACTGCGTACATTTATATTAGGGGATCGGGAGAGAGTTTTGAGCAAAACAAGCATTTAACCGGACATTTCAAGAAGCTCCAACTGAATCGAACTAAAATCGTGACCTCTTCTTGTAAGATATCATGGTAAAGATTATACTGTCAGCAAAAAAAAGGCGTTTGGAAGTATTTCTATAAGCTATTACATCTAATATTGATAAAGTTTCATCACCTGACAAGAATGCCAATCTCTTCTCACTCTACTAGGGTGTCAGCCTTTCGTGAAACATCGTTATCGTTTACATTCGAACGATTTAACGATAATTGTTCCATGTAATAGGGCCCTTACTCCCTCTATGCTTTGGTCTCTGTAAGACTTCACTGGACATAGCACCTGTTGTAAAGCGACCTGATTTAGTGGCTAACACTTCCTGACAAGTTGCCCATTGCGGGAGGTATTTTTTTGTCAAGAAGGTGCCATCCTGCCTGGTTTTTAGACTTCATTATATATGGATGAAACAGAGCAGACCTCACCATGTGATCTGTGAGGAACATAGTATAGGAATGTATTTGTGGATGACAGATAATTTAATCAGTGGGTGACCTACCACCCAGGACCCCAGTCACCACATTAACTTGTCCCCTTGTATACATAGGCGCATCACCTGCTCCATATCAAGGGTACTGTAAATTGTCCCATTCACTTAAAGATTAGACCCCCACCAATGTCTCATTGATGGACGATTGACCGAAAAACTAAAAATTCCAATACATGATAGTAGATGTATCCATTATGTATTAGGCTTTTATACTGAAGAGTTTCCAGTAGAGGTCTTGAGATCTCCACCATAGTTGACAAACTCTTAAAATTTCTTCAGAATCTACTACAAAAAACTTTTACCCTAGACAAGTCTCCCCTAAAGGAGGCTGGGGTGGTCATCCACTGAAGAATAGCAGTCATCAGTGTGCTTCTTTACCTCTAGCATAGGATGAACCTGGACGTGATCGAGTTTTGCTCATCTTCTAGTTTGGTTCTTTTGGTGGCTTGGTATCCTTGACAAGCCCAAGGCATTTGCTTACTGATACCATCATTGTTTTTGGGGATTACCTTCAAAAACTAGCATGTAAATATGATATTTTTGGGCAGTGTTCTCAAAATGGATTCCATAGGACTTAATAGTTTCTTGAAATGTTCTGTTGTTTTCCATGAAATCAGAATGGGTAGGTGGAAAGCTTTCTAAACATAATGCACTCTTGGGTACCTTCTTCAAACCTTCTCCATGACTCTTTCCCAGAGACTTGTGTACCAACTCATGGTGGTGTTTGTGCAACACTAAAACCACCTCCGCCTGGTGCAACAAAGGATAGAAACACCCATTAACATGCTCAGTAGGGTTATAAAATTCTGTGTAATAAAATAGAGACGTGGCACTCTCTACCCTATATCAACCACTATTTTTCAACATGACCAGACCAGATTGGAAGCTTCGTAAAGATGCGGCATACAGATTATGAGAAGGGCTCCTTGACTTATGTTGGACCAAAGCAATAAAGAAGGTTCTATTTCCCTGGTTTGGAGGTAGGTTTGTTGTTGAGAAGGTGCAATTCTGCCCTGCGCAATATGTACGGATGAAACAGAGCAGACTTCTGTTTGCTCTGTACTATAGTTAATTATTGGGGGGTACTGGAACCAATTAAACACATTTACATTATTTCCTATGGGAAAACACTGCTCGGTTCTCAAACTGTCTTTCTAAACCAATTAAGTACTGGAAATTGTCCCATTCACTTGAAGGTTGGACCCCCACCAATCACTGATGGCCTATACTAAGGACCATCGATATCAAAGTCCCAGAGAACCTGAACAACACTGACTTCCTGCTTTCTTGAAGAGAGTCTTAGCTTGGAAGCTATCTCATCCTCCTTGGCCATAAAAATCCCAGACCTTGTACAATGGAGCTTCCAGATAATTATGTGCCGAAGGAGACAAATAACATGGCGATACTTCCTTAAAGCTCCTTAATCAAGAAGATGACCTTGGAAGAAAAGTTCCTGATGCTGAGCTGTGCATAACAGTTATGTCTGGTATTGCTTCTCATTCATATAGAGGTGGGACTGAATTGCAACACCAGACACATACTATGTACATATTCACACTATTACTTTAATGCACATACATGGTGGTCCTACTGTAGTGGTCTAATAATTATAATTAAGGATAAATCTGGTTATCCAGTATCCATTCTTGATGGTCCATGGGTTTCATACTTTTACCTGTTGTTCTACAGGCCAGGGGCCATCGGGAGTCAGATGCCAGCGTTTCGATTCAGACAAACCCAAGCGTTTAGCAACTTCGCTCATCTCTAATTTTAGTGATCTATTTTATACACAGTACATTTCTATTGTTCTAGTGTCCAGCCTTGGTGATACAGTGATTTAAAGCTATTTCCAGTTGTTCTAGGTACAGTAGTTAGATATAATGGTTTATATACATTCCTGTTATTCTAGAGCAGCGTTTACCAACCGGGGTGCCGCGGCACACTGGTGTGCCGTGAGAACCCGCCAGGGGTGCCGCGGGATCCCGGTGGGAAATGCAACACTGTCCCTTTAATATCCCTAGAAGCTGCGGCCGCGCAACTTCTAGGGATATGCTGATCGGTTTGATGTTCTGCCCGCAGAATGTCGGAGCAGGACCTGTCAGCGTCCTGCTCTGACATTCACTCCCATAGGCCGCGGCACTTCATGCCAGAAGCCTATGAGACGTGACCTCTCCGGCAGGCGTGATGATGTGACGTCATTATGTCTGCCGGAGGTTCAGTCCCCGCAGCTCACAGAATGGAGCCTGAAGAGGAGGGAGAGCTGCTGCCTGCAGCCACACAGCGCCGATTAGTGAGTATGATGGTTTTTGTTTTTTTTAAACTATTGGTACATATTGGTATACTGCAGGGGGCATTATTAACCCCTTAGTGACCGCCGATACGGCTTTTTACGGCGGTCACTAAGGGTCCTTATTCTGCTGCCATCAGCTTTTTACGGCGATGGCAGAGAATAAGGCTACGGGGCCGGGACGGCCCCCACCCCTTCCCCCCGGCTACGGGGGGTAGCTGAGGGGTTGGGGCAGTGTGTGGGGTCCGTCCCGCCCCCCCCCCCCCCCTTACCGACGATCGCCGCTATTAACGTTATAGCGGCGGCCGTCGTTAAAGGAGATTACCGGTGCTGCCGCCGCCTTTCATCTCCCCCCGCCGTGAATCTACGGCGGGGGAGATGAAAAAAGTGTCCCCCAGACCTCAGATCAGCCCCCCCTAGTAGGGCGATCACTAACCACCCTCCCCCGGTGGCCATCATTTCCAAGATGGCCGCCGCCATCGCTGTGAACCGACTAATGTCGGTTCACAGCGATGGAAAAGTTAAAATGAATGAAAGCCCCATGCTCTCCGCCACCGGAGGTAGCGGAGAGCATGGGGCAGTCATCGGGGACCCCCCTGTTGGGTCCCAGTACAAGCGATCAGCGGTATATACTATATACCGCTGATCGCTTGTACCATGTGCATCCAGGCACTTTTTATCCCCTGTCACCATGAATGATTGGTGACAAGGGATAAAAAGTGATGTCCCCCCACCCCCCAAGTCGCCCCCCACCCCCCCTGTCACCCCCGACTCCCAGTCACCCCCCCTTCCCCATATACTCACCTGCTCCTGGAGCTCCTTCCTCCTCGATGTCCTGGCTGGTTATGAAGTGCGCATGCGCTTCACAACCAGCCAACTCTGAAAATTTAAAGTGACAGAGACCAATTTGGTCTCTGTCACTGAACTATGATTACTGAAATAGAAAATATCACAGTAATCATAGTAATACAGTGAAAATGAATATGTAAAGTACAAAAAGTGACAAACATACAAAAAAATAAAACACACACTTTTTATTATAGTAATAATTGCAGTTTACTCCCTAATTACCCCTAACCCCTCCCCAGATTACCCGTAACCACCGCACGTTGCCCGTAACCACCGCACATTGCCCGTAACCACCGCACGTTGCCCGTAACCACCGCACGTTGCCCGTAACCACAGCACGTTGGCCGTAACCACCGCACGTTGCCCGTAACCACCGCACGTTGCCCGTAACCACCGCACGTTGCCCGTAACCACCACAAATTGCCAGTGAACCCCTCCCGATTGCCCGTAACCACCCCAAATTACATGTACCCACCCCAGATTACCTATAAGCACTTCAGTTTATCAGTAACAATCCCAGATTGTCTGTAACCCTTCCAGGTTGCACATAACCCCCCCAGGTTCCCCGTAATCATGCCAGATTACATGTAACCCCTACCCAGATTGCACGTAACCACCGCGCGTTGCCTCTGACCACGCAACGATGCCTCTGACCACGCCACGATGCCTCTGACCACCGCACGTCGCCTCTTACCACCGCACGTCGCCTCTTACCACCGCACGTCGCCTCTGACCACCGCACGTCGCCTCTGACCACCGCACGTCGCCTCTGACCACCACACGTCGCCTCTGACCACGCCACGGCGCCTCTGACCACCCCAAATTGCCAATGACCACCTCCAGATTGTGGTGCCCATGCCAGATTACAGGTATCCACCCCAGATTGCCTATAAGAACTTCAGTTTATCCGTAACCACCCCACATTACCCGTAACCACCCCAGATTGTCAGTAAGCACTGCAGGTTGCCCGTAACCACCCCACGTTGCCCGTAACCACCCCAGATTGTCTGTAAGCACTGCAGGTTGCCCGTAACCACCCCACGTTGCCCGTATCCACCCCAGATTGTCTGTAAGCACTGCAGGTTGCCCGTAACCACCCCACGTTTCCCGTAACCATCCCAGATTGTCTGTAAGCACAGCAGATTGCCCGTAACCAGCCCACGTTGCCTGTAACCAGCCCACGTTGCCTGTAACCAGCCCACGTTGCCTGTAACCACCCCACGTTGCCGTAACCACAGCAGGTTGCCCGTGACCACCACACGTTGCCCATAACCACCCCTCGTTGCCCGTAACCACCCCTTGTTGCCTGTAACCACCCCAGGTTGCCGTAACCACAGCAGGTTGCCCGTGACCACCCCATGTTGTCCGTAACCACCCCAGATTACCTGTAACCACCTCAGGTTGCCCATAACCACCCCAGACTGTCCGTAACCACCCCACATTACCTGTAATCTAATTTTTTTTATTTAATTTTAGTAACTGCGCTATTCTAATAACCATTACTAGCTGCGGTTTTGCTCCTGTAAATTGGCGCTCCTTCCCTTCTGAGCTCTGCTGTGTGCCCATACAGTGGTTTATGCCCACATATGGGGTACCGTTGTACTCAGGAGAACCTGCGTTACAGATTTTGGGGTACATTTTCTCTCCTGTTCCTCGTCAAATTGAGAAATTTCAAACTAAACCAACATATTATTGGAAAAATTCGAGTTTTTCATTTTTACTGGCCAATTTTGAATACTTTCCTCTAATACCTGTGGGGTAAAAATGGTCACCACACCCAAGATGAATTCTTTGAGGGGTGCACTTTCCAAAATGGGGTGACTTTTGGGGGGAATCTATTCTGCTGACCCTACAGGGGCTCTGCAAACGCACCTGGCGCTCAGAAACTTCTTCAGAAAAATCTGCACTGAAAATGCTAATTGGCGCTCCTTCCCTTCTGAGCCCGGCTGTGTGCTTATGCAGTGGTTTATGCCCACATATGGGGTACCGTTCTACTCAGGAGAACCTGCTTTACATATATTGGGGTGACATTTCTCTCCTGTTCCTCGAGAAATTGAGAAATTTCAAACTAAAGGAACATATTATTGGAAAAAATCGAGTTTTTCATTTTTACTGTCTACTTTTGAATACTTTCCTCAAATACCTGTGGGGTCAAAATGCTCACCACACCCCAAAATAAATTCTTTGAGGGGTGCACTTTCTAAAATGGGGTGACTTATTGGGAGATTTTACTCTGCGGACACTACAGGGGCTCTGCAAACGCACCTGGCGCTCGGAAACTTCTTCAGCAAAATCTGCATTGAAAAAGCTAATTGGCGCTCCTTTCCTTCTGAGCCCTCCTGTGTGCCCATGCAGTGGTTTATGCCCACATATGAGGTACCTTTTCACTTAGGAGAACCTGCGTTACAAATTTTGGGGTACTTTTTTCCTCTTGTTCCTCATAAAATTGAGAAATTTCAAACTAAAAGAACATAATATTGGAAAAATTTGAGTTTTTCATTTTTACTGTCTACTTTTGAATACTTTCCTCTAATACCTGTGGGGTCAAAATGGTCACCACACACCAAGATGAATACTTTGAGGGGTGCACTTTCCAAAATGGAGTGACTTATGGCGAGATTTTACTCCGCTGGCACTACAGGGGCACTGCAAACGCACCTGGCGCTCGGAAACTTCTGCAGCAAAATCTGCATTGAAAAAGCTAATTGGCGCTCCTTCCCTTCTGAGCCCTCCTGTGTGCCCATGCAGTGGTTTATGCCCACATATGGGGTACCATTGTACTCAGGAGAACCTGCGTTACAAATTTTGGAGTACTTTTTTCCTCTTGTTCATCGTGAAATTGAGAAATTTCAAACTAAACAAACATATTATTGGAAGAATTCGAGTTTTTCATTTTTACTGTCTTCTTTTGAATACTTTCCTGTAATACCTGTGGGGTCAAAATGGTCACCACACACCAAGATGAATTCTTTGAGGGGTGTACTTTCCAAAATGGGGTGACTTATGGGGGGTTTTCTCTCTGCTGACACTACAGGGGCACTACAAACGCACCTGGCGCTCAGAAACTTCTTCAGCAAAATCTGCATTGGAAAAGCTAATTGGCGCTCCCTTCCTTCTGAGCCCTGCTGTGTGCCCATACAGTGGTTTACGCCCACATATGGGGTACCGTTGTACTCAAGAGAACCTGCATTACAAATTTTGGGGTGCTTTTTGTCTCATATTCCTTTTGAAAATGAGAAACTTTAATCTAAACGTATATATTATTGGAAAATTAAAATTTTCCATTTTTTTACTGCCTAATTGTGAATACTTTCCTCCAGCCCCTGTAGGGTTAAAATGCTCATTATACCCCAGATTAATTCTTTAAGGTGTGTAGTTTCCAAAATGGGGTCACTTATGGGGGTTTTCAGGATACCAGACTTCTAAATCCATTTAAAAAAAGAACTGGTCCCTAAAAAAATCAGTTTCACGAAAATGTGATAATTTGCTGATAAATTTCTAAGCCCCATAACACCCTAAAAAAGTAAAATATGTTTACCAAATTATGCCAGAATAAAGAAGACATATTGGTAATGTGACTTAGTAACTAATTTATGTGCTACGACTTTCTTTTTTTAGAAGCAGAGAATTTCAAAGTTCATAAAATGCAAATTTTTTTAATTTTTCATAATATTTTGATGTTTTTCACAAAAAACACACTAAAGTAGTGACCAAATTTTGCCACTAACATAAAGTGCCATATGTCACGAAAAAACAATCTCAGAATCGCTAGCATACGTTAAAGCATCACTGAGCTATAAGAGCATAAAGTGAGACAGGTCAGATTTTGAAAAATTAGCCTGGTCATTAAGGCCCAAACTAGCTGCAGCACGAAGGGGTTAATATATAGGGGCATACTGCAGGGGGCATTATTATTATATGGGGGCATACTGCAGGGGGCATTATTATTATATGGGGGCATACTGCAGGGGGCATTATTAATATATGGGGGCATACTGCAGGGGGCATTATTAATATATGGGGGCATACTGCAGGGGGCATTATTAATATATGGGGGCATACTGCAGGGGGCATTATTATTATATGGGGGCATACTGCAGGGGGCATTATTAATATATGGGGCATACTGCAGGGGGCATTAATATATGGGGGCATACTGCAGGGGGCATTATTAATATATGGGGGCATACTGCAGGGTGCATTATTATTATATGGGGGCATACTGCAGGGGGCATTATTATATGGGGGCATACTGCAGGGGGCATTAATATATGGGGGCATACTGCAGGGGGCATTATTAATATATGGGGGCATACTGCAGGGGGCATTATTAATATATGGGGGCATACTGCAGGGGGCATTATTAATATATGGGGACATACTGCAGGGGGCATTATTATATGGGGGCATACTGCAGGGGGCATTATTAATATATGGGGGCATTATTATATGGGGGCATTAATAATATATGGGGGCATACTGCAGGGGGCATTAATAATATATGGGGGCATACTGCAGGGGGCATTAATAATATATGGGGGCATACTGCAGGGGGCATTAATAATATATGGGGGCATACTGCAGGGGGCATTATTAATATATGGGGACATACTGCAGGGGGCATTATTAATATATGGGGGCATACTGCAGGGGGCATTATTAATATATGGGGGCATACTGCAGGGGGCATTATTATTATATGGGGGCATACTGCAAGTGGCATTATTACTGTATGAGGGCAAAGCAGGGGGCACTTGTACTCTGGCCTCATGGCCATAGTACTTCTCATTGTACCCCTTTATATTGCAGTATATGAGCCACATAATTATCAGCACCATATACTGTGGCGCTATACAGTGCACATCACCACAGTATATGGTGCTGATAATTATGTGCTTATATACGTGGGACTGTATGTATGAGTTTACATGGGACTGTATATATACTGTATATATATATATATATATATATATATATACTGTATATATATGGGAATACATAGGACTGTATGTATGAGGTTACATGGGATTGTATATATGAGGGGGTTATCCTTTTTTATTTCACTTTTTTAAAATAAATAATTTATTGAAAGGACCTCTGCCCGGCATATGTCACTCTTGAGGTTTTAAAAAGCAGCTCTTGTGGTGATAAGAAGCTGATTTAAAACCCCCAAGAGTGAACTCCGTGAACTATATGTATAATATGTACTGTTTTAGTGTCATTTTATGCCATTTTGGTTGGTGGTGTGCCCCGGGATTTTTTAAGTATAAAAAGTGTGCCGCGGCTCAAAAAAGGTTGAAAATCACTGGTCTAGAGTACATCTTTGGTGACACAGTAGTTTCCTGTTCTTCTAGCGTCCATCCTTGGTGATCTATTGTTTCAATGCTCTGTTCTTTTCATTTTCATCCTTGGTGATGAAGTGGTTTATTGTTCTTTTTTGTTCTTCTAGAGTACATCCTTGGTGACCCAGTCGTTTTCTGTTCTTTCCTGTTTTTCTAGAGTCCATCCCAGAGATTTGTTTTTTCAGTGCTCGTTTCTGTTCTTTTACTTCTATCCTTTGTGATACAGTGATTTAATGTTCTTTCCTGTTCCTCTAGTTTCCATCCTTGGTGGCTTGTTGTTCATTCTTATAGTTCAGGATCCCATTCTTGGTCACCTAGTAGTGGTTCGTTGTTCCTTTCTGTTCCCTATCATCAGTAAAACACTGGTTTCATCTTTTTTTCCTGTTGTTTTAGAGTCCATCCTTTGGTGATCTAGTGGTTATACGTACATTATTGTTCTTCTAGAGTCCAACATTTGCGATCTAGTGGTAATATAGTATGTAATTCTTGCTCTTCCAGAGTCCATGTCTGGTGATCTAGTGGTTTTATGTACATTCTTGCTCTTCTTACGTCTATCCTTGGTGACCTAATGGTTTTATGTACATTCTTGCTCTTCTTACGTCTATCCTTGGTGACCTAATGGTTTTATGTACATTCTTGGTCTTCCAGAGTCCATGCTTGGTGATTGAAACAGGGATATGACTGCTGATATATTGATATTCCTATTGAATATTAATAATTGATATTCATAAGTAATATTATTATCAAGGATATTATTATTACTATGGTAATAACTGACAAATTATCAATATAATTCCTTATATCAGTTAAGGTTCAATATTGACCATTAACATCTAATCTAACTATTAACAGTCAATATGACAATACAGTATAGTACTTATAATCACTTGACTGGTGGTATCAGCAATAATTTTGATTATAAATCCTGGCCAGATTTGCCTTGTGGGGACTCGTCTGAATTCCGGCCTTGGCAACAATTCCCGCAACAGTATTGTAGGTGACGGGATACTATTTCATCACCTATGCTCACTGGGAGAATGCTGCAAACCCTCTAAGACATGGTTTGCATCAAGCTGGGTCTTAAATCCTTCCCCAGCAGGTCATTTACTGTCTCCAAGTTTACTTCAGGACTTTGATATCCACCCACTCCCAATGAACTTCCTCCCAATCCCATGGGCATTAGATCTCTCCTCCCCTGACCTTCCTGTTTCTAGGATCATCTTTTCTCACTTCTTGCCCTGTCTCTAGCCAACCTTTCATCAAATCAATTTGGTTCCTCACAAAATTCTTAAATCTGTGATCCCAGTTGTCAACTCTACGTCTAAATCATGTACGGAAATTCGCCAGGTATACAGGACAAATTTAGTGACAGTGATGATCTTCCATGGGGATGACACTTAAGGAGATATGTTATCTGCCAACTGATGGTTAGAAACCTTGCAAAACTGTGGTTTGATGGGTTGGAGACCTTCGGCTTCGACCCATACCACTGTCACACATCCTTACTGTACCTGATCTCCTGCTGAACTGGTACCATTGGTCGCTGTTTTCAGCCTGTAAGGCTAGGTTCCCCATGGATTTGGATTGAGACAGATAGACCCACTGTCTAAAGGACCAGAACCTTTCATCTATCTCCTTACAAAAGGCCACCTAAACCATTTATATTAAGGTCAAAGTTAATGTCCCTGCCTGTGGGGTCTTTCCAATCAGAAGACACATATCTGTTCCAGAATTAGGGGTACCATCCATCCACAGTTGGGGTACCACACATCTTGATACACTTCCCCTGGTACAATGATCTAGTGGTATTATGTAAATTCTTGCTTTTTTAGAGCCCACTCTTTCTCATCCAGTGGTTTAAGTTGTTCTGGAGTCCATTCTTGAACAGCTGTTTGCCGTTCATTCCCATTTGTCTAGATTTCTTCCATGGTGGTCCAGTTATTTGATGTTCATACAGTGTAACAGTACCTGTTCTAGAGTTTATACTATGGTTTGGTGCTTATTCCTTTTGTTCCCGTGTCAATCCCTGGTGATCTGAGCTTAGCACTGCCTCTAAAGCAGGACTGGGCTCATGTTTTTGGTGGACACTCCGAAAGTCTTATGCCCAAAGCCAGTGTATTAGTGGTGGGCCACAGAAGTCGTGATGTTCCTCCTGGATCCTGCTATACAAAGTTTATTATATTTAATATTCAAAGCTTTATCATGACATCAGCGTATCTGAGCCTGTCCCCCTCTCTCCTGCGTCACAGTCTCTTCCTAGTTATCGACTCTAGTCCAAATTCCACGGTGACTCAGTGAATGTTATCTATGAATCTGTGGGGTTGGGTCTGGAGATATAAGGGACCAGGATCAGTGTCCTCTTCACAGTTTCAGCCTCCTCCATCTGCTCTTAGCCTTATCCACATCTCACCACCATGTGCACCGGAAAATGTGCGAAATTTATCGGGATTGCCCTGTTCCCTTTTAGTGTCATCTCCCTCATCTGCAATGTGATCCTACTCTTTCCAGGATGGAAAGTTGACGCAGTCCAGAACGTAAAGGAACAGATGACACCAGAAGTTGTGTATCTGGGAGGCCTTATAGGAGGGGGATTGCTGGTAAGATGATCAACTTTTTAACATATAGAATGAAATATCATTTCAATGCATATCAACGCATGGAAGTGAAGGAGTAATGCTTATCCTCCAGAAGAGGACCATAATAGCCTTTTAAAGAGTCTTGAAACATGACTGGGGATTATTCGAGAACAAGTTCTCTTCCTTCTGGAGGAGTGCTACTTTTTATCTTAATGCATGGAGATTCTAGTAGTCTGGATGTCCTGTTTAGCATGGAAGTATGAGGGCTAAAGCTTTGGGTGTGACCATGGTACTCTGTAGACCTTTTTGATTGCTATATCCTACGAGGTATATTCTCCCAAACCTAGTACCAGCGCCCTGACAAATTATTTTCTTATCAATGCATGGAGATTTCCGTAGTCTGGCACCTGTTAGTCAGGGTGTCCCAGTTAAGATAAAAGTATAAGGGCCGAAGCTTTGGGTTTTGCCATTGTGTTCTGTTGAAGTCTATTTAACCTTCAGCAGTTCTTAGTTGTCTTCTCCTGAACCTAGAACCGATGTCCTAACAAATGATTTTTTGGGCTAATTTTTATTTCAGTACATTGAGATTCTAGAAACTTACGCTGTGGCCATGGTGTTCTGTAGAAGTCCATTTGACCTTCAGAAGCTCTGAGTTGTCTTCTTAGGAACCTAGAACTGGTGTCACGACAAATGATTTTCTAGGGCTAATTTCCATCTTGATACATTGAGTTTCTTGTAGTCTGGCACCTGTTAGTCTGGGTGTCCCAGTTAGGGTGGGTTCATACTGAGGAATTCTCGCAGATAATATCCGCGGAATTTCGCTGTCTGTCCGCGCGCCTTTCCGCCGGCTCCATAGACACCATTCTATGGGCTGGCGTATTCCGCTATCCGCATGTCACTTCTTTCGGCGGATAGCGCAATACGCCATTATCCGCGAGAATTCCTCAGTATGAACCCGTTCTTAACATGAAAGTATAAGGGCCGAATTTTTGGGTGTGGCCATTGTGTTCTGTTGAAGTCCATTTGACCTTCAGCAGTTTTGTGTTGTCTTCTCCTGAACCTAGAACCGGTGTCCTAACAAATGATTATTGGGCTAATTTTCATCTCGTTACGTTGAGATTCTAGAAACTTACGCTGTGGCTATGGTGTTCTGTAGAAGTCCATTTGACCTTCAGGAGTTGTGGGTTTTCTTCTTCTAAACCTAGAACTGGTGTCCTGACAAATTATTTTCTATCGCTAATTTCCATCTCGTTACGTTGAGATCCTTGTAGTCTGGCATCTGTTAGTCTTGGTGTCCTGGGTAATATAAGGACCGAAGCTTTAGGTGTGGTCATCGTCTCCTGTAGACCTTCAGGATTGTCACATATCACTCTGTTCTTGAAGTTCTCCAAGTTGTCTTCTCTTCAACCTAGAATTATTTTTCTATTCCAGGTGCTTGTTCCAGCCATTCACATCCAAGCCACCGGGCGAGAGGGCTGCTGCAACAACCGCTGTGGGGTGAGTGCACTGACCCTATACATCTTGTAGTTTATAAGGTAGTGTGATGTGGTGCCGAGCGAGTGTATCTTAACGTGCTATGTTTTATACATGTTATGACCACTTTATCATTAATACGATATTTCACCCCACAGATGTTCCTGTCCATCATCTTTGCTGCTATTGGTGTTGCCGGATCTCTGTACGGTTTTGTGTTGTCTGTGCTGGGGATGGTGAAAGGACCTACGTGCTTGTTCCCTCTGCGCAACGAAACCACCAACATAGTGACACCAACATGGGGACGTCCCTTCGATTCTGACTTTAAAGATTTTAAGTAAGGATTGGAAATCTCTACCGGAAAACTCGCCTATAAATGGATTATCCAGAATTAGAAAAAAAAGCTACTTCCTCGGAAAAACAGCGCCACCCCTTTGCTCAGGTTTGGTGTAGTATTACAATTCAGCACCCAAACTGAGGATAAGAGTAGTGCTGTTTCTGGAAGAAAGCGGTCATGTTTTTCTAAACCTACATAAACCCTTTTAAAGGGGTAGTTCACAAAAAAAAAAAAATCTTTCAAATTAACTGGTTCCAGAAAGTGCCAGAGATTTCTAATTTTCTTGTATTAAAAATCTCCATCTTTTCCAGTACTTATCAGCTGCTGTATGTCCTGCAGGAAGTGGTGTATTCTCTCCAGTCTGACACAGTGCTCTCTGCTGCCACCTCTGTCCATGCCAGGAACTGTCCAGAGCAGCAGCAAATCCCCATAGAATACCTCTCCTGCTCTCCAAACTGGAAAACAACAACTTCCTTTAGGACATACAACTTCTTTTTTTTAATAGAAGTAAATTACAAATCTCGGGCACTTTCTGGAACCAGTTGATTTAAATAAAAAAATATATATATTTTTTGTGATCTACCCCTTTAAGGGGCTTTCCACTGAAAACAGTTCCAAATGCACACCCTATATCTCCGCCATCTGTTTTAGAGGCCCAAAAATATTTTGAGCAAAACTTGTAGATTTTTTTTAGAGGGAATTCTTTTATCATATCTATATTGTCATGGTATAAGGGATAGAGGCGGAGAGGTGACAACCTTACTATCATTTTCTTTACAAGGAGGCTGGTTGTCACCACCATATTTCTGTATCTGACTTATGGGCCTTATGAAGTTCCATGTTTTAAGGGTTCACCAAAAAAAGTATTACATGAGTTATATCTTTTGAGTGGAGCCACCCTTTAATACCACAAGCAACTCGTGGACATGTGTGGCGCTATTTTTGGTAGAAAGCAGCTATGTTTATCTAATCCTAGATAATCCCTTTAATTATATAACATTTTATACATTAGTTACCTCCAGAGCTGAATTCTTAATTACATGTCATATCATAAAAGCAAAACATGGTGTATACACAGTGAAGCAACAGAGGGCAGTAGTGAGGTGAGAGTCTTACTGGAAACCAGCTGAATTATGAATGCAGCTCTGGATATGATTGTAATATAACATCAGTTTCAGGATCAGCATCAAATCATTATGCAGAATAGTTTCCAGGAATGACCAGTTAACCCTTTGCTTCTCTTTGTTCCTGCAGCAGTGAAAATTATCTGTTCAACAAGACCATGTGGCAAGTCTGTGAGCTCCCCAAGGATGTGGTGGAGTTTAACATAATCCTGTTTTCTATGGTCCTGGCTTCCTGCGGCATCTCTCTGGTCCTGTGTGTTATCCAGATGTTAAACGGTCTCTTTGGCTGCCTCTGCGGAACCTGCGGCGGGAAAAAGGAATAGATGGTGAGTGTCGCTTCCATATTCCAGCCCAAAATCTATCTATCTATCTATCTATCTATCTATCTATATCTATCTATCTATATATATATTTTTTTTACATTGTTATGCTGAGCGGTAGTAGTAAGGAGCAACATACCTCTGGTGCCATTAATGGCTGTGTCAGGAACTGCAGGGTCGCTCAAGCCCTTATCTCGACACAGTTGCGCACACACACACACACACACACACATATATATATATATATATATATACCGTATTTTCCGGCGTATAAGACGACCCCTGAATTTTCAGCAGATTGTCAGGGGTTTGCCTTATACTCCGGAAAATGTTAACCCCTGCCTGACCGTAGCCCTACTGCGCTCAGGCAGGGGTAAACTGCAGCTAAATTTAAAAAAAAACAACATTTAACTCACCTAGGGCCCGTTCCCAGCCTCCGCGCCTCCCGTACCATTCCTGGTGCAGGAAGTGTGACGTACACTCCCTGCGCCGGAGATCGCAGAACCTCTCCCAGACAGCCAAGCGTTTCTCGGAGAGTCTCGGAGATGCTCGGCTGCCAGGAGAGCTTCAGGAGAATGAGAGGCTTTGGCAACTTCTAGCGCCTATCTCATTCTCCCGAAGCTCTCCCGGCAGCCGAGCGTCTCCAAGCCTCTCTGATGAGACGTTCGGCTGCTAGGGAGAGGTTTGTCGATCTCTGTCTCTGGCGCAGGTAGTGTACGTCAGATGGGAGGCGCGGGGAGGTCAGGAACGGCCCTAGGTGAGTTAAATGTTTTGGTTTTTTTTATAGTGGTCGCCCCATACAGTGGGGATGGGGCCATTTTTGAGCTCTCCCACTGTATGGGGCGACCATACCAGGCGTATAAGACGACCCCCGACTTTAACCCCGGGGTTAAAAAGTCGTCTCATACGCTGAAAAATACGGTATATAAAACATGTCAGCATTAGGATAGACACTACACTGAGGGAAGCTGTCTGTGTCACTAGTGTTGCAGCCTCCCCTGATGTCTATATGATACATATTACCATTGAAGTACACGTTACACTGGTGGGAGCTGTCTGTATCATTAGTGCTGCACCAATAGAATATTGGGGGGGAGGCAGGCTGTCAGTGTCACTGGTTCCGAAGCCTCCCCTGATATCTATATAATACACGTTACCATTAGAATAGACATTACACTGGGGGGAGCTGTCTATGTCACTAGTGCTGCAGCCTTCCCTGATGTCTATATGATGCATGTTACCATAAGAATAGACATTAGACAGGGGAAGCTGTATGTGTCACTAGTGCTGCAGGCTGGGCAACCTGTAGCAGAACAAACAGTGATTAAAAGTTATCCATACTCGCTCTGCTACAGTATGTTGTGTGACACAGACAGCTCCCCCCAGTGTAATGTCTATTCTAATGGTAATATGTATTATATAGACATCAGGGGAGTCTGCAGCACTAGTGACACAAACAGCTCCCCCCTGTGTAGTGTCTATAATGGTAACATGTATTATATAGACATCAGGGGAGACTGCAGCACTAGTGACACAGACAGCTCCCCCAGTGTAATGTCTATTCTAATGGTAATAGAGAGTAAGGCTCAGTAACACTAGTGATATTTAGCTGTGCTGGGATCAGGGCTTGAGCAACCCTGCAGTTCCCAACACAGCCACTGGTGACAGCAGAGCAGCCATTTTACCCCTTACTGCTGTCACTTAATGCAAAATTTGTGATTGTACTATAATATACTAGAGTTATTATAGAGGACGATATTAACCGATTCATGTTTTGTTTTTTGTTTTTTACAGATGACTTGGTAACCATGACAACATACATCTCCCCCTCCCCCTATCACTTCCTTTATACTGATGTCAGAGGCTGGATCCTTTGACAAGACATCCTGTTTGCTTGGAGCGAGTTTAAGGACCCCAATGTGTCAGAATGAAGGGACCCCCCTACCCCAGACTGACCCATTTGTGCACTAGGGGGTCTCATGTGTATATACTATAAACCAGTTAATATTTTTATTTATGATTCATATTGATATATGTGAATAAAGTCAGATTTGGAAACGTGTGTCTCCTCCTCATTTTATAAGTTATTTCCTCGGATTTGGGTCAGACAAATGTATTGCGGAATTTCTTGGCCTTAAATCTAAAAAGATGGAGTTCCATATCCAGAGATCGGCTCTCTAGAGATCCAATGTAAACTCATCCAGGATTACAAAAAACGTGGGGCTTCCTTTAGGAAACAGCGCCACTCCTTTCCTCAGTTTGTGTGTGGTATTGCAGCTTAGCGTCATTGAGGTGAATGGAGTCGGGTAACAATGTTAATAAGGTTAAAAAAGACAAACTCCATTAGGTTCAACCTACATAATAACCCTACTATTTTCTGGGTTGTAATACCACACACAACCTGAGGACAGGGGTGGCACTGTGTATTTTTTCTAATCCTTGATTTCCCCTTCTTTTGGCTCCTTCTCCTGATCAGTCGGGGTCTGACCACCCTGACCCTGACTGATCAGGACAATGAGCGATGAGAAGTGCCTGTCATGTGACCAAGGCAGCTGTATAATGTATGTATGGGGACAAGCCAGCCCAGCAGCACTCTGCAATTATTTGGGGCTCGGTGATGGGCTGACCACCTAGACAGCTTCCCCCAGTGTAATGTCTATTCTAATGGTAACATGTATTATATAGACATCAGGGGAGGCTTCAGCGCTAGTGAGACAGACAGCTCCCCTCAGTGTAATGTCTATTCTAATGGTAACATGTATTATATAGACATCAGGGGAGGCTGCAGCACTAGTGACACAGACAGCTTCCCCCAGTGCAATGTCTATTCTAATGGTAACATGTATTATATAGACATCAAGGGAGGCTGCAGCACTAGTGACACAGACAGCTTCCCCCAGTGTAATGTCTATTCTAATGGTAACATGAATTATATAGACATTAGGGGAGGCTGTAGTACTAGTGACACAGACAGCCCCCGCCCCATTGTAAGGTCTATTCTAATGGTAACATACACTCACCAGCCACTTTATTAGGTACACCTGTCCAACTGCACGTTACCACTTAATTTCTAATCAGCCAATCACATGGTGCATTTAGGCATGTAGACATGGTCAAGACAATCTCCTGCAGTTCAAACCGAGCATCAGTATGGGGAAGAAAGGTGATTTGAGTGCCTTTGAACGTGGCATGGTTGTTGGTGTCAGAAGGGCTGGTCTGAGTATTTCAGAAACTGCTGATCTACTGGGATTTTCACGCACAACCATCTCTAGGGTTTACAGAGAATGGTCCGAAAAAGAAAAAACATCCAGTGAGCGGCAGTTCTGTGGGCGGAAATGCCTTGTTGATGCCAGAGGTCAGAGGAGAATGGGCAGACTGGTTCGAGCTGATAGAGAGGCAACAGTGACTCAAATAGCCAACCGTTACAACCAAGGTAGGCAGAAGAGCATCTCTGAACGCACAGTACCTCCAACTTTGAGGCAGATGGGCTACAGCAGCAGAAGACCACACCGGGTGCCAATCCTTTCAGCTAAGAACAGGAAACTGAGGCTACAATTTGCACAAGCTCATCGAAATTGGACAATAGAAGATTGGAAAAGCGTTGCCTGGTCTGATGAGTCTCGATTTCTGCTGCGACATTCGGATGGTGGGGTCAGAATTTGGCGTCAACAACATGAAAGCATGGATCCATCCTGCCTTGTATCAACGGTTCAGGCTGGTGGTGGTGGTGTCATGGTGTGGGGAATATTTTCTTGGCACTCTTTGGGCCCCTTGGTACCAATTGAGCATTGTTGCAACGCCACAGCCTACCTGAGTATTGTTGCTGACCATGTCCATCCCTTTATGACCACAATGGACCCAACATCTGATGGCTACTTTCAGCAGGATAATGCGCCATGTCATAAAGCTAGAATCATCTCAGACTGGTTTCTTGAACATGACAATGAGGTCACTGTACTCCAATGGCCTCCACAGTCACCAGATCTCAATCCAATAGAGCATCTTTGGGATGTGGTGGAACGGGAGATTCGCATCATGGATGTGCAGCCGACAAATCTGCGGCAACTGTGTGATGTCATCATGTCAATATGGACCAAAATGTCTGAGGAAGCTTCCAGCACCTTGTTGTATCTATGCCACCAAGAATTGAGGCAGTTCTGAAGGCAAAAAAGGGGTCCAACCCGTTACTAGCATGTGTACCTAATAAAGTGGCCGGTGAGTGTATATTATATAGACATCAGGGGAGGCTGCAGCACTAATGACACAGACAGCTTCCCCGGTGTAATGTCTATTCGAATGGTAACATGTAATATATAGAAATCAGGAGAGGCTGCAGCACTTGTGATACAGACAGCTCCCCCCAGTGTAATATCTATTCTAATGGTAACATGTATTATATAGACATCAGGTTAAGATCCGTATTTGTAACTGTGCTGGGACCAGGGCTTGTGCAGTCCTGCAGTTCCCGACACAGGTACTGGTGGCAGCAGAGAAGCCTCTGTTCTTGAATTTAATTGTAAATAAAAAATAATTAAAGTAACTTTTATTTGCTAGAATGATGAAGTTATTGTCACGGCCGCGGCGGCGTCCCATGCTCCGGGCCGCCGCCGCGACCTCCCCCCATCTTATGCAGCTGCCGGGGTCCCGGTGCAGGGACCCGGCGCTGCTACACGTTCGGCCCCGGGGGGCGCCTCACCTCTCCACGCTCCTGTCTCTCGCTGTGCCGGCCGGCGCGCGCGTCCCCGCCTCCTCGGGCGCGCGCGCGCCGGCTGTCTCAGATTTAAAGGGGCAGTGCGCTCCTAATTGGTAGTTGCACCAATCACTCCCCTATAAATCCCAGCATGCCCTGTCCCCTGTGTTGGAGCCTCTACATGCTTCCCATAGCGTTTGGCCCAGCTCCCTGTTGTTCCTGTGTCCTGTCCGTTACCTGGTCCCTAGTCCCTGTTCCTGAGTCCTGTCCGTTACCTGGTCCCTTGTCCCTGTTCCTGGTTCCTGTTCCCCTGTCCCTCCACCTGTTCCTGTGTCCAGCCAGTCACGTGCTCTCTCATCTGCAGACTATTGCCTGTGCCATCTCCTGCCACGCCTCGCCTGCCGACACCAGCAACCAAGCCAGGGGTAGCGACCTGGGGGTCGCCTGCCGCAGCAAGTCCATCCCGCCTTGCGGCGGGCTCTGGTGAAAACCAGCGGCCCCTTAGACTCCGCTCCCTGGTGAGGTTTGTGCCATCGCTGGTGCCGGTCCAGTGGATCCACTACTCCGGGCGTTACAGTAGGCTCCAACCATGGATCCCGGCGAGGTGCCTGATATCCGCGAGGTAGCCCGAGTGGTCGCCCTACAGGCTCAACAGATTCAGCAACAGTCACAGCTGATTCAACAACTGACTGCAGCCGTTCAACAGCATACCACAGCTCAGCAGTCATCACCTCCGGCAGCCTCTTCAAAACTACGACTGGCTCTCCCAAGTAAATATAGAGGTGACCCCAAGTTGTGCAGAGGGTTCCTGACCCAATGCACCATGTACATCGAACTTTTAAGCAGTCAGTTTGCCACCGAGCGCTCTAAAGTGGCTTTCATTATCAGCCTATTGGAGGGAAGAGCTCTGGCCTGGGCCACGCCACTATGGGACCGTAATGATCCGGTTGCTGCCAATTTTCGAATCTTCCTGGACGAGTTCCGCTCGGTCTTTGAGGAACCTGCCCGTGCGTCTTCGGCTGAGACTGCTCTCCTCAATTTATCCCAAGGGACTTCCTCCGTTGGTGATTACGCCATCCAGTTCCGCACCCTGGCTGCGGAACTAGACTGGAATGAGGCCGCTCTGATTGCCACCTTTAAAAAGGGCCTGTCCAGCCAAGTGAAGGATGTGCTCGCTGCCCGGGATCTGCCTACCTCCTTGAACGATCTTATTCTACTGGCTACCAGAGTCTACACCAGGTTTTCCGAGAGAGAGGAGGAGGTTCGGCAAGGACGGCGTCTGAGTCTGCCCCGTCGCCATCCTCGGCTGGCACCGGTGTTCCAGAATCCTGTTGCTCCTAGGTCCCAGTCGCTTCCAGAGGTTCCTATGCAGGTGGAACGTGTTCGCCTGACGACTGATGAGAGGAACCGTCGACTGGACCAGAATCTCTGCCTCTATTGCGGTGGCGCGGATCACTATCGACAGAGATGTCCCCAACGCCCTCAGCGTCCGGGAAACGCCCGCACCTAGGTCCGGTGGGAGAGGCCTCCCTAGGTGTGAATGCCACCTCTCCAAGGTTGACTATGCCCGTCTCCATCCAGACACCCTCTGGGCAAGTTTTCCAGACTACTGCCCTCATCGACTCTGGCTCTGCTGGCAGTTTCATCTCTGCTTCGTTGGTCCAAAGATGGCGGCTACCCGTGATCCAGCTAGCCCAACCCCGGTCTATCTCTTCGGTTACGGGGGAGGTTCTTACCGAAGCGGTGTACAGCCAGACGGCACCCCTAGTCCTCCAGGTGGGAGCCTTACATCAGGAGAAGATCTCCTTCTATGTCTTGCGCCATTCCTCTTCCAACCTCCTGCTGGGGCTTCCTTGGCTGCAAATCCATACCCCTAAGCTGGACTGGAGAACTGGGGAGGTTCTCAGCTGGGGTCAGGACTGTCATAACCGGTGTCTGAGATCTCCTCAACCCAAGTGCTCTACAAGGTCACCTGCTTGTGTCAAGCCTCTATCCGGGCTACCGGAGGACTACCAAGACTTTGTCGATGTTTTCTCGGCCAAGGAGGCGGACTCACTACCACCCCATCGGGCCTATGATTGCCCTATAGACCTCCTTCCTGGGTCTTCTCCTCCACGTGGTCGAGTATACCCTCTCTCTGTGCCCGAGACTGAAGCCATGTCCTCCTACATCCAGGAGAACTTACAAAAGGGCTTCATCCGCAAATCCACGTCTCCAGCTGGCGCCGGATTTTTCTTTGTTCAGAAGAAGGACGGTTCCCTCCGCCCATGCATAGACTATCGGGGTTTAAATAAGGTGACCGTTAAGAACCGCTATCCTCTTCCGCTTATTCCGGAACTATTCGACCGTCTTCGTGGAGCAAAGATCTTCTCCAAGCTGGATCTCAGGGGAGCGTATAACTTGGTCCGAATTCGTAAGGGAGACGAATGGAAGACCGCTTTCAACACCAGGGATGGGCACTACGAATATCTGGTCATGCCATTCGGCCTATGCAATGCCCCAGCGGTCTTCCAGGAATTCGTGAACGATATCTTCCGAGACCTCCTCTATGTCTGCGTCATTGTTTATTTGGACGACATTTTGGTCTTCTCCCCGGACCAGCAGACTCATGTGGCACAAGTGCGTCAGGTTCTACGAAGACTACGGGCCAATCATCTATACGCCAAGCTTGAGAAGTGCGTTTTCCATCAGCGCAGTCTTCCATTTCTTGGCTATATCGTCTCCGATCAGGGCCTACAAATGGATCCAGCCAAGCTCGCAGCTGTCCTTCAATGGCCACGCCCTGTGGGACTTAGAGCTATCCAACGTTTCCTGGGCTTCGCCAACTATTACCGGCAATTCATCCCTCACTTCTCTACCCTGGTCGCACCCATTGTGGCTCTCACTAAAAAGAAGGCGGACCCCAGACGTTGGCCTCCAGAGGCCGAACAAGCCTTCAATAGCCTCAAGTCTGCCTTTGCCTCCGCTCCTGCCCTAGTCCGCCCGGATGTCTCCAGGCCGTTTTCTCTCGAGGTTGATGCTTCTTCTGTGGGCGCAGGAGCCGTTCTCTCGCAAAGGGACACATCAGGCAAGACCAGAACCTGTGGGTTCTTCTCTAAGACTTTCTCCCCTGCCGAGAGGAACTATACCATTGGGGACCGTGAACTCCTGGCCATTAAGTTGGCACTGGAGGAGTGGCGTCATCTATTAGAGGGGGCTAAACACCCGGTTAACATCTACACGGACCACAAGAACCTCCTCTACCTCCAATCGGCTCAACGCCTCAATCCCAGGCAGGCTCGGTGGTCCCTCTTCTTCTCTCGGTTCAACTATACCATCCACTTCCGTCCAGCCGAGAAGAATCTAAAGGCCGATGCATTATCCCGAGCATCCGATGTCATGGGGCAAGAGGAATCTCCTCGTCACATAATACCTCCCGACCGCCTAGTACCAGTTGCCACTTCTGCTCTGCAGAGACTGCCTCCCGGGAAGACTTATGTGCGTCCCGCACTCCGTAAACGCATCTTGAAGTGGGGGCATTCCTCTTTGGTAGCCGGGCATCCAGGAGCCCAAAAGACCGGGCAATTGATCTCCCGTCATTACTGGTGGCCCAATCTCCTCCAGGATGTCAAGGATTTTGTGGCTTCCTGTGCAGTCTGTGCCAGGAATAAATCTCCCCGTCTAAGACCTGCCGGCCTACTATTGCCCTTGCCAGTCCCGGATCATCCCTGGCACCACATTGGGATGGATTTCATCACTGACCTACCTCCATCTGCGGGCAATACAGTTATTTGGGTGGTGACGGACCGCTTTTCTAAAATGGCTCACTTCGTGGCCCTTCCTGGTCTGCCCTCTGCTCCTCGTCTGGCTCAGTTGTTCTTCCGACACATCTTTCGCCTGCATGGACTTCCTCTTCACATTGTGTCCGACCGAGGCTCTCAATTTGTCTCTAAATTTTGGCGTGCCCTATGCTCGCAACTCCAAGTGAAGCTGGACTTCTCATCGGCCTATCATCCTCAAACCAACGGGCAAGTGGAGAGAGTCAATCAGATTCTGGGCAACTACCTACGCCATTTTGTTTCAAGCCGCCAAGACAACTGGTCCGATCTACTCCCATGGGCAGAATTCTCTTATAACCACTTGGACTCGACTTCCACAGGCAAGTCCCCTTTCTATGTGGTCTACGGGCATCATCCTCGTCCTCCTCTGCCTCTCTCTCCATCCTCTGAAGTCCCAGCCGTGGAGGAGTTGTTATCTGACCTACAATCGATCTGGGAACAAACTCGACAGTCCTTACTCAAAGCCTCGGAACGCATGAAGGACCAGGCTGATAAGAAGAGGAGACCTGCCACGAATTTTCTCCCAGGTGACAAAGTCTGGCTCTCGGCCAAATATGTCCGACTCAAGATCCCCAGCTACAAGTTGGGCCCTCGATTCCTCGGTCCTTTCTCGGTGCTAAGACGCATCAACCCTGTCACCTACAAACTCCGCCTACCCCCCACTATGCGGATTCCGAACTCCTTCCATGTTTCCCTCTTAAAACCAGTGGTCCTGAACCGGTTCTCCGATAGGTCTTCGTTCTCTGCTCCTCAAGCCGTCTCTGACGACGTCTACGCTGTTAAGGACATTCTGGCTATGAAGACTGTCAGAGGTAGAAGGTTCTTCCTGGTGGACTGGAAAGGATTTGGTCCTGAGGAGAGGTCCTGGGAACCCGAGGCTAACATCCTGGACCAAGATCTCATCAAAAGGTTCCTGCAGGTTAGAAAGAGGGGGAGGCCAAAGGGGGGGGGTACTGTCACGGCCGCGGCGGCGTCCCATGCTCCGGGCCGCCGCCGCGACCTCCCCCCATCTTATGCAGCTGCCGGGGTCCCGGTGCAGGGACCCGGCGCTGCTACACGTTCGGCCCCGGGGGGCGCCTCACCTCTCCACGCTCCTGTCTCTCGCTGTGCCGGCCGGCGCGCGCGTCTCCGCCTCCTAGGGCGCGCGCGCGCCGGCTGTCTCAGATTTAAAGGGGCAGTGCGCTCCTAATTGGTAGTTGCACCAATCGCTCCCCTATAAATCCCAGCATGCCCTGTCCCCTGTGTTGGAGCCTCTACATGCTTCCCATAGCGTTTGGCCCAGCTCCCTGTTGTTCCTGTGTCCTGTCCGTTACCTGGTCCCTAGTCCCTGTTCCTGAGTCCTGTCCGTTACCTGGTCCCTTGTCCCTGTTCCTGGTTCCTGTTCCCCTGTCCCTCCACCTGTTCCTGTGTCCAGCCAGTCACGTGCTCTCTCATCTGCAGACTATTGCCTGTGCCATCTCCTGCCACGCCTCGCCTGCCGACACCAGCAACCAAGCCAGGGGTAGCGACCTGGGGGTCGCCTGCCGCAGCAAGTCCATCCCGCCTTGCGGCGGGCTCTGGTGAAAACCAGCGGCCCCTTAGACTCCGCTCCCTGGTGAGGTTTGTGCCATCGCTGGTGCCGGTCCAGTGGATCCACTACTCCGGGCGTTACAGTTATGTTATTCATTGATAGGACTATAACCCCCAGTGTCTTCACAGTTCACATAATGAGCTTCCCCCATATCCTTTCTCTGGCAGCAGCTGCAGCATTTATTACCCTGGTGAATATTTAACGTGTAAGCTGCAGTTATTATTGATCACTTACAGTAGATTATTAATAGGTAATATGAGCCATCTGTCCCGCCACTGACATCCATGTACTGAAGGACTGTAATCCTGTGGATGAAGTAACACCTGACTGTAACTATCAGTGGTCCTGAGCGCTGAGACTGAGGGTTCTGTTTGTAGCACACAATACATTTTGTACGGCATCCTATGGTCTAATACACAAAAAGCGTAAAGCATACACCAGTCAGC
This sequence comes from Dendropsophus ebraccatus, assembly GCF_027789765.1. Lineage (NCBI taxonomy): Eukaryota > Metazoa > Chordata > Amphibia > Anura > Hylidae > Dendropsophus > Dendropsophus ebraccatus. The sequence continues at coordinate 217,835,235 of NC_091454.1, read as the reverse complement.
CATAACATGAGTGAGCAGTCAGTTCCTGCAATATATGTGTTGGCAGCTGAACAGTGACCTAAGCTCTAATAATGACACTGCGATCGCACCCTGACGGATCAGAGATTATATATTGCATCAGTCACAGCGATAACAGTTATATAAAGATAATAGACACTGCAACAAACCTTCCTCTATACTTAAAGTGTCACTGTCATTACATTTTTTTGCAGAAATCAATAGTACAGGCGATTTTAAGAAACTTTGTAATTGGGTTTATTAGCCGAAAAATGCATTTTTATCATGAAAAAGCAGTTGTCTTCATTGTTCTCTATGGAGAGGGGAGGGGTGGAGGGAGATGAGGCACCAAAACAGGACAACAAAGAGTTAATTTACAGCTACATCACCAGGCTATCTCTTCTGATGTCAGCACTGACCTCTCTGACCTCTGAATACCGGCTTTCACACAGCTCCCACTGTGAAATCCTTTGTTCTCTGCTGGCGACTAATCTCCCTCCTCCCCCCTCCCCTCTCCATAGATCAGACAGGGCTTGACTGATGTAAACCAGTCAAGATTTCCTGAAAATGAGTAGAGATGAGTGAATTTCCCGAAGTTCGGGTTCGTATGAACCTGAACTATGGGCTTTTGACTGCCGCTGTCTGCAGCCCCCGGCTGTATCCACCGTGTACATGGAGGCTGCAGACAGCGGCAGTCAAAAGCCGATAGTTCAGGTTCATACGAACCCGAACTTCGGGGAATTCGCTCATCTCTAATAATCAGCAGTGAATGAGAGAGAGGGGGAGGGGGGGGGGCTGGGGAAAGTCTTTTTGAATGCAGATAATGACAGATTTGCCTAATAAACCCAATTAAGAAGTTTCTTAAAATCGCCTGTACTATTGATTTCTGGGAAAAAAACACCAACCCACCCTCTAAACTTAATCCTATTCCTAACCCTCCCTCTAAAACATAACCCCTAAGCCTAGCCCTCCCTCTTAATTTAAAGGGGTACTCCAGTGATTTTTATTTTTTAATCAATTGGTTTCAGAAAGTTATATAGATTTGTAATTTACTTCTATTTAAAAATCTAAAGTCGTCCCATACTTATCAGTTGCTGTATGTCCTGCAGGAAGTGGTGTATTCTTTCCAGTCTGACACAGTGCTCTCTACTGCCACCCCTGTCCATGTCAGGAACTTTCTAGAGTAGCAGCAAAACCCCATAGAAAACCTCTCCTGCCCTGGACAGTTCCTGACATGGGCAGAGGTGGCAGCAGAGAGCACTGTGTCAGACTGGAAAGAATACACCACTTCCTGCAGGACATACAGCAGCTGATAAGTACTGGAAGATTTGAGATTTTAAAATAGAAGTAAATTACAAATCTATATAACTTTCTGACAACAGTTGATTTAAAAAAAAAAAAGATTTTCGCTGGAGTACCCCTTTAATCCGTAAAGTGTCACTGTCTTTATAATGTTCAAAATCCAAATCAAGTTCGCAATTTACATTTATTTATTTATTTATTAGTTCTTATGCTTTATAACAAAGCTAAACTCTATCCAGGTCCAGTCTCCTGAAGGCTGCTATATAACAGCTATACTTACTGTATCCAGGTCCAGTCTCCTGAAGGCAGCTATATACCAGCTATACTTACTGTATCCAGGTCCAGTCTCCTAAGGACAGCTATATAACAGCTATACTTACTGTATCCTGGTCCAGTCTCCTGAAGGCAGCTATATAACTGCTATACTTACTGTATCCAGGTCCAGTCTCCTAAGGTCAGCTATATAACAGCTATACTTACTGTATCCTGGTCCAGTCTCCTGAAGGCAGCTATATAACTGCTATACTTACTGTATCCAGGTCCAGTCTCCTAAGGTCAGCTATATAACAGCTATACTTACTGTATACAGGTCCAGTCTCCTGAAGGCAGCTATATAACAGCTACACTTACTGTATCCAGGTCCAGTCTCCTGAAGACAGCTATATAACAGCTATACTTACTGTATCCAGGTCCAGTCTCCTGAAGGCAGCTATATAACAGCTATACTTACTGTATCCAGGTCCAGTCTCCTGAAGGCTGCTATATAACAGCTATACTTACTGTATCCAGGTCCAGTCTCCTGAAGGCTGCTATATAACAGCTATACTTACTGTATCCAGGTCCAGTCTCCTGAAGGCTGCTATATAACAGCTATACTTACTGTATCCAGGTCCAGTCTCCTGAAGGCTGCTATATAACAGCTATACTTACTGTATCCAGGTCCAGTGTCCTGAAGGCTGCTATATAACAGCTATACTTACTGTATCCAGGTCCAGTCTCCTGAAGGCTGCTATATAACAGCTATACTTACTGTATCCAGGCCCAGTCTACTGAAGGCGGCTATATAACAGCTATACTTACTGTATCCAGGTCCAGTCTCCTGAAGGCAGCTATATAACAGCTATACTTACTGTATCCAGGCCCAGTCTACTGAAGGCGGCTATATAACAGCTATACTTACTGTATCCAGGTCCAGTCTCCTGAAGGCGGCTATATTACAGCTATACTTACTGTATACAGGTCCAGTCTCCTGAAGGCAGCTATATAACTGCTATACTTACTGTATCCAGGTCCAGTCTCCTGAAGGCAGCTATATAACAGCTATACTTACTGTATCCAGGTCCAGTCTCCTGAAGGCAGCTATATAACAGTTATACTTACTGTATCCAGGTCCAGTCTCCTGAAGGCGGCTATATTACAGCTATACTTACTGTATACAGGTCCAGTCTCCTGAAGGCTGCTATATAACAGCTATACTTACTGTATCCAGGTCCTGTCCCCTTAAGGCTGCTATATAACAGCTATACTTACTGTATCCAGGTCCAGTCTCCTAAAGACATATTTTTAGACTTTTGCTGGTTGAAAAAAACAGACTAAACACAGGCATTCTGGCTAGTACAGAGTCACGGCTCAATGTGTCCATCAATCACATGACTGTTTGAGAAAAAAAGAGTCAGAAAACAGGAAGTGCTGTGTTTTCCATGATAACAAAAAAAATGATGAAAGTAAATTGTAAACTTGCTTTATATCACATCTACTGTTGATTTAGATTTGGAAAGTTATAATGACAGTGATACAACTGTATACATTACCTCCCCACGGTCCCCGGTGTTCTGCCCACTGCTCGCTTCCCGGAGTGGGTCTCTGAAGTGACAGGCCGCTTAGCCAATCACTGTCCGTGCGCACTACAGCCAGTGATTGGCTGAGCAGCTTGTCAGTTCAGAGGTCCGCACTGAAGCTACAGCTGTGGCTCCGGGAAGCGAGCAGAGGGCAGAAGAACACCAGAACCATGGACAGGTAATGTATACAGTTTATTTTTTTACACAATTGTTAGCCATCGGCTGTAGAGATGAGAGAACCTGGAGCATGCTCGAGTCCATCCGAACCCAAACTTTCGGTATTTGATTAGCGGGGGCTGCTGAACTTGGATAAAGCCCTAAGGTTGTCTGGAAATCAGCCAATGATTATTGTCATCGCTGAACACAACACTAAACACAAGGAAATTCAAGTACTGACCACAAGAGCACAAGACACCAGACAGGAGACCAAATCACTGGAAACTGAGGCCTTGACACCAAAAAATTCATTTCTGGGGCCTCAAACTACTAATAAAGGAACCAAAAAACGGGAATGGAAAATTAAACACAACAGGACACCAGAGACTGGGGACAAACTACCAAGCCCCAGGACAAGAGGAACTAAACAGGGGCACGAATGACATGGTGCCAGAAAGTGGAGCATCAGACTAATAGACGGTAAAAACGGGAGGACAATCCCAATGAACATTTTGATGCCAAATTACTATAAAACAAGTGTTTAGGGCACCAAACTAATGGAAAGAAGAGACTACTCAAGATTAGGGTTAGGGTTAGATTAAGGCACCAACCATATTGTGCCAGAGAGGGCATGGGCATCAAACAAAATAGACAGTAAAAAATGGAGCACAAACCCACTAGTCTCAAAAAAGTAGCATAGAGGCAAATGGAGTAACTAACCACTGACCACCCAAGACTAGGGCACCGAGCCAGTGATCTCCACATACTGGGAGACCAAAACAATAGACTCCAGAAACAAGGGGAACCGAACCACTGGATTTCAAGTGTCAAGTTTCCACTGAGGCAGGAACTCCAATGTTCACGACAGTTAAATATTAATAGTAATAATAGTTTCATCACTCCTGACTCTGATGCAGATAACAGTAATGACACACATTTTCCATAATTACTACAGTCGGATTTACCCTGTAATTAGACCAACTCTTTATAATATGCAAGTGGGGGCAAACACTTAAGAGGTTTACCACAAGGACAGGCCCCAGTATGGGGCATATGCTTTGTGCAGTTTTTGTATCCAAACCCCGTTTGGTCTGGTCAGAGAAAACTCCAATGACCTTAGTGCCAAATATGTTTTCCAGTGATCTTCAATGATCTTGGGACCTGGCCAGTGCCAAATATGTTTTCCAATGATCTTCAATGATCTTGGGATCTGGCCAGTGCCAAATATGTTCTCCAATGATCTCCAATGACCTTAGAACCTGGCCAGTGCCAAATATGTTTTCCAATGATCTTCAATGATCTTGGGACCTGGCCAGTGTCAAATATGTTCTCCAATGATCTTAGAACCTGGCCAGTGCCAAATATGTTCTTCAATGATCTTTGGACCTGGCCAGTGCCGAATATGTTCTCCAATAATCTTGGGACCTGGCCAGTGCTGTCTTTGTTCTCAAATGATGATCAGTGGATGAACGTCTTATTGAACAAATGCTCGCACTTTTCATACAAGGACTATGCCTCAAAAGGTTGGGGATAATGAACTCTATTAGGTACCCCAAATGATTTAGTTCTAAAATTCCATAAGGTCCAGCAGAAGACCCAGGGGTCTATCTACGTAGCACCCGTCTTAGAGATAGTTATGCTTTTGTAACACCAGCAAATTTTGGTTGGTTTTCACTACTCTTCCCCAATTCCAGTTTATGGTGGAAAATTCAGTAGGCATCAAAGGATCCAATTTTAATTGCTTTTAATTTTCTTTCTAATCTAGAATGATTGCTTGGAAAAAGTGATGTTCCTCAGGGTGGTATTACACGGAACGATAATCGGCCGAATTGGCTCGATTCGGCCGATTATCGCTCCGTGTAATAAATGCAACGATCAGCCGATGACAACGATCATCGGCTGATCGTTGATATAATTTATAACCTATTTTCGTCGGGCGCCGACCGCGCACCGCTGCGTGTAATAGCGGTGCGTGGCCGGCGACTAACGATATACATTACCCATCCACGTTCCAGGGCTGCTCCTGCCGTCCGCTTCTCCTTGCGTCCCGCGCGCGCTCTAGCGTCACAGCGGCCTGTCAGCTGATAGGCCGCTCAGCCAATCACAGGCCGCGGCGGTCCCGGCCTATGATTGGCTGAGCGGCCTACCAGCTGACAGGCTGCTGTGACACTAGAGAGCGCGCGGGACCCCCGGGAGAAGCTGACGCAGGAGCAGCCCTGGAACGTGGATGGGTAATGTATGCCAGTTTAGCAAGGGCTGCAAGGACATCGGTAACGATGTCCTTGCAGCTCTTGTCAAACGATTATCGGGCCGTGTAATAGGTCCAGTAAACGAGCAACGATCTAGCAGATCGCTGCTCGTTTACAGGTATTATCGGGCCCTGCTCGGCCCGTGTAATACCACCCTTAGTCTCTATCTTACCGTGTCACATGAAGTTCAAACTTCAATGTTCGGTGACTCATATTGTGTTATCTATGGGGCTGGGTCTAGAGCTATAAGTGACCAGGATCAATTGTCCTCGTCACACTTCAGCCTCCTCCATCTGTGCTCAGTCTGCGGCTTTGTCCGACTCCTACCACCATGTGTACTGGGAAATGTTCGAGATTTATTGGCATTGCCTTGTACCCATTGTCTATCATCTCTATCCTCTCCAACATACTCCTGTTCTTTCCAGGATGGAAGACTGGTTATATCAAAAACCCAAAAGTGCTGATGACTCCAGAGGTTATTTTTCTTGGAGGGATTATCGGAGGCGGCATACTGGTAAGACTGAATTCTAGGGGTTATTACTTGGTGGAGTGATGTAGGAGACTATTTACCGGTGTTCATATAATGGTCCATAACCACTGTCCTCTGATTGCAGGTGTTAATACCAGCGATCCATATCCAAGCCACCGGTCGACAGGGCTGCTGCAGTAATCGATGTGGGGTGAGTATGAAGCCAACTTTTATCCACCACTAATAGGCGTTCTATAACTCACCAACCCACCATGAGACAGATTGCTCTTTCATCTCTCATCTCATCCCAGAGAGAAGGGTGGTCCCTCGTAAAGTAGTAGTGGAGTTTGGAGAAGGTGGAGTCCTAAATAGCTGTACACTGGCTTCCAATTACGTCTCTGCTTAGATGCCAAGACATTTACTTGAATGGTAGACCCATTTGTATATAGTGCTCAAAACTATCTCAGTACATTCTCCTCTTCTTTCTTTCAGATGTTCCTGTCAATCATTTTTGCTGCTATCGGAGTTGCTGGGTCTCTGTACGGTTTTGTGGTGTCTGTGGTGGGCATGGTGAAAGGACCTCAGTGCTTATCGTTAAAAACTTTGCACTGGGAAAGACCATTTGAAACGAGTCTCAAAGATTTCAAGTAAGAATTGTCGTCTCTCTCAAACTGCATGCCTAACCTACATGTAAAATACCCACTATTGGTACAAAAAAAAACAAACTCTTGACTTGTCAGAGAGATGTCAAAAGTTTTGATCGGTCTGGGTGTGAGTGTTCAGACCCTTACTGATAGTCGGAAGGAGTTACACATGGACTTACTTTCCTATACTTCTTTTGCTAATCACAACACAGCACATATTCCACTCTGCTATGTCATGACATAGTGCTGGTGAGAGTGCACTCAGCAGCCTGGACTCTGCCGTACACAGTACACAGTAATACACAGTATTATTGATAGCATGTGGAGGTAGAAGGGGTTACTGATGCATTGAAAGGTTTACAGTGTGATGCTGTGGATATACAGAATTAGTGGGTTACAGTGTGATATACAGAATTAGTGGGTTACAGTGTGATGCTGTGGATATACAGCATCAGTGGGTTACAGTGTGACTCTGTGGATATACAGCATCAGTGGGTTACAGTGTGACGCTGTGGATATACAGAATTAGTGGGTTACAGTGTGACACTGTGGATATACAGCATTATTGGGTTACAGTGTGACTGTTGATATACAGAATTAGTGGGTTACAGTGTGACTCTGTGGATATACAGTATTAGTGGGTTACAGTGTGACTCTGTGGATATACAGAATTAGTGGGTTACAGTGTGACTCTGTGGATATACAGTATTAGTGGGTTACAGTGTGACTCTGTGGATATACAGTATTAGTGGGTTACAGTGTGATGCTGTGGATATACAGCATTAGTGGGTTACAGTGTGATGCTGTGGATATACAGAATTAGTGGGTTACAGTGTGATGCTGTGGATATACAGCATCAGTGGGTTACAGTGTGACGCTGTGGATATACAGCATTAGTGGGTTACAGTGTGACGCTGTGGATATACAGAATTAGTGGGTTACAGTGTGACACTGTGGATATACAGCATTAGTGGGTTACAGTGTGACACTGTGGATATACAGTATTGGTGGGTTACAGTGTGACGCTGTGGATATACAGCATTAGTGGGTTACAGTGTGACTCTGTGGATATACAGCATTAGTGGGTTACAGTGTGACTCTGTGGATATACAGCATTAGTGGGTTACAGTGTGACTCTGTGGATATACGGCATTAGTGGGTTACAGTGTGACGCTGTGGATATACAGCATTAGTGGGTTACAGTGTGACTCTGTGGATATACGGCATTAGTGGGTTACAGTGTGACGCTGTGGATATACAGCATCAGTGGGTTACAGTGTGACTGTGGATATACAGAATTAGTGGGTTACAGTGTGACTCTGTGGATATACAGTATTGGTGGGTTACAGTGTGACTCTGTGGATATACAGCATTAGTGGGTTACAGTGTGACTCTGTGGATATACAGCATTAGTGGGTTACAGTGTGACGCTGTGGATATACAGAATTAGTGGGTTACAGTGTGACACTGTGGACATACAGCATTAGTGGGTTACAGTGTGACGCTGGGGATATACAGCATTAGGCACACTGGTGTTTACATAAGGGATAGCTGGCTAGAACTTGACAGATGACAGATGAGAGGGAAGCCGTGATTTACCCTTTGGGAACAGCATGGATTTAAATATATAGGCAGGTCGGCCACAGTCTCTGAGGCTCTCTCTCTGCCCAGACAACCCCTTTTAATCTATGTTGTGCTAATACTTTCAAAATGAGTTCCTTCCTTTCTTGGTAGCCAACAGTGTGAAGGGACCACCAATACAGTAATTTGTCAACTAAGAACTTTCCATTGGTTGAATGTCCATTGGTTCTCATTCTCTCCCTTGTCTCCTACAGTGATAAAAACTACCTGTTCCATAAAGACTTGTGGGGTTGGTGCCTAGCCCCAGAAAACGTGGTGGAGTTCAACATCATCCTCTTCTCTTTAATCATTGCCTCAACCGCTGTCTCTTTGATCCTGTGCACCGTCCAGATGATCAACGGCCTCTTTGGCTGCCTCTGTGGAACCTGCCGAAACAAAGAGCAATAAAAGGTGCATAGTTACATATAGGAGACATTGATATAAGGATTCTCTCATAGAGGACCACGTAGGTCTTAGTCCCTGTAGAACAAATACTTCCTGATTAATTAGTTGCTTAGAACTACAATTCCCAGAATGCATTGCTTTCCCTCAGCTCTCCACCATAGCCCTCCTACTCCCCTCCCACAGCACTTTTGCCAGTACTCCACCCAGAACAGTTGCAGAACATTTTAATACACAACAGAGTCAGTAAGTTTGCAGCACCTGCTGCATTCATTTCCTGTCTGCTCCTCTGCATGTGGCACTGTTCAGCACAAGGAAGCATGCTTTACACACCCCATTCTTCCCTTAATGTCCTAATGAAGATAACTATGTATTTGTGTATATGATGTAGGCTTTAGGGCTGGTCAGAGCCAAGCTTACTGAGATACTAGAGCATGATGTGTTGTCTTGTGGAATAAGGAATAGAAGGTTCTAATGGTTCTCTAGTAAGTGAGGGGTCGCCCTTAATGTCATGGCCCTTCACACTGATGTGGGAGCTGTATCATATCCTTTATTGTCTTACTGATTAGATTAATATTGTAAACTGAATAAGGCAATAGTACGAGATCGACTGCAACTGGTTTTTGCCGAGGTTAACCCCCTACCCTTATACCAGAGGGAAAAGAAGTATGCAAAGAATTAAAATTGGTGATGGGGTCCTCAGGTGTTTACCAGTGATGAACTATATTGGCCTGTTGGTTGGGTCAATGTATATTAGAGTAAGGACACATAAAATAATCAAATGACAATATATTTAGATCAATATTAAAAAATTAAAAACATACACTACATAGTGTTATATATAAATCATGATAGATACAATGTAGAAAATAGCGGTATTAAAAAAGAAAAAAGAAAAAAGAAAAATATAAAAAAAGCGAAAAAAATATAAAAAAACGAAAAAATACCAATAAAAAATCTCCTGTGGATAATAAAAAGAAAGTCTTAGTTCATATATGTAGTTTATCACATCCAAATGATCCCTCTTAATAGTAACGATCCTTAATTGGTTGAAATGATAGACTAATTAGTATAGTGCCAGTTAGTATATGTTTGTAGATATAGTAAACAACGTAGAATTATGTCATAATTGAGCCGTAATTGCTGTATTGTTGGAATGCCTCAACAGTCTTATTTCAACGCTCAGTTTAGGGTGCTGTTTTGCCGGATCGATTCAGTACCGTTTATACACAATTCACGGTGGTTAATTGAACTGTTTTACTGATTGGACTCATTGGTATACGTTAATTGGATGCATAGTTATAATATATTGCATACTTTAGTTGGTATGCATAGAGTAAGATTATTGTGAAGATGTCTCAATAGGCGCTAACTGTATTCAGTAGCGATATCTCCGGTACTTTACAAGCCGCCTGATAGCTGTGACAGCATGAGTTGTGATGTTGTTAATTGATAAATACGGCAAATGTAATAATATTGTGTCGTCTGACACTTCTCACCCGTCCGGCGGTAGTTTAGTCTCGGTTGTTGAGAGGGGACCGTTCCGGTAGCAGTGGTTCTTGCGTTCTATGCATCCAATTAACGTATACCAATGAGTCCAATCAGTAAAACAGTTCAATTAACCACCGTGAATTGTGTATAAACGGTACTGAATCGATCCGGCAAAACAGCACCCTAAACTGAGCGTTGAAATAAGACTGTTAAGGCATTCCAACAATACAGCAATTACGGCTCAATTATGACATAATTCTACGTTGTTTACTATATCTACAAACATATACTAACTGGCACTATACTAATTAGTCTATCATTTCAACCAATTAAGGATCGTTACTATTAAGAGGGATCATTTGGATGTGATAAACTACATATATGAACTAAGACTTTCTTTTTATTATCCACAGGAGATTTTTTATTGGTATTTTTTCGTTTTTTTATATTTTTTTCGCTTTTTTTATATTTTTCTTTTTTCTTTTTTAATACCGCTATTTTCTAAATTGTATCTATCATGATTTATATATAACACTATGTAGTGTATGTTTTTAATTTTTTAATATTGATCTAAATATATTGTCATTTGATTATTTTATGTGTCCTTACTCTAATATACATTGACCCAACCAACAGGCCAATATAGTTAATCACTGGTAAACACCTGAGGACCCCATCACCAATTTTAATATTGTAAACTGCTTACTAAGGCCGGCTGATCGATGATACGTGGCTCGGCACTGCCGCGTTGTCGTAGCAGGGTCCGGGGTTCATATCCCGACTGAGGTTGTTTCTTATCGTTGCCTGATTTCATTGTTTTATTTCTTCTATAGGAAGAGTGATCACAACTCCCATCATGCTGTGAGAGGATAACCATCACATCAGAGGCTGGTTCCTTTGATATCCACCACCTCTAGCCTCTACAACCAAAGGAAGGAGGGACCTGGACTCCGAGAGACAGAATGAAGGGTCCCCCCCCCTCCCTGCCCCCCAAACTGGCTCATCATGTGACTTGTATATATGTGATACATTTTTCTATATGATGTAAATATGTGATTAAAGATGAGATTTCGCCCACGGGATGTCCCATGTGTCGCCTTCCTTTCTTTGAATATTACGCTCATTTTAATTATTATTTCCATTTTCTAATTTTACATTTTTTTATAGCATGGTGCGGTGTGGGAGTTACTCGGATTAGAAGCTCCTTTGCTCTGAGTAGGAGGAAGACATCACAATAAGCCCTTTCCATGCAGCCAATGGAAATCTCAGGCCAAGGGGAGGGTCTCTTTTCTTAAAGGGCATGTGCCGCCTAGATTTATTTTTATCTTTTTTTTATTGATTAGATCCAGATACTGAAACATGTTCTTTTTTTTCTAATCTGTTTCTACTTTTTTCCTCCTTGTGTTTAAAAGGCCATAGCACTTCCATTTTTTCACCTAGAGACCCACATGAGCCCTTATTTTTTGCGTCACTAATTGTACTTTGCAATGACAGGCTGAATTTTTGCATAAAGTGCACTGCGAAACCAGAAAAAAATTCAAAGTGTGGTGAAATTGAAAAAAAAAAACGCATTTCTTTTATTTGGGGGGTTTGTGTTTTTACGCCGTTCACCCTGGGGTAAAACTGACTTGTTGTGCATGTTCCTCAAGTCGTTACGATTAAAACGATATATAACATGTATAACTTTTCTTTTATCTGATGGCCTGTAAAAAATTCAAACCATTGTTAACAAATATGTCACTTAAAATCCCTCCATTCCCAGGCTTATAACGCTTTTATCCTTTGGTCTATGGGGCTGTGTCAGGTGTCAGTTTTTGCGCCATGATGTGATCTTTCTATCGGTACCTTGATTGCGCATATGCGACTTTTTGATCACTTTTTATTACAATTTTTCTGGATTTGATGCGACCAAAAATGCGCAATTTTGCACTTTGGGATTTTTTTTTGCGCTGACGCCGTTTACCGTGTGAGATCAGGAATGTGATTAATTAATAGTTCGGGCGATTACGCACGCGGCGATAGCAAACATGTTTATTTATTTATTTATTTATTTACTTTTATTTATAACCTGGGAAAAGGGGGGTGATTCAGACTTTTATTAGGGGAGGGGGATTTTTACTTATAACATCACTTTTATTTTTACTTTTACACATATACTAGAAGCCCCCATGGGGTTAGGGTTATTCCCACTGGGGTTAGGGTTATTACCCCCTGGGGTTAGGGTTATTCCCCCCTGGGGTTAGGGTTATTCCCCTTGGGGGACTTCTAGTATATACACTTTGATCTCTCATTGACATCTTTGCTGTATAATTATACAGCAAAGATCAATGAGATCGGCACTCGTTTGATTTCGGCTGCTGCAACCGAAAACAAACGAGTGCCGAGTCGGGGACGGCGCCATCTTGGAGCGGTCCCCGGCCGGCATCAGGTACAGAGATCGCTCCTCCGGGACAACGTCCCGGAGGAGCGATCTCACTCACTAGACACCAGGGAAGTGCTGCAGCCGGTAATCGGAGGCAGCTGTCATCTTTGACAGCTGCCTCCGATTACCTGATTAGCGGGCACGGCAATCGGACCATGCCCGCTAATAGCCGCGATCCCGGGCTACATGCGGCACCCGGGATCGCGGCGGTTCAGAGTGCGGCCGCCGCACGGCCCCGCTCCAAACGCGGGGAGGCGGCCCTGGATGTACGGGTACGTCCAGGGTCGCCTAAGGGTTAAAGGGAACCCGTCACCATGAAAATGCAATCTAAGCTATCGGCATCATGTTATAGAGCAGAAGGAGCTGAGCGGTTTGATATATATCTTTATGGGGAAAGATTCAGTATAACTTGTAATTTATTGATTGAAATCTCTATTTCCATGCTAAGGAGTCCAGACCATTGAGTGACACCGCCCACTGGACTCCTTACCACAGTTGAGCAGGGATTTTAATCAACATACTGAATCTTTTTCTACAAAGATATATATATATATCTGTCATGATCGCACCTGAAAAGGCATCAGTACCCTACTCTGTTGCAAAGATTCGACCTGTGCGCCATAGACTGCGCTTTTGGCATTAGGTCCGTGCCTGGTTTTCTTATGTTCTTTGCTTATGTCTTTTGTGATCCGGTCCATGTTTTCTTAGTTCTCCCTGCACTTTCCTTGCTGAGGTCTTCTCACTAATTTTCTCTGCTGTGTTGTGATGGACAGGTCTCCTCACCTTCTCTGTGTGTTTCTTCTGCTCAGCCAATTAGCTTGGAATCCGGGTCTTCTTCTCCCATATACCTGTGCCTCTCCCTTCACTCTGGGCTCTTGATAGCGTTGTTCAGCTAGTCTGTCTGTTAGATCCAGCCTCTGCCATTCTGCCTGTTTTCTTGGTTCCTTATCCCCCTTGCCTGATTCTCTCCAGTGTGTGTCTTTTGGTTTTGTGTTCCTTACGCTGTTCCCAGTTCTTCTTGTATCTCTGGCTTTGGCTCCACTGTTACCTTGTTGCGTCTCTGGTTTTCGTCCTCTGTTCGTTTGGTCTGCCTTATTGGTCCTGTCCTTCTTTGTAACTTTGCTTTGTCATTGTACCTTGTTCGCCTGTACTGTGTCTTGTCAGTGTTTGCACTTATTTGAGCGCAAGGACCGCCGCCCAGTTGCTCGCCGCCATCTTAGGGCAGATTGTGGCAAGTAGGTAGGGACAGCGTGAGGGGGTAGCTACAGGGCCCACTTGTTCTGTGTGTCTTTGTTCCCTGGGGACCTGACATTATCAATCTGCTCAGTTTTTCCTGCTCTATAATACGATAAAGATATTTTAGATAGTAATGTCTTGGTGTAGAGTTCCCTTTAAAGGAGAAGTCTGGCACAGGAGACATTTTTAAACAGCAGGGGTATGGAGTCACATGAAAAACAAACTCGCCTCTCCAGCACAGGGCTGATGCTCCAAAACCCCCACTGGGATCTCCACCAGAGCCAAATTCACAACGCAGCTAATGGGCTGCCCGCTCAGCCAGTCAGTGACTGGGACGGGAAGCTGCTGCAGTCACTGATTGGCTGAGTGGGCTGTCCATCAGCTGGTATGGTCATTTCCCCCCCCATATGATGTCATCACAACTCTGGGGGGGAAATACCTTCTGGCGAGGGTCCTGGGGCTTGTTATGTGGAGCATCGGGGGCACGGGGAGAGGTAAGCAATGCTTGCTTGTTATTTTCTTCCCTGACGGCTGTCACATTTTTAAAACAGATAAACTTCTCCTTTAACAGTATTTAGAGATATGTTAACAGTAGGGACATAGGCAATAATAGACAGGAGCATGAATGGGAGACATTACTGGGCATACTCTGTGAGCATTAAAGAGATTATTCTACAGGGAGGGGGAGGCTGAGCTGTGAGCTTCATCTATGGTCTTCTCTATCTACTGGTGTCACCAGCCTCTACCTTACCATCACAGACAGGATGTTATGTCCGCGCCTGTTCAGACCTTAGTGTGGTCCTCTTAGTGTGCATGTTTCTTACCAGTCTGAACTCTGTCTGATTCCAGCACTTGCTGTGTGGTGATTGACAGGTTCCACCACACCTATCTGGTTTCTTTTGCTAGTCCTAGCCGAGCTGCAGATGGTTTAGACTGAGTAGTGATGGACTGTTGCCTTCCCCACTTACCTCCCTTCCCCGTCAGTCTGTGGTCCCAGTCAGTTCTTTGTGTTCTAGATGTCAGAGGGCTGGTCCAATCACGCCCTGGAACGGGACTCTGGCATCTCATAAGAAGTCCACATGTCCATTTGAAATTATTCACTATATTGTATCTGATCTTTTTGGAATTACTGACTGGTAAGTAGCCAGGTGTTATTAGACAGGTGGCTGTTTATTACCCCAGCAAGGACAGGATCATAAATTGGACATGTGATGTTGTCCAGGGAGTCGACACTCTACATAAAATGGTTCAAAGTCCCCGATCCTGCACAAATATCATCTGCTATCTGACATACTGTATGTTATCGAGCGTGCACCATCTGCTCCTATTATCGAGATTATACAAGGTGCTCATTTACATACTGCCCCTCCCCCACCTGATGATTTGCTTCTCCAGACACGGTGATCTCATCAATGATACGGGATCACTCACGCTCAGGAATATGATCATTTTCTAAAGACCTTAGTTTTATATCTGATCCCAGCATGCCTCAGGAGGGAGCTCAGTTATCACAGTCTGTGGGAGGAGCTTATATTATTGGCGCCCCCTGCTGACTATTGCACTGTAGTGCAGAGTGGTGTAGTATAGCGTATTGTATATCCACCCGTCCCCTAGGAACCTATGGTCTATGGACAGTCATTTATGGGCCTGATTTTATGGTTGCTGTACTGTATATCAGTATTTGTTGGATATGTGAAGGTATTAGGTGTCATTTGGGCAGTGTATGACAGCATTTGGCCTTTTTTAATAGAACCCTTATCAGATCCCGGTTGAAGTCATTTGGGCACAGTATGACGGTATTTAGGCATTTTAAGGAACTGTTTTTTGGTCACTATATGTTAGTGATATTTGGTCACTATATGTTGGTGATATTTAGGCATGTTATTAACTTATGTTATTTGGTCAATTTATATTGTTATTCGGACACCATATGGTGTTATATAGACAAATATAGAACTATCATTAGAGCACTGTATATTGGTATTATTTGGTCCCTGTATGTTTGTAATATTTGGTCATGGTATGTTAGTATTATTTGGTCACTGTATGTTGGTATTATTTGGTCATGGTATGTTAGTATAGTTTAGTCACTGTATGTTAGTGTTGTTTGGTCACTGTATATTGGTATTATTTGGTCACTGTATATTAATGTTGTTTGGTCGCTGTATCTTGGTATTGCTTGGTCACTGTATGTTAGTGTTGTTTGGTCACTGTATGTTAGTGTTGTTTGGTCACTGTATGGTAGTATTATTTGGTCACTGTATGGTAGTATTATTTGGTCACTGTATGTTAGTGTTGTTTGGTCACTGTATGTTAGTGTTGTTTGGTCACTGTATATTGGTATTATTTGGTCACTGTATGTTAGTATTGTTCGGTCACTGTATGTTAATGTTGTTTGGTCACTGTATGGTAGTATTATTTGGTCACTGTATGTTTGTATTATTTGGTCACTGTATGTTAGTATTATTTGGTCACTGTATGTTAGTATTATTTGGTCACTATATGGTAGTATTATTTGGTCACTGTATGTTTGTATTATTTGGTCACTGTATGGTAGTATTATTTGGTCACTGTATGTTTGTATTATTTGGTCACTGTATGTTTGTATTATTTGGTCACTGTATGTTAGTATTATTTGGTCACTGTATGTTTGTATTATTTGGTCACTGTATGTTAGTGTTGTTTGGTCACTGTATGTTTGTATTGTTTGCTATATAATCATTTTATGGAACTGTTAGGCCCCATTCACACGTCCGTGTCAGTTTTTACTGTCAGGAAATCCTGATCAGGAGACCTCAAATGTCATCAGGAAAGTATCAGGATTTCCTGACAGTAATCCGTTTTTACCATCAGGAAACCATCAGGAAAAACCTTCAGGATTTCCTGATGAGATAATATGGTCTAGTATGCCAACATAAATCACAGGTATCCACACAGCCCCTAGTGTACCTGGATGGCCACAGGCAGCAGAAGTACAACTCCTATCATGACCTGTCAGCAAGGCATGATGGGAGTTGTACTTCTGCAACCTGGATGGCCACAGGCTGCAGAACTACAACTCCCATCATGGCCTGCCAGCAGAGCCATGATGGGAGTTTACTTCTGCAACCTGGATGGCCACAGGCAGCAGAAGTACAACTCCCATCATGGCCTGCCAGCAGAGCCATGATGGGAGTTTACTTCTGCAACCTGGATGGCCACAGGCAGCAGAAGTACAACTCCTATCATGACCTGTCAGCAAGGCATGATGGGAGTTGTACTTCTGCAACCTGGGTGGCCGCAGGCTGAAGAACTACAACTCCCATCATGGCCTGTCAGCAAGGCATGATGGGAGTTGTACGTCTGCAACCTGGATGGCCACAGGCAGCAGAAGTACAACTCCCATCATGACCTGTCAGCAAGGCATGATGGGAGTTGTACTTCTGCAACCTGGATGGCCACAGGCTGCAGAACTACAACTCCCATCATGGCCTGCCAGCAGATGACAGAGAGCCGGAGGTCCGGTGGTGAGTGGCGGCGGGGGAGGCGGGGGCGATCTGCACCGCACTCTGGCCGGCCAGCCCTGTAGTGCCGGGCAGAGTGTGCGGTGCGGTCCGGGGGGGGGGGGGGGGGGGGGGTTGTGGGTGACTGGACGGCGGCCAGAGTGCAGGGCGGGTGGTGGGGGCAGTCCTGTGCTGAGGTCCGGGTCCGGGCTGGCTCTCTACCAATCCGGAATCGCGGGCACTTTCCTGATATACATCAGGAAAATGCCCGTGATTCCGGCGCTCCCATAGACTTCTATGGGGGCGTCCGTGCCGGATTTCCGGACGAAAATAGGACAGGATCTAAAAAATCCGATCCTATTTTCCGGAACGGAAACTGAAAAATCCGGAAGGGTGTCCGTGTCTAATGTTAGCCTATGAGTCCGGAAATCCGTCCGTATTTCCTGATAGGAAATCCGGACAGATTTTCCGGACGTGTGAAGGGGGCCTTATATGGTCACTTTTATAGAGTTGTTAGTCCTTATATGTTGATGTTATTAGGGCACTATATGACGGTATAAAAGCATTTTGTGAACCTGTTTGTATTACTTGATCAACATATAAAGGTATCTAATCATTTTATGGAGCTACTGTTGTTGCTGCCTCTACAAACCTTTACCCTATATATTACAATGGACCAGCACTAGAGATGAGCGAACCGGGTTCAGGTTCGAGTCGATCCGAACCCAAACGATCGGCATTTGATTAGCGGTGGCTGCAGAACTTGGATAAAGCTCTAAGGTTGTCTGGAAAACATGGATACAGCCAATGACTATATCCATGTTTTCCACATAGCCTTAGGGCTTTATCCAACTTCAGCAGCCACCGCTAATCAAATGCCGAAAGTTCGGGTTCGGATGGACTCCAGCATGCTCCAGGTTCGCTCATCTCTAATCAGCACATATAATTAGTACCAGCAAATGATGTAACCAGATGGATGTGATGTCACCAAGTGTTTTTGGCAAAATATATGTGATGATATCACCACCAGAAAAAAACCCCGCCAAGGCTGTTGACTGCAAGTAACTTTTTTTTTTTAAGGATAAAAGGATGTTCTAAGTTGGCCCATCTTAGAGGGACTCTGCTTTTTCCCTTTTAGTGGCTGTGTAGATAATACTCCTAGCATGTCCTCTCATCTAGCATGGTCATAAAGCTTCTATATATAAGCCTAAAACTACTAATGCCTGCCATTGCTCATCACCTTGGAGCCGCTATCATGGTTAATATGTGACTAATACCTGGATCACATGGTTCCATATGGGAGACACCTGTCCTGATGAGTAGTACATGAATTATCTGGTGAAAATGGCGCCAGTCAGCAGTGGGATATATCAGGCTGTGAAGGATCAGTTAGTTATTGAAGTTGATGTTAGAAGCAAAAAAATTGACTAATTATCTGAGATTTTGCCTTCTCAATAAGCTGCTTGCCTATTGTCCTGTAGCCCATCCCAGCCTTGTGCAGGTCTACAATTTTGTCCCTGGTGTCCTTAGACAGCTCTTTGGTCCTGGGGATGGTGGAGAGGCGGGAGTCCTGTGAAAGTAAACAGTAAAATGTACCTATGATAGAAAATCACACACCTCTCCATTCTTTGTAGGTGAAAAAACTTGCAAATTCGGTAGTGATGTGTTAACGATTACATCAGAGCATCTTCACAATGGCCGGTCTTGTGGCTTGTTCCCTGTATGTGGTGGATAGTACCTATCAAAAGGGACCCTGCACAGGACCATGGGCGCCCAAAGCTCATTGAAGCTTGTGAGAGTGCAGACTAGTCCATCTAATCGCATAAAAGAGCTGCTGTAGAGCAAACTGCTGAAAAACTTAGTAGGTGTCAGTTTACATATGACATTGCAGCCTGCTGTATCTTAGAGTTTTGAAATAACAAGTAAAACATAACTTTTAATAAATTGCTCCTTAAAGGTGAGTTCTTAACTAGGTGCCTTGGGGAAGCCATATTAGGCCTTTAAGCTAATACTCCCCAGCGTAAGGGTTTAATTAGGTTTAGATTCCAGATTGGGATGGTTCTTTTTAGGGTTACCACTCTGACTCAGTGCAGGACCATAGCAGTGGGGGTAAAAAGGAAAGTGGTAGGCCCAGAGGCCCCTGGTAAACACCAGCCCCCTTTCATCAACTAGGTCTTTCCATGCTGCCCCTTGTCTATCACCGAAAGTGACTAAGATGAGCATGATAGAACCAGGACTGGAGCATCAACCAAGGGTCTGATGGATCATGTTCTTCATCATGTGGGCGGCTGAGTGTGTGGCGTCACTTACCTGGGGAAAAGATGGCACCAGGATGCACTATGGGAAGAAGACAAGATGGCGGGGCAGTATGATGGACAATGTTCTGCTGGAGACCTTGTGTCCTGGCATCATGTGGATGTTACTGTGATAACTACTACCTACCTGACCATTGTATACACCAAGCCCCCTCTTCGTGGCAGTGAGGCCCCCTAATGGCAGGTGATGCTCCCTCAGTCACATTGCAGATATTGTTTAGGAATGAGGAACATGAGATCAAGGTGGTGATACGGCCTTCAAAATAAAGAACCCATCACCAGAGGAGCTGTAGTGTACACGGTCCTTTACTGACCCCCATGTGTTAGTAAGATCAAAATCTACAAGATCTCAATCTGATCATCTATGGGGTTGTCTTAGATTACCATCCCGAGTTGGTTGGTTTTAGAGCCTATCCTGTGCATCAAAGACCACATCTTCACTTTGTAAAGAACCAAGTCTCAAGGAGCTATCCCAATCCTGGTGCACAGATGTAGATGTGTCATCCATCATACATAGGAATAGTTGGTTTTCATAGTTTATGTTAGCTTGAGCTATTTCAAGGGTTGTTAGCCATAGTTTTTGGATCAATGAGCTACCAAGCTGTTTTCATGACAAGAGCGCCCACTGGTGACAGAAAGCTGGAGTTGACATAAAGGAGATGTCAAGTTCTCCAAAGTCCTAAAAAAAATTTGTCCTTCTAGATGTTGTGCTGAGACTATTGCGTAATTACAATTCCTTTTCCAATGGAGCAGTAGCAAATCGCTAGTCCCCTACTGACGTAACGTCCATTCTTGGTTATTAATACGGTATTGAGATGTTATGTCCCTGGTGGCCCAGTGAGGTTGCGTCAGTTCCTGATTAACCAGAGGTTTTGTGTTCATCTTTGTAGACCCTATGGTTTTGTAGCCATTAGGGTCATTCTTATGTTGGGCTGTGCCCCATTCTGTATTCTGTACCATTGTTGGCATAACACCCCCCCCCACCATGTACTGTCATATAGTATTGCAATGAATAGTGAAGGCTCAGAGTTATTGCCCCAGATAAAGCAAGGCCTATCTGCCACCCTGTATTCTTGCCCCTGTTCCAGGGTGGGAGAACTCACAGTTATTACAACGCTGGAAAAGGGGTGACAACTAGGGAAGAGCGAACCGAACCGTTACGAACCAGATTCGTTACGAACTTTGCAAAAAGTTTGTTACGAAGTTTGTTAAAATCGCAACGGCGTCGCAAAACTGTACTTTAATCAGAGAATAGAACAGGATACAAGGGATTATTACTCCTATAATTCTTTGTATCCTGTTTTTATGTGAATATCAAGGTGTGTGACGTCACTCCAGGAACAGGAAGTGCTTGAGCCTGGCTGCAGTTCCTCATTGTGTTTCCAGACGGCAGAAAGAAAGGAGGTGTACGTTAGGCAGAGAGGGAAAACATATAGATTACATATCCAAACAACTGGATAAGTACAGGGAGAGATAGAGAAGGAGTATATATTGTTTGTGAGAGAAGCAGGAGAGAGGAAGATAAAAAAAAAAATCGCAAGATCCAGGGAAAGCTTGATAAGCCCATACATAGTGAAAGAGGCTGAGAAATCAAGAGTTAGGAAGAGAGAAGGATAGATAGGCATCTAACTCAAAAATTGTGATATCTAGGGAGAGATAGGGAGATAAAAAAAAAGAAATAGGGAGAGAAAAGTGAAAAGAGTCACTCAGGACACGTAGCATTGAACCAGCTACTGTTCCGTGACAGAGAGGAGACGCTAGACGTTGCTGCTCGCTGGGTGCCGTTAACCGCGTATAGCCGCAAGCAAAAAAGTTTAAAAAAAAATTTAAAAAAAAGTTTGTTTGTTTGTTTGTGATCAGCTGTTATAGGGGACGCTAAGTCAGCGCCCCACAAAAGCTGTCCGTTTGTGCTCTGCTGGTTGCCGTCAACCCAGTCTAGCTGCCCGCAACCAAAAAAGTTTAAAAAAAAATTCAAAAAAAAATAAAAAAAGTTTGTTTGTTTGTGATCAGCTGTTATAGGTGACGCTAAGTCAGCGCCCCACAAAAGCTGTCCGTTTTTGCTCTGCTGGTTGCCGTCAAAATAATTGGTTTTCATATTTTATGTTAGCTTGAGATATTTCAAGGGTTGTCAGCCATAGTGGCAGTCAACAACCAGCAAGACCCCCCGTGGCTGGCAGCAAACCACGGTCCTCTGTCGTCTGGCAGTTCTTTCAGCTGGGGACAGATAAGCACATCGCTCTGTGCCTGCTGTGCAACGAGAGGGTCAGTCGTGGCAGGGGTGATAATCTTGGGACAACATCCATGAGGAAGCAGATGGAAAGGCAACACCAACAGGCCTGGAAAAACCGTGACCCAAATACCACCTGCTGTCAGGATGCACCATACACTGCAGATCCCATCATGCAGCATCCTGTCACTGCAACTCAGGCCTCATCAGCCTCAGTTGCCAGCAGCAGCACAGTCTCACTGCCATGTACACCCCTAATGAGGCAGCAATTCCTGACCGAGTCCATGGGCAAACGTCAGGTGTACTCCAGCAGCCATCCCATGGCACAGAAACTAACCGGACACCTGGTTAAGCTGCTGGTGCTTCAGTCCCTGCCATTTAATCTTGTGGACTCCCAGCCTTTCAGGGATTTCATGGCGTGTGCGCACCCCAGATGGCGAGTCCCCAGCCGCAACTACTTCTCTAGCAAAGCTGGCCCATCACTGCACAGTTATGTGAAGAGACAGGTTGGCAACTCATTGGGACTCTCGGTGTCCAAGACTGTGCACCTTAGTGCTGATGTCTGGTCCTCTAATTATGGGCAAGGCCAGTACATGTCCGTTACTGCCCATTGGGTCAACATCCTCCCAGGAGACCATCAGGAAGTTGGCCCATTCTTGCCACTGTCACCTCCACGGTGCTTTAGGGGGCCAGCAGCAGGTAGCACAAGTTCTGCCTCCACCACCACTGCAGTCCAACCTGACCCAGTGTCTTACCACCGATATCAGGCCCGCCGCTCTCAGGCTGTCCTCCATTTGGTGAGCCTGGCTCAACAAAGCCACAGTGGGCAGGAGCTCCTCCGGACCACCAGGGAGGAGATAGCTGAATGGCTGACCCCATGTCGACTAACGGTGGGAAGTGTCGTAGCGGACAACGGGAGGAACATTGTCTCTGCAGTTCAGCGGGGAGGGCTGACTCATACACCTTGTATGGCACATGTGATCAACCTCATAGTGCACAGGTTTCTCCGATCATTTCATGCACTACATGACCTTCTGAGGATGTCACGTAGAGTGTGCAAACATTTCAGCCACTCCTACGCTGCAAGGAACACCCTGCTCAGAATCCAGAGACAGCGCGGTATGCCCCAACATCGGCTAATCTGCGACGTGCCAACCCGCTGGAATTCTGCCCTCCATATGCTCGACTGCCTGTACGAGCAAAGGTCAGCCGTAACAGACTACCTAATGGGGCAATCAGGCAGCTTCACGCCACATTGCGACTTCCAAGTAACACACTGGCAGTTAATGCGGGAAGTCTGCCAATTGTTGATCCCTTTTGAGGACGCGACTCTCTTTGTGAGCAGGCAGGACTATGGGATCAACGACATCATCCCACTCCTCCATGTTCTGGAAAGTGCGCTGAGCAACATCATCAGCGAGGATTCCCAGGCCACAACTCCAAAGCTGAACATCACCTTGAGCCCAGAGCTGGATGAAGTGCAGATGGAGGTTGAAGAGGAGGAAGATGTCTACGGCCAGCCATTCCGCACACCGCCACCTGGCTTCTCTGCCTCTCCATCACATGAGGAGATGGAGGATGAGGTGGTAGAGGAAGAGGAGGAAAACCCCAGAAGACCCTGGAACTATACCAAGGACAGTGGAGAGGAGAGGCGCTCATTGTCCTAGATGGCAAGGTGTCTGCGGGAGTGTCTGCGGAATGATAGCCGGATTGTGGACATCCGCCAGAGGGACCAATACTGGCTGGCCACCCTGTTGGACCCTTGCTTCCGCCGCAAAATGGCAGAATTCTTCCTGCCATCACAGAGGGAGGCTAAACTGGTGTACTACAGGGACATGCTCACCAGTCAGTTGGTCTCAACTTACCTGCGAGACCAGCCAGGTTCCCAGACAACATCCTCTGGGGGGGAACCAGCGCGCTCCACCCCCACCACCACTAGTGGAGGCGTCAGAAGTCGCTACAGCCTGCAAGCCCTCATGAGCGATTTCATGCAGCCAGCTGGTGAAGAAAGGACACAGCACCGGACTCATGGCGTGGACCAGCATGAGCTCAGCCACCAGGTCACTGCCTACCTTGATTCCAACCTACCCCAAAGTGTCACCGAACCCGTGCAGTACTGGGCAGAAAAACTGGAGATTTGGCCTCAACTGGCAGAGTTTGCCTTGGTTCTGCTGTCCTGCCCAGCCAGTAGTGTGGCGTCAGAGAGGGTATTTATTGCGGCGGGTAACATCATAACACCGCAAAGAATGAGGCTCTCTTGCCACAGTGTGGAGATGCTCACTTTTGTTAAGATGAATCGTGCCTGGATTACATCGGATTATACCACCCCCCTGCCTGATGTGAAAGTCACCAGTCACCCGTCTTGCATGGCAATCCGTGTGTCCAAGAAATTGACCTTAATATCCTAAATATGTGCCCAACGTAAAAATCCATAATTTAACTTATTAAGTAATGTTCCCCCCTTAGACCCCAAATTTTTTTTAAAAATCACCTTAAAAATTCCCAACTTAATTCGGATACATTTGAAAAAACAGATCCCCATTTCCAAATTTGATGCCCATGGTGTGTTGGCCATTTAACATCTCCACACCAGATTAATGCCTTGCACCAGTGCACCGTCCAAACCATACCCCAAGAACAGTAGCAACCCTAAAATAATCCCCACGACTATGCTTCACAAAGTGTGGATTTCACCTTTTGTGAACTATAGCTGTGGGGTTCTATCCCTGGCACCCGTGCCAAGGAACACTACTCACCGTTTTGTGAGCGGGTACTAACTGTTCTTGAGGTATTTTGTGGATATTATGAGAGTAGTGAAATCTTGCACCGCAAATCCCGATGGGGTTCTTCTGTGTGCAAATTATTTCACGCCTCTCATGCAGTCACGCGTAGAATAAGGCTGTCTATGGGGTATATATCACGTAGGCTGCTGTCCTTCAACTGTGATATAAAAAAACACCACAGTTAGTTACAGCAACAAACAGTTGCTGAAAGGCCGGTTATCTTGCCTTATTTATGGGTGCCTTTACAATGGGAGGCTTTTTCGTGGTTCCCTGCTGGCTAAAATCCACAGCGCATCGTTGGCTGATTTTATGCCACCTTCAGTACTATGGGGCTGGGCGCAAATACCCAGTTCAGCGCAGAACTGCGTATGTCCGGCCGGCACCCTAGTACTGAATGCCATTTGGTGAACGGTATAAAAAAGCCCTGTGGATTTTACTCAGCAGACCCGCAGCCACATGTGAAGGTACCCATAGGGTGAGGTTTTTTGGGAGTGACAAAAGCAAAGGTGGGAGGTCACTCCCATACCCCATCAGGGGTTTTTACCCTACCCACTTTAAAAGATAAGTCCAGGCAGTCATTAACTTTCTGTACCCTTACTTGACCCAGAAACTTATAAATTGACCGGACTTATCCTTTAAGCCAGCTGGTGACAGCACTTAAAAAACACAAAAGCATACATCCATTGTATTGGAAGCTACACCCGGTTAGGACATCAAACTGGTGTTAAGATATATATATGTGTATCGCCAACAGCCATAGGCCCAGATTCAACAGGTTTGACACCAGAGTAGTTGCGTCAATTTGTAAAGCAAGTGCCAGTGAGGTGTCAATTTAATGAAAATTAGACACGTATTTTTGGATAATGGAACTTGGGTAAAGCCTTCTTGAATCTGTACCTTTTTAAATGTCCTTTCTTCACCTCATGGATTCTGTGGGTGAGGTTCTCTGTATATTTTACCGTATCCGTATCCTGCTAGACTAGGTGTAATGTTAGAGGGTTTTTTTTAACGTTGACTGTCCTGTGCTGAACTCTTCATTAACATGTTGTCATGTTTAAAGAATGATTTTTACAAACGTGCATATCCTTAGCTTCAAACTTTAGTTGTCTGTACTAGGTCCTTCTGGGTCCAAAAGAATACTACTCCTACTAATGCCCCCACAGTCAATTGTCTATTTAGAAACATACTGGATGAAATCAAGAGCTGTGGAAGCTGCCATCTCAACTTGTCTGTTTTTAACAATACTGGCCTGAGAGCCATCAACTGCTGCCTTCTTCTGCTCCTCAACTGGTCTGTTTTTAATAATACTGACATTGAATCAATCAACTGCTGCCTCCGCCTTCTCGTCAAGTAGCCTCTTCTCGATAATACTGGCCTGGAATCGATCAACTGCTGCCTCCTCCTGCTCTTCAAGTAGTCTGTTTTTAATTATACTGGCCTGGAATCGATCAACTGCTGCCTCCTCGTCCTCAAGTAGCCTCTCCTCGATAATACTGGCCTGGAATCAATCAACTGCTGCCTCCTCCTGCTCTTTAAGTAGTCTGTTTTTAATTATACTGGCCTAGAATCGATCAACTGCTGCCTCCTCCTCCTCAAGTAGCCTCTCCTCGATAATACTGGCCTGGAATCAATCAACTGCTGCCTCCTCCTGCTCTTTAAGTAGTCTGTTTTTAATTATACTGGCCTGGAATCGATCAACTGCTGCCTCATCCTCCTCAATTAGCCTCTCCTTCATAATACTGGCCTGGAATCGATCAACTGCTGCCTCCTCCTCCTCAAGTAGCCTCTCCTCGATAATACTGGCATGCAATCAATCAACTGCTGCCTCCTCCTGCTCTTCAAGTAATCTGTTTTTAATTATACTGGCCTGGAATCGATCAACTGCTGCCTCCTCCTCCTCAAGTAGTCTCTCCTCAATAATACTGGCCTGGAATCAATCAACTGCTGCCTCCTCCTGCTCTTCAAGTAGTCTGTTTTTAATTATACTGGCCTGGAATCGATCAACTGCTGCCTTCTCCTGCTGCTGCTCAAATAGTCTGTTTTTAATTATACTGGCCTGGAATCAATCAACTGCTGCCTCCTCCTCCTCCTCAAGTAGCCTCTCCTCAATAATACTGGCCTGGAATCGATCAACTGCTGCCTCCTCCTTCTCCTCAAGTAGCCTCTCCTCAATAATACTGGCCTGGAATTGATCAATGGCTGCCTCCTCCTCAAGTAGCCTCTCCTCGATAATTCTGGCCTGGAATCGATCAACTGCTGCCTCCTCCTCCTCCTCAAGTAGCCTCTCCTCAATAATACTGGCCTGGAATCGATCAACTGCTGCCTCCTCCTCCTCAAGTAGCCTCTCATCGATAATACTAGCCTGGAATCGATCAACTGCTGCCTCCTCCTCAAGTAGCCTCTCCTCAATAATACTGGACTGGAATCAATCAACTGCTGCCTCCTCCTGCTGGTCAACTTGTCTCTTCTCAACAATACTGGCCTGAGAGGCGAGCAATCTACTGCTGTCTCCTCCTGTTCCTCGACTTGTCTCTTCTCAACAATACTGGCCTGAGAGGCGAGCAATCAACTGCTACCTCCTCCTGCTGCTCAACTTGTCTCTTCTCAACAATACTGGCCTGAGAGGCGAGCAATCTACTGCTGCCTCCTCCTGTTCCTCGACTTGTCTCTTCTCAACAATACTGGCCTGAGAGGCGAGCAATCAACTGCTGCCTCCTCCTGCTGCTCAAATTGTCTCTTCTCAACAATACTGGCCTGAGAGGCGAGCAATCTACTGCTGCCTCCTCCTGTTCCTCGACTTGTCTCTTCTCAACAATACTGGCCTGAGAGGCGAGCAATCAACTGCTGCCTCCTCCTGCTGCTCAACTTGTCTCTTCTCAACAATACTGGCCTGAGAAGCGAGCAATCTACTGCTGCCTCCTCCTGTTCCTCGACTTGTCTCTTCTCAACAATACTGGCCTGAGAGGCGAGCAATCTACTGCTGCCTCCTCCTGTTCCTCGACTTGTCTCTTCACAACAATACTGGCCTGAGAGGCGAGTAATCAACTGCTGCCTCCTCCTGCTGCTCAACTACTGGCCTGGGTGCAATCAAGTGCTGCCGCATCCTCCTTGTAAACTTTTTTTTCCAGTATTTTTTGTCACTCTTTTGGCACTTTTATTTACTATATTTTATTAATATTATTCCTATTATTATTATTATTTTTTTTTATTTGTTTTTTCTCATTATTTTTCCATTTTTTTTCCCCCACTATTTTCATTGTAATATCAACTGCAACTGAACGAAACTATACCCTATCACACTCCCACTATTGTAGCTGCAATTATACAGCCGTTAGAGCAAGGTTCGTTTTTGGTTCGGTTTGGACCAATCCGAACTTCACGAAAGTTTGCCGGATCGAACCGAACCGAACTTTTCAAAAGTTCGCTCATCCCTAGTGACAACCTCTCTAAGCATTTTATGGTCAGGACAAGTTGTCACTTCAAGAAGGATAAGGAGTACGGGTAAATCTGGGCCGTGGTTAAAGTGTAGGTAATACACTGCTGGATGTGAACTGTCACGTACATCATTCCACGTAATAAGAATAAGAGAGTAGTAAGAATTAGAGTTGTTTTCGAGCCTTAGGCCCCTTGTGATGAAAAACCTTGAAATGCGTCGGAGACCCACCATAAGAAGTCACATGATTACTAAAAGAAAATAATCTGTGATAATAAATACCTCTCAGGGGATGGAATTCACCTCCATTCACATTATCAGAGGGTCACATGTCACATCCTACGTCTATATCCCAAGTCCAACCTAAAGGATAACATATATCAGTTATGCCTCCAGCACCCTGGGGGTATCCGGACTACACTACTACTGATGGTGTTATACTGTAATGATTACATGTATACTCTGGGGCTATATGGAGTACAGTATTTGTTTTGTTCCCGGACGAGCCCCCAATCCCCCCCCCCTCTCCCCATTATAGTACTAAGGTGTCTCCAGAAAAAAATGCCATCTCTCTAGTGCCACCTATTGGTGGAAGCTCAAGTCTTTTGTGGACTAAGGGAACATTTCCTGGCCTGTAGGACTCCCTATGCCACCATGGTGGTCCCCAATAAGAATAAAATATAACAGAAGAAATATATCTTGCTTTTTTCCTACACTTAGACATAAAAGTAGTAGCCTAGTAGAAGTGTTATGTTTATTGAACTTTTTTTTTTTTGCATTTACATTTATTGTATATTATTTATAATGTATATTTATTGCTCTATTGTGACATCGTTTAGTAGTAGAGGCAGGAACAGCAGTAGTACTAACAGACTAAACATAGACCAGTAAAACCATGACCTATCCTGTATATGTTTTATTACGTTTTCATTGTATTTGTGCATATATTAGCAGTAATACTATTATTATTTTGTCACTATATATTATTAGTAGTAGTTTGCGCACATGGTACAGTTATTACATTATAATGTTTATATTATTGTTTATATGCCTTATTATTAGGGCTAGCACTAGTTATAATAAGACAAGCAAACTTAAAGGGATACTCCACAGATTTTTTTTTTTTGCTTATACATTGCTTTAATAAAGTTATATTACCTTGTAATATAACTTTAAGAAAATAAATGTATAGCTTTTTATATAGCTATTCACTTCCGTTTAGTGGCAGCAGTAATGGGCTACAGGGCTCCCTCTGCTGCCACCAATGTTTGTGTGGGGAACTGCAGGGCTCCCTGTACAGAGGCTGCACGCACTGTATATCTCATAGGCACCTGTATGTATACTGTATATATACTATCTCCCTTATTGACATGACATAACTTCATCTTGTGACTCTGTATCAGTGCCGTCATCTGTCCGCATCCCATCCTCTATATTTATCAGTAATATATAGCGTCCAAACTCCATCCTCTCACCCCGCGGACTGCAATCTCCAAGGCTGGGTCTCATCTCGTGACTGCAATTCCCGAGGCTGGGTCTGGATATATAGCTGCACCTGCCGTCTGCTCCATTGTAGCACTTGCACAGCTGGATTTGCACCATGTGCACCGGCAAATGCGCCAAATGTATTGGGGGAGCCCTGTACCCCTTGGCTCTCATCTGCATCGCGTGTAATATTCTCCTCTTCTTCCCAGGATGGAGCTTGGAGGCCGCGGAGAACCCCGGGGAGAAACTGACGACCGAGGTGTCCACTTTCTTGGGCATTGTGGGAGGCGGAATACTGGTGAGATCTTCATACAATTGTCTCATTTTGGCTATCTTTAAAAAAAAATTCAATAAAATTTCAATATTAAAAATTTTAATTCTTAGAAATATAATTTTAAAAAACCCATTGGTTCCGATGGAAATTTTTGAATCCTTTGATATTTTTGATGTCACTGATGGCCATCGGTGGTGGAGAGGGTGTTGGTCTATCGATGGCTTTACGAGATATCCAATAAAATTTCGGTTTTACAGCCTTTCACCACCAATAGTTGGGTCCTATATGGGGATTTTTTTCCCCCTTTTTTAACCCAAAATGTCAAATATCCAACAAATGTCTTTATCTCTTATCAATCTGATCCCAATGAGGCTGAACGTAGGGTGAATGACTTTGTTCAAATTTTCTTAAAGGTCTTCATTACGGCCGTGCAGATTCAGGCATCTGGAAGGAAGGGCTGCTGCGGGAACAGATTTGGGGTGAGAATTTTTTTTTTTTGAACTGTTGTAATTTATATTTTTAGATTTATATCTAACCACCTATTTCTTTAGTTGTTAATTTGTTTCGTTGGTATTAGTTTTGTTGGTATTACCTACTAAATAAACATAGAGCTGAGTGACTTGTTCATTTGATAAGTTCCCTGACTTTCTTCAGGGAAATGATCCAACAGAGTGGTCATTTCATCATTTCCCTGCAGAAAAAATTAAAAATAAAAAAAGGTTTTTTTGTTAAAAAAAACCCAAAACATATATATATATACACTTCAATGGGAGATAAAGGGTTACAGGAAGCTCTAATGGGCTTGGGTAAAGTCTAAGGAGAGCTCAGACCCTCAAACATGACTATTCAGGGCAATCAATCTAATGGCCGATTCTAGATAACTGGACCTAAAACACACTTTAGGAAATTCGGTGGTCTCTAATATTGCCAGGTAACATTAACCCCTTCATCAACAGAAATATTTGTTGTTTACCCCTAAACCCCTCTAAAGATCACTGTAGATATTAGAGGGAAACGTATGGTAGAAAGGTCACATAGTGAGTTTAATGGGGGCAGGCTAGCAATTCACCAAGTCAATAAGAAGACCACCACCCCCGACCACCACCTAAGCCGCCACTCATTATATCTCTCTTCTCCAGATGTTCCTCTCCATCCTGTGCGCTGCTATTGGACTGGCTGGATCACTCTTTTGCCTGGTTACATGTGTGGTAGCGATACACCGAGGACCCATCTGTGGCTATTATGATACAGGCCACATAAATACTACCGCCCCCTCTCCTACTGGGAGTGGCAACCTTACCTGGGGGCGCCCATTAGAAAAGCCATTGCCTGAATATAAGTAAGAAGCCCTAAGTTATTATATACTGTATTATTATCATCATCATCATCGTCATATAACGTCAGATCACCACAAAACCTACAACCTTTCTGTTCCTATGAATTAATAGTGAGTGGTACTGCAGTAGTTATATTTTTAAACAAGACAAAGTATTATGGTTATATTCTTGTTTATGGGGGGCAGTATTATAGTAGTTATATTCCTGTATATAGGAGCAGTATTATAGTAGTTATATTCTTGCATATAGGAGCAGTATTATAGCAATTATATTCTTGTATATAGGAGCAGTATTATAGTAGTTATATTCTTGTATATAGGAGCAGTATTATAGTAGTTATATTCCTGTATATAGGAGCAGTATTATAGTAGTTATATTCTTGTATATAGGAGCAGTATTATAGTAGTTATATTCCTGTATATAGGGGGCAGTATTATAGTAGTTATATTCTTGTATATAGGGGGCAGTATTATAGTAGTTATATTCCTGTATATAGGAGCAGTATTATAGTAGTTATATTCTTGTATATAGGAGCAGTATTATAGTAGTTATATTCTTGTATATAGGAGCAGTATTATAGTAGTTATATTCTTGTATATAGGAGCAGTATTATAGTAGTTATATTCTTGTATATAGGAGGCAGTATTATAGTAGTTATATTCTTGTATATAGGAGCAGTATTATAGTAGTTATATTCTTGTATATAGGAGCAGTATTATAGTAGTTATATTCTTGTATATAGGGAGCAGTATTATAGTAGTTATATTCTTGTATATAGGAGCAGTATTATAGTAATTATATTCTTGTATATAGGAGCAGTATTATAGTGAAAATTTTTTCCAACTTACGTAATTTTGCTTTCTTCGAGTCTAAAGGCAGCACAACTGGGGTTTTTCAGCTCCTCCTACCATCCTCCTAGGAACGCCCACCTAAAAATATTCTCATTAAGCAGCACCAATACCATAGTACGCTCTCCTTTAAATCACTCCCACACACACACTGACACGTGTAATAACATAGCCTTCTAGATGCTTTATCTTTTAATAGGGTGGGTTCGTTTGTGCTGCCTTTAGACTCGAAGAAAGCAAAATTACGTAAGTTGGAAAAAATTTTCACTTTCTTCTTCGTCTCAAGGCAGCACAACTGGGAGCTAATTAGCTACTAAAGGGTGGGTATCACTGCTGCACTGAGAGCCGCTGTACTGAAGGCTGGACCTCCACCTTGCATGTCTAGTCGAAAATGACTGATGAAGGTTGATGGAGACGTCCAGGATGCCGCGTTACAGATGTCGGTTATAGGGACTTGTGCCCTTTCGGCCCAGGATGTAGATATTGATCTTGTGGAGTGAGCCCGAAGTACTTCAGGCGGAGGCTTTCCTTGGATTCTATATGCTTCTGCAATAGTTGTCTTAATCCACCTGGCCAATGTATCCTTGGAGGCTTTTTTCCCTTTGTTTCCTCCTGTGAATTAAAGAAATAGGTTCTCATCCGCTCGGATTTGAGCAACTCTCTCCAAGTAAATCTTTAGGGCCCTCGCCACATCCAGTGTATGTAACCGGCATTCTTCTTCAGACTTAGGAAGAGGTATGAATTTTTTCAGGAAGATTTCTCTATTTATGTTCTCTGTAGATGAGATTTTAGGTAGAAAGGATGGTACAGTCCTTACTTACACTCCATCCGGCACAAATTTTAGAAACGGTTCACTGGAGGATAATGCCTGCAATTCCCCGAGTCTTTTTGCCGACATGACATCAGGAACACCGTCCTGCACGTTACCCACTTCATATCTGCTGAATGTAAGGGTTCAAAAGGTGGACCTGTTAGTGCATTCAATACCGCCGTCAGATCCCATGACGAAATTGGTGGCTTGATGACCGGTCTCAGATTTCTCAGCGCCTTGAAGAAGCGAATAATCAGTGGATGACCAGCGAACTGCCCGTCTGTGAATGAGTTGATCGCCGTCATGTGGACTCGAAGCGTGTTAGATTTTAAACCTTTCAAAAATCCTTCCTGCAAAAATTGCAAAATTATTGGCAAATCAATATTAGAGAAATTCTTTTCCTCTCTCCAGAGCGTAAATTTCCTCCATAATTTTGCGTAAACTGTATTCGTCGAACGCTTTCTAGCCGACAGTAGGGTGTCTATCACCTGTTCTGAGAGTCCCGATCTTCTGAACTTAGACCTCTCATATTCCACGCAGCTAAGTGGAGATGGCCCAGGTGTGGATGATGTAGACCCTCCTGTAGTAGCAGATCCGGTGTCTGCGGGAGCTTCCAGAAGATTCCCCTGGACATCCGGAGTAATAGCGGGAACCAGACTCTGCGTGGCCAAAACGGTGCTATGACCAAGGCTTGTGGTTTGTCCATCCATATCTTCCTCAGGACTTTGGGAATGAGTAATGGGGGAGGGAAAATGTAGATGAACTTGTCTTTCCATGAAACTGAAAATGCATCCAGAATATCCGGCTGATCCCTGGGGTTCAGTGATGCAAACTTTTGAACCTGGCGATTTTGTCTCGAGGCCATCATATCCCAATGAGGTTTGCCCCATTTTTGGACTATTATTCTGAAGTAAACCGGATTGAGTTGCCATTCGTTCGGGCTCAGAGTCCTGCGACTGAGAAGATCCGCTAGAGTATTGCTGGATCCTCTTATATGCAGCGCTGAGATCGATGTTACAGTGTCTTCTGCCCAACACATCAGTCTTTTGCATTCTTTTTCCAACAGGGGACTTCTGGTTCCTCCCTGCTTGTTTATATAGTAAACCGTTGCTGCATTGTCTGATCTCACAAGCACTGTCTTGTTCTTCAAATGCGGAGTAAAATGATCCAGGGCTAATCTTACTGCCTTGAGTTCTCTCGCATTGGACGACAGATTCTTGTCCCGAGCTGACCATGTTTTCTGAATCCAGCGATCCTCCAGATGGGCTCCCCAACCCACCGCTGAGGCATCCGTGGTCAGCACTATTGGATCGGTGGGATGGAAACTGTTGCCCTTGGTTAGGTTCTTTGTGACCAACCACCAACGTAGCTCCTTCCGAGTCTGAGATGACAATGTCACTGTTGCTGACAAAGATGTCGTCTTCTTGTCCCAGGAGGTCAGAATTTCTTTCTGCAGGGACCTCATCCTTGCTCTGGCCCATGGGACTGCTTCTATTACTGAAGTTAATAAGCCCAAAACACTCATGGCCTGGCGAATCGTCACTCTGGGAGTCTTGATCAGAAGACGAACTTGCGACTGAAGAGCTACAACTTTGTCGGTCGGGAGAAAGATCTTCATCTGGGTCGTCTCTATAAAGAAGCCTAAGAATCTCTTTGCTGTTGACGGTGACAGGTCCGACTTCTTGACAT
This sequence comes from Dendropsophus ebraccatus, assembly GCF_027789765.1. Classification (NCBI taxonomy): domain Eukaryota; kingdom Metazoa; phylum Chordata; class Amphibia; order Anura; family Hylidae; genus Dendropsophus; species Dendropsophus ebraccatus. Next base: position 217,800,725 of record NC_091454.1, on the reverse strand, counting down.
TGATGAGGAAACCTACTGATTCCAGCAACCTGCATGTCAGACCGAGATGATGAAGGAGAAGTTGAGCAGATGGAGCAATCAAGAGCCAGTCGTCCAGATAGGGGACTATTTGGACACCCTGCAGCCTCAGGTGCGCTACTAAAACCACGACCACCTTGGTGAATACTCTCGGCGATGATGTTAAGCCGAAGGGGAGCGCCCTGAACTGGTAGTGCATCACTTTGTCCCCGACCTGGACCGCCACTCTGAGGTATCTCCGGGACATCGGATGGATAGGAATGTGAAGATACGCGTCCATCAGGTCGATAGACACCATCATATCTGACTTCTGGATTAGCGTAATTGCTGACCGAATCGAGTCCATCTTGAATTTTTCCTTCTGGACGAATTGATTTACATAACGCAAATCTATTATTAATCTGGATTTCCCCTCTGGTTTGGGAACTGGAAATACTCGAGAGTATACTCCCCTGCCTCTCTCCTCCTCCGGAACTTCTTCCAGTGCATGTTTCCGTAGAAATTCCTTCAGTAGAACTGGAACAAGGCTGTCGCTTGGATTGTTTACTATAAAACGAGGTCTTGGTTTGTGGACAAACTTTATGTTGTAACCTGTTTTTACTATGTTTAACACCCACTCGTCTGTTGTGACGTCTTCCCAAGCTTGCCAGTATTTTAAAAGCCTTGCGCCTACCGGAGGGGGCTGAGGGGGGAAACTGGCGTCAGAATTCGGTCTTAGAGGTCCCATCTGTTTTGCTCTTGGCCTTGCTATAGGTTCTTCTTTTATCAGGTCTACTTTGGAAGTTTCTCCGCTTGAACGTGTTTCGTTTTTCCCACGAAAATATTTGAAGGGTTTTTTCTTTCCTGACATAGGAAAAGCCAGTCCCTTTCCTTCTTTTACTGGCTCTAATATCTTCTCCAGCTGTTCGCCAATAAGCTGACCTGGTTCAAACGGTAGGCTGCAAAACTTATTCTTCGATGCTACGTCACCTGGCCATGGTTTAAGCCAGATAGCTCTTCGCACTGAGTTTACTAGCGCGATTGTTTTTGCCGAAATCTTTAAGACGTCGATAGGAAAGTCACATAGAAAATCAGCACAGGTTTTAAGGCTGGAGACTTGCTCTAGAAGTTCTTCTCTGGGAACTTTTTCTTCAATTTGTCTGCTCAGCTGACTGAGCCATACTCTCAGAGCTCTGGATACCGGAACCGTGGACAAAGCAGCCTTACTGAGATCTGCCGCATTGTAGTGAGCCTTCTTCAAGAGTACGTCAGATTTCCTATCCATGGCGTCTTTTAGGATTGATGAATCCTCTGCTGGAAATAGAGTATCTTTAGAAAGCTTAGCGACTGCCGTGTCAACCATTCCTGGAGCTTCCCATTTCTCTGATTCAGCAGGATCTAGACGATAAACTGATTTGAAACGAGATCCTAAAACCACTCGTTTATCCGGCTTCTTCCATTCTTTATCCATGATTGTTTTGAGGACTTGATGTCCTGACAGCACACAGGATTTTTTACGCGGAAAATAATAGATTATCTTTGTCCTGCGATGATTTTCTATCCTTCTTGACCTCTATAATCTCTTTTACGGCATTGATTAACTTGTCCGCGTGCTCTTTCTTGAAGAGATAATAGTCCTCAGTAGGTGGATCATCAGACTCAGAGGACTCAGAAGATGTAGAAGCGGAAAAAGAAGAGGAAGAAGCCTGCGATGAGGAAGTTGCCTTTCTTTTGCTAGAGATCTTTCTCTTTTTTGCTGATTTATTAGGCATGTTCTCTTTAAACCAGGAGAAGAAGGATCTAGCTTCGTTTAGGAACACAGATGTTTCACTCTGTGAGGAGCATGGAGCACAGAGCCCAGATGAATTTAATGGCATATGCTTCTCACAAGCAGAACAAGCGCTACTTCTTTTGCGCTTAGATGAGGGTGTTTTCTGTGAACACACACAGCAAATTGAATGCCCATAATCATCCGGAAGTGGCTGCTCGCAGACCCGGCACATTCTGTGCTTGGATTTACTTCTCCTCTTACGTGAAGGTGAGCGACTAGACATCTGCAGGGAAGACAACAATAGACCTCATTATTAGGCAGGTATTACCCCCGTCTTACATGTACCGGCCTTACCACAAACCTTAGCAAGGAGAGAATCCGGCTGCCCTGTACAAAGGGTGCCGCTCCGCACTCTCTCCCCGCTTAAATAACCTGGCCGGAGCCTGTATCTGCGCAGTAGCCGCCTCCCCGTCGTGACGTACCTCAGCTGCGACGTTACTCTCACCTGACTCCAGTCGACCAATGAGGAAGTCGAACGTCACCGGCTGAGCGATCACATGACCGTGCCGAGCTCCGAACCGGAAGTGACGCGAAGAGGGGCGGACACGCGGTGGAACGCAGATCCGGTCCTTGGAACGCACGCGCACCCACGCTGCATAGACCGGACAGGAGAGAGAGACGGGGGAATGGCACCACAGACACCTAATCCCGCAGCCAGTTCTGGGATACAGGTACTTCTCTCCCAGCACCTTGGTCAGGAACTACTGATTGATGCCTGCGGGTACCCCAAAACCGCCCCAGCACTAAGGCAGAGTACCCGCGGCAGTATAAACTGCCGTGCTGTTGGCACAAACGGCCAATCTGAAATATAAACAAACACAAAACAGTGTTACAATACGGTGGGCTACTAAGGCATATACTTGCCTTCCTCCCAGGACTAGGAGGATATGAAAAAACATGTGTCAGTGTGTGTGTGGGAGTGATTTAAAGGAGAGCATACTGTGGTATTGGTGCTGCTTAATGAGAATATTTTTAGGTGGGCGTTCCTAGGAGGATGGTAGGAGGAGCTGAATAACCCCAGTTGTGCTGCCTTGAGACGAAGAAGAAAGTAGTTATATTCTTGTATATAGGGAGCAGTATTATAGTAGTCATATTCTTGTATATTGGAGCAGTATTATAGTAGTCATATTCTTGTATATTGGAGCAGTATTATAGTAGGTATACTCTTGTATACAGGAGCAGTATTATAGTAGTTATATTCTTGTACATAGGAGCAGTATTATAGTAGTTATATTCTTGTATATAGGAGCAGTATTATAGTAGTTATATTCTTGTATATAGGAGGCAGTATTATACTAGTTATATTCTTGTATATAGGAGAAGTATTATAGTAGTTATATTCCTGTATATAGGGACAGTATTATAGTAGTTATATTCCTGTATATAGGGACAGTATTATAGTAGTTATATTCCTGTATATAGGGAGCAGTATTATAGTAGTTATATTCTTGTATATAGGGAGCAGTATTATAGTAGTTATATTCTTGTATATAGGAGTAGTATTATAGTAGTAGTTATATTCCTGTATATAGGAGCAGTATTATAGTAGTTATATTCTTGTATATAGGAGTAGTATTATAGTAGTTATATTCTTGCATATAGAAGCAGTATTATAGTAGTTATATTCTTGTATATAGGAGCAGTATTATAGTAGTTATATTCCTGTATATAGGACCAGTATTATAGTAGTTATATTCTTGTATATAGGAGCAGTATTATAGTAGTTATATTCCTGTATATAGGAGCAGTATTATAGTAGTTATATTCCTGTATATAGGAGGCAGTATTATAGTAGTTATATTCTTGTATATAGGGAGCAGTATTATAGTAGTTATATTCTTGTATAGAGGAGCAGTATTACAGTAGTTATATTCCTGTATATAGGAGCAGTATTATAGTAGTTATTTTCTTGTATATAGGAGCAGTATTATAGTAGTTATATTCCTGTATATAGGAGCAGTATTATAGTAGTTATATTCCTGTATATAGGGGCAGGATTATAGTAGTTATATTCCTGTATATAGGAGCCGTATTATAGTAGGTATATCCCTGTATATAGGGGGCAGTATTATAGTAGTTATATTCTTGTATATAGGGGCAGTATTATAGTAGTTACATTCTTGTATATAGGGGGCAGTATTATAGCAGTTATATTCTTGTATATAGGGCGCAGTATTATAGTAGTTATATTCTTGTATATAGGAGCAGTATTATAGTATTTATATTCTTGTATATAGGAGCAGTATTATAGTAGTATATCCCTGTATATAGGGGGCAGTATTATAGTAGTTATATTCCTGTATATAGGCAGCAGTATTATAGTAGTTATATTCTTGTATATAGGAGCAGTATTATAGTAGTTACATTCTTGTATATAGGGGGCAGTATTATAGCAGTTATATTCTCGTATATAGGAGCAGTATTATAATAGTTATATTCTTGTATATAGAAGTAGTGTTATAGTAGTTATATTCCTGTATATAGGATCAGTATTATAGTAGTTATATTCTTGTATATAGGAGCAGTATTATAGTAGTTATATTTCTGTATATAGGAGCAGTATTATAGTAGTTATATTCTTGTATATAGGAGCAGTATTATAGTAGTTACATTCTTGTATATAGGAGCAGTATTATAGTAGTTACATTCTTGTATATAGGGGGCAGTATTATAGCAGTTATATTCTCGTACATAGGCAGTAGTAAAGTATAATCTCTGCTTCACTTTGAGAAATAATGGCCACATTCACATTTTCTTAAGTTCCTTTGTGTTTTTTCACATAATAATCATATTTTATCTTATATCCTGCAGCAATGAAAACTATATCTACCATAGAGACACATGGAGTAAATGTGTAGAACCCCCAAATGTGGTGGAGTTTAACTTTATCCTGTTCTCGATCATGTTGGGTGCCAGCTCTTTTGAGGTCATCCTTTGCGCTTTTCAGCTATTTAATGGTCTGTTTGGTGTTATCTGCGGCACATGTAACAAGGAGAAGATGAACTATAAGGACATGGAGAAGGACACTGATTCCGATAAGGACTCTGATTCTATTCATAAGAAGAAAGAGGCCAAATGTAAGTATCACCTCCATATTGGACAGCAACGTCTTTCTAAATAAGAATATCTTGATTGTTAGGTGGAGCACAGAATGGACTTACAGACTGTATATATCCCCTGTATATAAGCAGGAGAACACAGCAGGATGTATGTATTGCTATGTGGTTGAAATTAATATTGAGGCAGAAATACATGAGCAGCCACCAGAGGGCATTCACATATATGACTGGATGACCATTACTGCCGCTGAATTCGTTGCTGCACACAATGGAGCGTGCGGCCGGAGCCGCACGCTCCATTGTGTTGCACTGACAGTCAGTTGTGGCGGACATGTCAGTTTCTTGCGGCGCCGCTAGGGATCCCAGCCAGAGTGTATACTATGTGTATACACTCCGGACAGGATTCCTTAGAAGGCAGCACTACGTAAGTTCCGTAGTAATCACGGCCGTTGTTACAATGGCCGTGATTATTACGAAACTTACGTAGTGTCATCATAGCCTAAGCATGTATGTGCCCAGATAATGGATACACAAAATGACACTGCAGGCTGTATATATCCGCTAGTGGTACTGTATAATGCTGGAGACTAGATAAGCAAGGGTACACAATACAGTAGAATATAGCTATGTGGTTTAAAGAAGTAGTCTACATTTTTTTCTTATCCCTCCATGCCCTATCCCTGCATGTTGCCGCTTATACTCACCAATGATGATCGATGTTTCGCGGTGTGGCTTCATTCTGGTTCTACGGCACTGTTCAAATCCTGTGTGTGTTGATGTCACGGCTCTTCTGACCCCTCTTCTTTCTTCAGAGCTGTTGGAGGCCGAAAGTTGGGGTCTTCAATGCATCTCTCTCTTACAGAGATGCATTGTAGACCCTGACTTCTGGCCTCCTTAGCTGCAGGCCAATGGGCGGAGAGGTCACATAGGTGCCCTCAAGATTTGTTTGGTGCCGCAGGACCAGAATGAAGCTGCGTCGCGGGACACCAATCATCGTTGGTAAATATATGTACTGGCCCGCTGCCAGGGGACGAATAAAAAAATAATGTGGAATGCTCCAGCGCCGGTGCCCACATTCTGCCTCTCTGGTCTCCAGCTGCTTCTTGGTCTATAGACAGGACCTAGGATGTCACATGGCAGGCTCACATGTAGACCAGGAAGCAGCAGGGGACTGGAGCGGAGCCTGCCCCCTTTCTGGCGTCTTGAAAAAAAGTGGTCCTGCCTAGAGTTCTCCTTTAAAATTGATGTAGATATACATGAGCAGCCATAAGCGAGCATTTACATGTATCTTCTAGGAACTGCACTAATATCTGTTATCTATTTTTTTTGCTGCTTATTTCTGGATCAACTTGCTGAGCCCATGTCTTATCAACAGTTTTGTCTGGACCTGCACTCAGGGCTGGGACAAAGGGTAGGCAGGGGTAGGCGATGGCCCAGGGCACCATCTGGTGGTGAATTACAGGGGGGCGCTATTCTATCCACCACATAGGGGCCTCCACAAGCCTTAACCTGGTAGCAGGGTTTGTGGTAGAAAAGCAAACAATAGAGGATGCACAAAATCACTTGCACTGTGTGGTGTGTATCCTCCACTGTCTGCTGCTGCCCCTGAGGTTGCCCTGGCTGTCGGGTCCAGGGGATGGGTGCATGTGTGTATGTATGTATGTATGTATGTGTGAGTGAGAGTGCATGTATGAGTGAGTAAGGGTACATGTATGTATGAATGAATGAGTGAGGGTGCATATATGTATGTGTGATTGAGGGTGCATGCATGTATGTATGTATGTATGTATGTGTGTGTGAGGGTGCATGTATGTATGAATGAGTGAGTGAGGGTGCATATATGTATGTATGTGTGAGTGAGGGTGTATGTATGTGTGAGGGTGCATGTATGTATGTATGTATGTGTGTGTGGGGGGGGTGCATGTGTGTATGAGGTTGTGTGTGTGTGTGTGGGTGTGTGTGGGAGGGGGTGCATGTGTGTATGTGTGTGTGAGGTTGTATGTATGTATGTGTGTGAGGGTGCATGTGTGTATGTATGTATCTATGTATGAGTGAGGGTGCATGTATGAGTGAGTGAAGGTGCATGTATGTATGTTTGTGAGTGAGGGTGCATGTATGTATTTGTTTTATTTATTTATTTATTTATTTATTTTTATTTTATATTTATTTATTTATTTATTTTGGGGGGGGGGTCCTTCTTTGCCTAGGGCACCAGAACTCCTTGACCCGGCCCTGCCTGCACTAGATGTAAAGGAGCCCTTTGACTTTCTGTCTTTCTGAATAAACATGTCAATGTTAGTGCACATTGCATTGCACTGCAGTCTACATGTGCCCTTCTGATCTATTAGCAGTTATACTGCACTGTGCTGGAGACTAGATAAGCAGGCATACACATAAGCAGGAGAGAATATATATTCACATGTGTTATTATGTCAAATGGATATTGACATCATTTACTCTTCTTTAATGTCCGTTCTCCAGGCTAATTCACAAAAATGGAAAGAAACAAAGTCTCTTACTGATCATTTCCCCCAACAATGGCCGATGTCGTAGACGCTCACCATCTCCTCTGGGCAGAGCATGGAGCTCCCTCTGTGCCATGAAGGCAGATATGGAAAGGTGGGGGTACCCGACATCAGGACAGATGAAGGTCCTCCCCCCAGTATTCTCCAAATGACCAATAAATTCTTGCTTTAGCAGAAAGGATTCTGGGAGTTTTTTTGTTTGTTAACCTGTATATAGCGTGTACATTTTTTTGTATTCTTTTATGAAAATAAACAGAAATTACATTTGTATCTCTTTCTAGAAGTCAGGATTTTGTAACTTTTACAATCTGTCTCTCTCTATATATACTGTATATATATATATATATATATATATATATATATATATATATATACACTCACCGGCCACTTTATTAGGTACACCTGTCCAACTGCACGTTACCACTTAATTTCTAATCAGCCAATCACATGGCGGCAACTCAGTGCATTTAGGCATGTAGACATGGTCAAGACAATCTCCTGCAGTTCAAACCGAGCATCAGTATGGGGAAGAAAGGTGATTTGAGGGCCTTTGAACGTGGCATGGTTGTTGGTGCCAGAAGGGCTGGTCTGAGTATTTCAGAAACTGCTGATCTACTGGGATTTTCACGCACAACCATCTCTAGGGTTTACAGAGAATGGTCTGAAAAAGAAAAAACATCCAGTAAGCGGCAGTTCTGTGGGCGGAAATGCCTTGTTGATGCCAGAGGTCAGAGGAGAATGGGCAGACTGGTTCCAGCTGATAGAAAGGCAACAGTGACTCAAATAGCCAACCGTTACAACCAAGGTAGGCAGAAGAGCATCTCTGAACGCACAGTACCTCCAACTTTGAGGCAGATGGGCTACAGCAGCAGAAGACCACACCGGGTGCCACTCCTTTCAGCTAAGAACAGGAAACTGAGGCTACAATTTGCACAAGCTGATCGAAATTGGACAGTAGAAGATTGGAAAAACGTTGCCTGGTCTGATGAGTCTCGATTTCTGCTGCGACATTCGGATGGTAGGGTCAGAATTTGGCGTCAACAACATGAAAGCATGGATCCATCCTGCCTTGTATCAACGGTTCAGGCTGGTGGTGGTGGTGTCATGGTGTGGGGAATATTTTCTTGGCACTCTTTGGGCCCCTTGGTACCAATTGAGCATGGTTGCAACGCCACAGTCTACCTGAGTATTGTTGCTGACCATGTCCATCCCTTTATGACCACAATGTACCCAACATCTGATGGCTACTTTCAGCAGGATAATGCACCATGTCATAAAGCTAGAATCATCTCAGACTGGTTTCTTGAACATGACAATGAGTTCACTGTACTCCAATGGCCTCCACAGTCACCAGATCTCAATCCAATAGAGCATCTTTGGGATGTGGTGGAACGGGAGATTGGCATCATGGATGTGCAGCCGACAAATCTGCGGCAACTGTGTGATGTCATCATGTCACTATGGACCAAAATCTCTGAGGAAGCTTCCAGCACCTTGTTGTATCTATGCCACCAAGAATTGAGGCAGTCCTGAAGGCAAAAGGGGGTCCAACCTGTTACTAGCATGGTGTACCTAATAAAGTGGCCGGTGAGTGTATATATATATATATATATATATATATATATATATATATATATATATATATAAAATCATGGTGTAAAGTGAAGTGGCTCAGTTGCCCCTAGCAACCAATCAGATTCCACCTTTCATTCCTCACAGACGCTTTGGAAAATGAAAGGTGGAATCTGATTGGTTGCTAGGGGCAACTGAGCCAGTTTCACTTTACACCATGTTTGATAAATCTCTAGATAGATAGATAGATAGATAGATAGATAGATAGATAGATAGATAGGAGATAGATAGATAGGAGATAGATAGATAGGAGATAGATAGATAGATAGATAGATAGATAGATAGATAGATAGATAGATAGGAGATAGATAGATAGATAGATAGATAGATAGATAGATAGATAGATAGGAGATAGAAGATAGATAGATAGATAGATAGATAGATAGGAGATAGATAGATAGATAGATAGATAGATAGATAGATAGATAGGAGATAGATGATAGATAGATAGATAGATAGATAGATAGATAGATAGATAGATAGATAGGAAATAGATAGATAGGAGATAGATAGGAGATAGATAGATAGATAGATAGATAGGAGATAGATAGATAGATAGATAGATAGATAGATAGATCACAGATTGCCAGTCTGTCGGTCACCCTTTCCTAATGTGATAATGTGCTACATACCAAACAGCGGAATTAAATAAATCCCGTAAATATAGGAAGACATATAGAGAGAGCGAAGGAGACAGTAGATGGAGCCATCTTACAATATAAACTATACGATAAGATAGTCCAGGACAAGTCTGTAACAAAGTCCATATGTAAAAAGTGATAAAAAAGCAATAATAATGAATATAGCTCCTGCCGATAATCAGTAATATGTATAATATACTGTATTTACTTGGAAGATGTGTTATGGTAGGTATGTGTGTGCAGGGGCCGTCTTGGCATTTCTGGGGCCCCAAGCAAAGTCATGTCTGGGGCCCCCCCATGCCCCCCCTCCTCGACATGCGCTACCCCCCCCCCCCCCAGTAGTCCTCTTATAACCCTCCTACCACCATACAGAGATTACATATCACCTCAAAACTGCTCTGAACAAAACAGGAAGATATTACCAATGATGCCATAACATAATACTGCCACACCATGACCCCTATCACTACAGACCCTATAACAGAGTGCAGTTACATCCAGTGACCTACAGGAGGCGTCTTCTCTGATCAGCGTCTTTTACTTTTTTTTCTTTCTCTCTCCATCCAGCGTGAGCCACCTTGAAGTCTTCTCCCGGCTGGTAATCTTCCCTCCAGAATCTGTCAGAGAAATATTTTAGGCTCCAACACATCCAGTAGTTAGGTCCCCTCTATGTCTATATAGTAGTTACGCCCCTCTGTGCCCCCACAGATTAAAGGTGTCCCTGTGCTCCCACTTAATAATTAGTTATGTTCTGTGCCCCAGTATAGTAGTGAGGCATATAGGCACTTCTGTGCAGTCCCAATGTAATTAAGACCACTGTGTGCTGCCCCCAGTTATATAGACCCCTTGTGCGCTGCCGACAGTAGTAAATACCACTTGTGTGCTGCCCCCAGTAGTATATACCTCTTGTGTGCTGTCCCCAGTGGTATATAGACCCCTCTGTGTGCTCCCGCAGATATATATAGACCTGTGTGATCCCCCAGTGATACATAGCCCCCCTGTGTGCTCCCCCAGTATACTTGACTGGCTATTGGTGAGTCCCTCCCGTGAACCCCAATAATGAGACACGACACCAGCATGGAATGCATCGGCCACAGCAGCCGTTTTATTAACAAAAATAATAATAACAATAATAATAAACCAATAGGCACATTAAAACCTAACCTCAACACTTTTGAGATAACCCAACCTTTCTTAACCCTGAAGGAGGTCCTCGAAGCCCCATATACAGGCGGTCCCTTTTCCAAACTGAACCACTCCCGACTTGCCCACAGGTTCTACGTCCAGCCGAGGCGCACCTGACTCGGAGGCATGTAACTGAACCCCTGTGTGCCCTTCAATTCCACAAGATGCCTCCGGGGCCGAAGCCCCCCACCAGACCCCCTGGTTGCCACTAAAGACCGCCATGCCCTCCTAAATTAGGGAGTCCAGAACCACCTATTGGTTCCCCCCCTAATCTCCAGTGCCAATGTACTACACCGACTTCGAGGACCCCCCGCATCACTCCCCCCCCATCAACTGCTGCGACAAGAGAACCCACAATTCCACTGCTGCACCACCAATGCCCCATGCTCAACCCCCCAACTGATCCCCGTCCACCACACCAGGGAGGGTGGGTGGGAGATTATTAGCTCCTTTCACTCCGGCAGTAAAACTGGCTATGCCCCCCCCCTAACCCCTTTTCCCTTAAATACTAGCTCCCCCCGCCCCTAGCAACCTACCTAGCACCCAATCCCCTACCTGCCATACCCCCTAGCCCCCCAATCCCCTACCCTTATCCCCTTTCTTGCCCCCACCCCTCTCCGCCCCCACCCTTTCCCCCTACCCCTCCCCTCTCACCTTCTAATGTCATTCAACCCCCGCCCCCCTTAACTGAAATTCTACCTCCTTCTCTCTGTCCCCCCAAAGTCCAGTCATGCAGGCCTCCCCTAAGCTGCGCCTCTAGTCCGGCCTGTACTTGACTGGCTATTGGTGAGTCCCTCCCGTGAACCCCAATAATGAGACACGACACCAGCATGGAATGCATCGGCCACAGCAGCCGTTTTATTAACAAAAATAATAATAACAATAATAATAAACCAATAGGCACATTAAAACCTAACCTCAACACTTTTGAGATAACCCAACCTTTCTTAACCCTGAAGGAGGTCCTCGAAGCCCCATATACAGGCGGTCCCTTTTCCAAACTGAACCACTCCCGACTTGCCCACAGGTTCTACCTCCAGCCGAGGCGCACCTGACTCGGAGGCATGTAACTGAACCCCTGTGTGCCCTTCAATTCCACAAGATGCCTCCGGGGCCGAAGCCCCCCACCAGACCCCCTGGTTGCCACTAAAGACCGCCATGCCCTCCTAAATTAGGGAGTCCAGAACCACCTATTGGTTCCCCCCCTAATCTCCAGTGCCAATGTACTACACCGACTTCGAGGACCCCCCGCCACCGACGCAGCTCTTAAAGCCTTAAGAGCCTGCGTCCCTCCACATTCCCAGGGCCACCTCCACCCCATCCCGCAGGGCCATGTTCCACATATCAGTACCAATGGCATTGAGGTGAACCCCATCCCGCCTCCAATAGGCGCCCACCCCCGACTCCAAATCGATGTGCCGCACCCCCACAGACCCGTTTCTTGCCACGAACCGCCCCATAGCCCGGTTAACCTTTATCCGCGCTTTATCAATAGCCCCTACTGACCGGGCCCCCGTCCATTTCTTCCGCGGCACAATGTCCGACCAAACCACAACCAGTGAAGGGTACATGGACCACAACCTCAACAGATCAAACTTCATGTCATTAATGAGCTCTCTGAATGGCCTGACACCTAGATCATTCCCCCCTAGATGGATAACTAGAATGTCCGGCGCCCTGTCCAACCGTACAAAGCGATTAAACTCCGGCAGGAGTCGTTTCCAAGTCAGCCCACCTTTTCCCAACCACCTCACCGCCACATCATCTCGGGGGAAACCTAGTTGTCTGCCGTCCGGCCGCACTCCAGCTCTCAGCGCTCCCCAACGCACGTATGAGTGCCCCAAAATCCACACCAGGCAAGGGGGGCCACCTAGAACAAAAGAAACAGTAAAGGCCTGCAATCAACAGTTAACCAGCCCCCCCCCCCTCCCCGGGACTTTTGGGGCAACACACCACACACCCAGAGCCCACTACAATCACAACAGGCGCACATAAGATCGGAACCTGATGGATTCCCACCTGCCTATACGCCTAATCACCTCCTCTCCTAACCCTTGTCGAGCCGCCTCCGTAGCCGCACCGATCCGAAACGAATGGCCATAGTAAGATCGCACCTCCAATCCCAAACAACCGAGGCACTTCCGTAGCACCGCTATGAACTGGTAGCGAGACAGAAACGTACCATCCTCGTGGACCAGCAACGGTCCCCGCTCCCCAACAGCCCCACCTCTAAACTGTCGCAAACACAGCACCGGGCAAACCCCCGATCCAGGAACTTCAAACAGTACCACTCGCCTACCCCTCCCTTCCTGATCCGTTTTGGAGCGACGTAGCCAAAACTCCACCCGGTCCCCATATAAATCCACATCCTCGGCCCGCAACCCTCCAGGCAATCGAACCGCAGGGGACACCAACTCCCCCAATCGGAGAGCCCCGAAAAAGGCCAGAGAAAAAGCCAAGCGGAACAGAGAAGCCTCAGTGTTTGAAACACAAACCTCCCCCAAAACACCCCCCAGCCGAGTCAACAGCCCAAACGACACGGGGCGCCGACCATCCTCCACTTTCCTGCCCTTCCGAAAGCCCTTAAGCGCCTGACGCACCAGGAAAGTCTTAGTGACCTCCTGCGACCCTCGCGCCTTGCACCCAAACGAAACCCCCGCCACCAGGCGATTAATCCGGGCAACTGACCACCCCTCCTCGCTACAGTGCCCCAGCAACGACAGGAAAGCTACTTCTTCACCTACATCCGGACCCATACTCAACCTCCACGATTCCCATTGTTCCCACGCCGCTTGGTACGCCACCCAGGTGCCAGGAGCCAGCGAATTCCTAATCAACTGCTGCGCTTCCCGAAAGGAAGATCCCAAAGGTCCACCGGACACCGTTCTCCCTCCGCCTCTGCCTCTGGAGCCAAATCCCGAAAACGCTGCCACTGCGAACGAGAAATGGCGTCAGCTATGCAATTCTGAACCCCCGGGACATGCACCGCCACCACCCAAGCATTCAGATCTAAGCACCTAAGGACCAAATACTGAACCAACCGCACCACTGGGGGCGAGGATGCCGATAAAGTATTGATCGCCGTCACCACTCCCAAATTATCGCAGTGGAAGCGCACCTTACGATTCCTGAACCTGTCCCCCCACATGGCCACAGCCACAATTATGGGGAACAGCTCGAGTAAGGCAAGATTTTTTACAAGCCCCGCCTCTCTCCAAGCCACTGGCCAGGACTCCGCACACCATCGCCCTTGCCAGAATATCCCGAATCCGACCCCCCCAGCAGCGTCGGTGAACAATTCAAAATCAGCTGCGTCCATCACTTGGCCCAGCATCAATGATCGCCCATTAAACGATTTCAAGAATGTAGACCAGACCTCCAAGTCGTCCCTCAACTCGGCCTTCAACCGCACAAAGTGATGGGGAGCCTTCACCCCCGCCGTGGCCTGGGCCAAGCGTCTACAAAAAATCCGCCCCATGGGCATGATCCTGCAGGCGAAGTTGAGCTTCCCCAACAACGACTGCAGATCCCGTAAGGTAACCTTTCGAGCCCCTTTAACCCGAGCCACAACCGACATAAGGTCGGCCAGCTTCTCCTCCGGCAGGCGGCATTCCATCCTACCCGTGTCCAAGACAATTCCCAAGAAACTCAGGGACGAAGTTGGTCCCTCTGTCTTATCATGAGCCAATGGAACGCCAAAGCGCTCCATCACCCGATGCAAGGAATGCAACAACATGGCGCATTGCCTCGACCCAGCCGGCCCCACACACAAAAAATCATCCAGGTAATGGATGACTGAGGTGCACCCTGTCGTGTCGCGCACCACCCACTCCAAGAATGTGCTAAACGCTTCGAAGTACGAGCACGACAGGGAGCACCCCATAGGCAGGCAACGGTCAACGTAATACTTCCCGTCCCAAAAACACCCCAACAAAGACAAACTGTCCGCATGCACAGGAAGCAGCCGAAAGGCTGATTCAATATCTGTCTTGGCCAACAGCGCGCCCGGCCCAAAGACCTTGACCTACCGCACCGCCTCATCGAAAGACGTGTAGTGCACCGAACACAGGTCCGGGTCAATACCGTCGTTCACCGAACCACCCCGCGGAAAAGACAGATGGTGAATGAGCCGAAACTTGTTCGGCTCCTTTTTAGGCACGACCCCCAGCGGCGAAACGTGCAGCCCCCCAACCGGCGGCGATAAAAAGGGGCCTGCCATCCTGCCCAAAGCGACTTCCTTAGCCAGCTTTTCCGCAACTACCGTGGGATGCTCCAAAGCCGATCGCAGGTTTTTTCGCCCCACGGCCTTCGCCGAAGGCACCGACGGAATAACAAACCCCTCCCGAAAACCCAACTCTAACAACCGCGCCGCCTCCCTGTCGGGGTACCTACTTAGAAAGGGAACCATCGCGTCCACCCGAACCGGCGTCACCCCTTTTTCCAGCAGCATCGCCCCCGGCCCGGGATCTACCCCCCCGAAAACACCGCGCGGCTCCATGTCCCCCCCCCCCCGCATACTGAACATTCATGACGGAACTTACATTTGGCTCCAAACTTACAGTTGCCGTCATTGTACTGGAAGCACAGCCCTCGTTGCATGGCCGCCGAGTGCCCCGGCTGACTGGGGCCCCCGGCGCCCGACTGAAAGGACTGCCCCCCAAACCCAGACCGAGCCTGAGCCGTGACCCGCAGCCACAGCCCAATATCCTTATGATCCCATCGGATACTGGGCCGCACCGCCTTCCTCTGCCTAAACTGCTCGTCGTACCGCAGCCAGGCCTGTCCCCCATACACGCGGTACGCCTCCCCGATTGCGTCCATATAGCAAAACAGCGCCGAGCAGTTATCCGGCGCCCGCTCCCCAATCACCCCTGCCAAAATCGCGAACGCCTGCAACCAATTGGCAAAAGTTCGCGGAATCAGCTTGTACCTCCTCTTCTCCTCCTTCTCAGTTTTCTCATCAATCTTTCTTGACTTGTCTAAATTAAACTTCTCAAGTGGAAGGAGCGAGAATATTTCCACATACTCGCCCTTCCAGATCTGCTCCTTCACCTCTGGCTTCAGGTGGGCACCCAAGGGACCCTCATAGCATACATATACTTCTGCCCTTGCAGCGTCATCAAGCCGCACCACCTCCCCATCACCCCCCGCAGAAGGCCCCTGCGTTTGCACCGACACGGACACCCCTGACCCGGACACCCCAGCCGCCTCAGACCCTGCAGCACCCCCAACCGGGCTCTCCACAGTTCTCTCCGTGCTTACCCAAGCCGATACCGGTGACGACACCACCGCTCTGGTCCCCCCACTGCCCTCTGCTGACACCCGATTCTCCAGCCCCTCTAACAAGTGCCGCAACCCCTGAACCAGGTCCCCAAAGCCCCCTCCTGCTCCCCCCGCACTCATAGGCACGCTCCCCCCAGACATGCCCCCCACAGTATATAAAGAGGGTGACTCACCTGGCTGCCTGGGCGCTGTGAACCCAGCAGCCGAAGGTCCCGCGTCCAGATGAGATCCGTCTGCGCTGCTCCCAGGAACCGGTGCCGCCAGCGGATCTCGCAACTCTCGGCGGGCTTCTACTTCCGGGTTAGCACCGGAACTGACGTCACCGCGGCGCCGGACGTCTCCCTCTGCCGGCCCACGTCCTCCGTCACGCGACACCATCGGGGAAACGAGTGCGGGGGCCAGCCCCCGGCTGCCCGCTCACACGCTGGAGAGACGACCCGGTCCCGGGTCTCCGCACTTCTGCCCTGGGGGAACGCCCGACAAGATGCCGGGCCGACTCACCGGCACGCCTCCTCGGCGAGTCAGCCGCTCCTGGTCCCGCCTCCAACGCCGTCTCAACTGTAGGAAGGGGAGGGGACTCCTCCCCCCGTTGCAGGCCACGCCTACCAGCGGGATTCCTCCCGGTCCGGGACCTACGGCTGCCAGCTGAATTCCCCGTGGTCCGGACCGGAGGGGCCCTAGAGGGGCTCCCTACCCGGCGTCTGGCCCGAGGGGTCTCATCGGGGCTAAGGCGCGCCGGAGGCCGGGACCTCCGCGGCCGGCGTAACTGTGAGGAAGGCCCTGCGGTGACCTCCTCAGACCCCTGCAGCACGTTCCGAAAATGATCGCGCAGCCACTGCGGCCCCCGCACATCAGCCGCCCTCCTCAACTCCTCCAGCATAGCCTCCACAGACTCCATGACAGGTAAGCCAGTAACACAGATTATTAGCTCCTTTCACTCCGGCAGTAAAACTGGCTATGCCCCCCCCCCTAACCCCTTTTCCCTTAAATACTAGCTCCCCCCGCCCCTAGCAACCTACCTAGCACCCAATCCCCTACCTGCCATACCCCCTAGCCCCCCAATCTCCTACCCTTATCCCCTTTCTTGCCCCCACCCCTCTCCGCCCCCACCCTTTCCCCCTACCCCTCCCCTCTCACCTTCTAATGTCAATCAACCCCCGCCCCCCTTAACTGAAATTCTACCTCCTTCTCTCTGTCCCCCCAAAGTCCAGTCATGCAGGCCTCCCCTAAGCTGCGCCTCTAGTCCGGCCTGTACTATATAGACCCCCTGTGTGCTGCTCCCAGTCGTATATACCCCGTGTGCTCCCCCCAGTTGTATATACCCCCCGTGTGCTGCCCCCAGTTGTATATACCCCGTGTGCTGCCCCCAGTTTTATATACCCCCTGTGTGCTCCTCCACTTGTATATAGCCTCCCTGTGAGCTCCCCCACTTGTATATAGCCCCCCTGTGTGCTCCCCCCTTATATAGCCCCCCTGTGAGCTCCCCCACTTGTATATAGCCCCCTGTGAGCTCCCCCACTTGTATATAGCCCCGTGTGCTCCCGTTTATATAGCCCCCCTGTGCGCTCCCCCCATTTATATAGCTCCCGTGCACTCCCCCACTTATATAGAGCCCCGTGTGCTCCCCTGTTTATATAGCCCCCTGTGCGCTCCCCCGCTTATATAGACCCCCACTGTGTGCTCCCCCCATTTATGAAGCCCCCCTGTGCGCTCCTCCATTTATATAGCCCCCCTGTGCGCTCCCCCCGTTTATATAGCCCCCCTGTGCGCTCCCCCCGTTTATATAGCCCCCTGTGCGCTCCCCCCATTTTTATATAGCCCCTGTGCGCTCCCCCCGTTTATATAGCCCCCTGTGCGCTCCCCCTGTTTATATAGCCCCCCTGTGCGCTCCCCCCGTTTATATAGCCCCCTGTGCGCTCCCCCCGTTTATATAGCCCCCCTGTGCGCTCCCCCCGTTTATATAGCCCCCCTGCGTGCTCCTCCTGTTTTTTATAGGCCCCCACTGTGTGCTCTACCTCCTATATAGTATATAACACACAAAAAAAAAAACATTCCTCATTGATTCCCACCGAGAAAAGAAACATTTCCCCATTGATTTCCGTGGAAAAAGACGTGGGATCTTCAGGACAGGACCTTGCTGTGCTATCCGTAGCCTGGAGAAAACTGCAGGAGCAGGTCTGCACTCTGGTGAGGTTTGAACAGTGAATGGATGGAGAAGACTGCCGATACTTTTGTCAGGTGGAGATTTTAGTCCTCATGGACCTTGTTCTTCATGACCTGTGTGAGGAGGAAAAGTTCAACCTAATTTTGCCCTGTAATACTTCATTTCTCCAGTGGTGGCGCTGTGCAGAAACCAGACACTTACTGCCAGGCCTCCCCACAGATTGTAGATGATCGCTGGTGATCTCACATTTTGGACGTTGTGCGATTATTAAAATAAAATCAGAGGGAACAGCCCTTTAAGGCTTCTATTCCTCGCCACCTGCCAATGTTTTACCCGGATAGTTGGGATAGGCTCAGACAGGGACAGTTATCATTTCCTCATCTTTTATTGGGGCCTTTCTACGTCTATCCAGTGTCTTATGTAACAATGGGATTGGACTATAAAGTAGATATGGATTACTTATTACATCAACGGGGGAACATTGTGGACTAAGGAAAGCAAACTCCCTATTGAGAGTTCAAAGGTTATGGGACTGTGTGACTCTCCCAGCTGAGACATAAAAGCTTCACTTGCCTTTTATTCATCATGTATCTCATCGTCCTCTTGTTTCTACTATTGGAGACAGAACTGCATCCATTTAGTGTTATGGAGGTTCTGAACATTCCCGGGCGCTGAGTTTGTGTGGAATTCCCATAGACATTGGATGGAGCAGTGGCAGCTATGGGACACTTGACCTTTGTCCTTGTAATGGGTGGGGGTCTCTACAGTTGGACCATCACCGATTAGCTAAATAAATTGTATCCTGTGGACAGGGAACAGGTTTTTCTCATCGGATAACCCCTTTAAAGGGTACGTGCAAAGTTGAACGGCCACCTGTTCTTCAGATCAATGTGAAGAGACCATGTTGAGTGGTTGGGTTGCCCATTTCTAAGGGTACTATTACACGGAACGATAATCGGCCGAATCTGCCCTATCCGTCTGATTATCGTTCTGTGTAATAAACACAACGATCAGCCAATGATCGTTGATATAGGTTCTGACCTATAATTGTCGGCCAGCGACCGCGCACCGCTACGTGTAATAGCGGTGCGCGGCCGGCGGCTGACGATTTGCAAAATAAATACATTACCATGGTCCAAGGCTCCTCTTCTCCACGGGTCCCACACGCTGCAGCTTCAGAGTGGCCTGTCTTAGCTGACAGGCTGCTCAGCCAATCACAGGCTGGGACCACCGCGGCCAGTGATTGGCTGAGCGGCCTGTCAGTTAAGACAGGCCGCTCTGAAGCTGCAGCGCGGGACCCGGGGAGAAGCGGACCGCAAGAGGAGCCCTGGACCCGGTATAGGTAATGTATGCCAGTTTAGCAAGGGCTGCAAGGACATTGGTAACGATGTCCATGCAGCCCTTGTTAAACGATTATCGGGCAGTGTAATAGGTCCAGTAAGCGAGCACCGATCAAGCAGATCGGCGCTCGTTTACTGTTATTATTGGGCCCCCATTGGCCCGTGTAATAGTATCCTAATTATGTGGACTTGGGCTTGTTGAGCATCGGACCATTGCCTCTTCACCCTGAGCCGCCAGCAGGTCACTCCATACCAATCCAAATAATGGGTGGGAGTTTCACTTCGCAAGAACCCTTCATGGCCTTAAATAGTTTGTGCTACATGGCATACTAGTACATCACAGTGATCCCACAGGCACTAAACAAGAGGATCATGGCCAAACTCTCACTTTAGAGGGGTTACGGCAGGTAAGTATATAGCATATAGCATGTCATCCGCAGCCCTGGTAGCATTAGCAATTAGTAGTTTAGGCTGGACAACTCCTTTAAAAACAATTTACATAATACTTTAAAGAAAACTCTACAGTCCCATGGATAACATTTCCCCAACATACCCAACAGGTTCTGAAGACCTTTTAAACTCCAAAAGTCCATCTATGGATACCTAAATGGATGACTAGATACCCGTATCTCTCCCATATATAAGAGGTTGTTCCACCAATAATCTGGTAGGTTCAATCATCCTCAAATATATCTGTCTTTGGCCTGCAAGGTTCACTAGATACTCATGGTGTCAACATAAGGTGGGTTGGCCAACCAAAAATCTTTTATATTTCATCTATGGCTGTCTACAAGGATGACTTGTGGATCACTGATTGCTCTACCAACTCTTTTAGACTCGATCATCCTTATAAGTTCCTCTACGTCTATCGATATGTATGATTAAATACCCATAGCTCCCATATATAAGAAGTTGTTCCACCAAAACTCTTGGACATTTCATCATTCTCAAATTGATCTGTCTCTGGTTACCTATGAGATTGCCTACATAACATGGCATCTACATAAGGCAGGTTGTCCCACCAACACTCTTTTAGACTTTATCATCCTCAAAAATCAATCTATGACTGCCCCCAAGGATGAATAATGGATCACCAGAACACTTTTTTAGACTCCATCATCCTCTATGGCTATCTCTACAGATGACTAGATACCCACAGATCCCACCCCGGAACCTCTTTTAGACTCCATCACCCTTAGAAGTTCCTCTACGTCTATCTATATGGATGACTGAATACCCATAGCTCCCATATATAAGAGTTTGTTCCACCAATAATCTAGTTGATTCCATCATCCTCAAATACATCTGTCTTTGGCTACTTACAGGGTTCATGGTGTCTGGTGGCAGGTTGTCCTATCAAAATCTTTAAGATTTCATCCATGGCTGCCTACCAGGATGACTGATGGATCACCGGAACACTCTTTTAGACTCCATCATCCTCAGAAGTTGCTCTACGTCTATCTATACGGAAGACTGAATACTCATAGCTCCCATATATTAGAGGTTGTTTATCATTTTCAAATTGATCTGTCTCTGGTTACCTACGAGATTGCCTACATAACATGGCATCTACATAAGGCAGGTTGTCCCACCAACACTCTTTTAGACTTTATCATCCTCCAAAATCCCTCTATGACTCCCCCCAAGGATGACTCATGGATCACCAGAACATTCTTTTAGACCCCATCACCCTCTATGGCTATCTCTACAGATGACTAGATACCCACAGATCCCATATATAAGAGGTTGTTCCACCAATACTCTAGTTGATTCCATCATCCTCAAATACATCTGTCTTTGGCTACTTACAGGGTTCACGGTGTCTGGTGGCAGGTTGTCCCATCAAAATCTTTTAGATTTCATCCATGACTGCCTACCAGGATGACTAATGGATCACCGGAACCCTCTTTTAGAGTCCCTCACTCTCAGAAGTTCATCTACGTCTACCTATATGGATGACTAGATACCCATAGTCATCTTGGATTTATATGGATGACTAGATACCCATAGTCATCTTGGATTTATATGGATGACTAGATACCCATTGCTTCCATATATAACAGGTTGCTCCACCAAAACTCTTGAAGATTTCATCATCCTCTCTGGCTACCTACGAGATCGCCTAAATAACATGGCATTTAAAGGTGTCCCGCCAACACTCTTTTAGACTTTATCATTCTTAAAAATCCATCTATGGCTGCCCCCAGAGATTATTAATGGACCACCGGATGACTACCCATGGTTCTCATAAATGACGCTTTGTTCTACCAACATTCTCTTAGACTCATTGACAAAAATCTTAGCTACTTATATGGTTGACTAGATGGTTGTTCCACTAAAATTCTTTTCGACCCAACTATGAGGCGTGCTGGAGTCGTGGACCCATCAGAGATGGGATTCAATGTTCTTTATCCATAAATCCTACAAGAAGGTGTGGATAGCTTCACGAAGGAACCTCCAGTTTGTTACCCCCAAAAATAATCTCCGATAGTAAAAGCTAAAGGGTGGATAGACAAATATTTCTGATTCATAATACTAAGGTATAAGAAAGAGATCATAGTCAGAGAGTCAGAGGACAGGGCAGGCAGCGTTGTTGGAAGATGATATCCAGGCAGAAGGTCGGGACTGGCAGAGGTCACTCAAGAAACTAGTCAGGTCTCTACCATCACATGGTGAGCAGTCAGCATACCATAGCATAAAATAGGAACCTTGTCCGAGCACTCTGAATGGAGAAAGTGGGGTAAGCCACTGGCAGGCTCCTCAGATGGTGGTTTATCTTCCTGAGAACAAAAGGATCAGGTGGTTAAAATCCAACATGCTTGATCTTTATTCCCCTGACATCATCTACGGGGGGACAACCACCACCGTTTATGTACTATTTATAACACTGGTGTCTTCTCAGGTGACAGAGGGGCCCATGGGGTCCGAAGTGTGACAGCAGCCCCTACACCCCCTATAGGAGAATCCTCCGTACAGTATCAGCTTCTATCACTGAGGATCCGGAATGCTACATAATACAGGGACACACCTAGAAGCTTTGACGTCTGACAAAAACATCTACAATAGACATTGATCCGGACAAATAGGCCGGGTACATGTCCCTGCACTAGGGAGGAAGAACCTAGAGCTACCTGAGATGGTATCACACATGACAGGCTTAGATACAGGGGCTCAGAGGGAAGTGTTACAGGATAGGCTTATATACAGGGGCTCAGAGGGAAGTGTTACAGGATAGGCTTAGATACAGGGGCTCAGAGGGAAGTGTTACAGGATAGGCTTAGATACAGGGGCTCAGAGGGAAGTGTTACAGGATAGGCTTAGATACAGGGGCTCAGAAGGCAGTATCACAGGATTGGCTTGGATACAGAGGTTCTGAGGGCAGTATCACAGGACAGTCTTAGATACAGAGGCTCAGAAGGCAGTATTACAGGATAGGCTTAGATACAGAGGCTCGGAGGGCAGTATCACAAGATAGGCTTAGATACAGAGATTCAGAGAGCAATATCTCACAAGATAGAAATAAATACAGAGGCTCGGAGGGCAGTATCACAGGAAGGCTTAGATACAGAGGTTCTGAGGACTGTATCACAGGATAGGCTTAGATACAGAGGCTCAGAAGGCAGTATTACAGGAAAGGCTTAGATACAGAGGCTCAGAAGGCAGTATTACAGGAAAGGCTTAGATACAGAGGCTCGGAGGCCAGTATCACAGGATAGGCTTAGATACAGAGGCTCAGAAGGCAGTATTACAGGAAAGGCTTAGATACAGAGGCTCAGAAGGCAGTATTACAGGAAAGGCTTAGATACAGAGGCTCAGAAGGCAGTATTACATGAAAGGCTTAGATACAGAGGCTCAGAGGGAAGTGTTACAGGATAGGCTTATATACAGGGGCTCAGAGGGAAGTGTTACAGGATAGGCTTAGATACAGGGGCTCAGAGGGAAGTGTTACAGGATAGGCTTAGATACAGGGGCTCAGAGGGAAGTGTTACAGGATAGGCTTAGATACAGGGGCTCAGAAGGCAGTATCACAGGATTGGCTTGGATACAGAGGTTCTGAGGGCAGTATCACAGGACAGTCTTAGATACAGAGGCTCAGAAGGCAGTATTACAGGATAGGCTTAGATACAGAGGCTCGGAGGGCAGTATCACAAGATAGGCTTAGATACAGAGATTCAGAGAGCAATATCTCACAAGATAGAAATAAATACAGAGGCTCGGAGGGCAGTATCACAGGAAGGCTTAGATACAGAGGTTCTGAGGACTGTATCACAGGATAGGCTTAGATACAGAGGCTCAGAAGGCAGTATTACAGGAAAGGCTTAGATACAGAGGCTCAGAAGGCAGTATTACAGGAAAGGCTTAGATACAGAGGCTCGGAGGCCAGTATCACAGGATAGGCTTAGATACAGAGGCTCAGAAGGCAGTATTACAGGAAAGGCTTAGATACAGAGGCTCAGAAGGCAGTATTACAGGAAAGGCTTAGATACAGAGGCTCAGAAGGCAGTATTACATGAAAGGCTTAGATACAGAGGCTCAGAAGGCAGTATTACATGAAAGGCTTAGATACAGAGGCTCGGAGGCCAGTATCACAGGATAGGCTTAGACACAGAGCCTCAGAAGGCAGTATTACAGGATAGGCTTAGATACAGAGGCTCGGAGGCCAGTATCACAGGATAGGCTTAGATACAGAGGCTCGGAGGCCAGTATCACAGGATAGGCTTAGATACAGAGGCTTAGAGGGCTATATCACAGGATAGGCTTAGATACAGAGGCTTAGAGGGCTATATCACAGGATAGTCTTAGATAAAGAGTCTCAGAATGCAGTATTACAGGATAGGCTTAGATACAGTTATTCGGAGAGCAATATCTCACAAGATAGGAATAAATACAGAGGCTCAGAAGGCAGTATCACAGGATAGTATTAGATACCAAGTCTCAGAAGGCAGTATCAAATGATAGGCTTAGATACAGAGTCTTACACAAGATGGTCCTAGACAAACTGACTGTAGACAGTACCACACACAAGTGGTGTATATGCACAACTCAGAGGATGGTATCACCCATGAAAGCCTTAGATACATAGCAGCAGACCGTATCCTACACAACTTATTGGGCAGACAGTATCACATAGGATGGACACAAGCTGAGTAAAGCGTATCCCACATTACAGATTTAGATACAGATCTCATTAAATAGTATATACCCATGCAGAAGTATATCTACAGCTTAGATACACAATCACAACAGGAGGAATCTATATTCAATTAAATGATCAAATTAGGAGGAACGATGTCTAGGTACTCCACGGGGGGATGCTGAGACTTGTAGTTCCTCTCCCTACGCAGTGTTTATATGTATATACAGTGTTGCTGGGAAAGTCGGGTTCAAACTCCACCGTTGTATATGGATGTGAGTCAATAAGGAAGCATCCAGCGGTAAAGGAGCGGACATACCGCCATACACCCTCACACAGCTCCCCCGCTCTCCGGGGTCTCCCCATACATTTAACCCTTGGATGACCATTTCCCCCTATAGCCATGTGCACAGGAGATTGCGCCAAGTTCATCGGGGTCTCCCTGTACCCATTCTGCGCCCTGAGTATTATATGTAACATATTACTGCTCTTCCCTGGCTGGAGCACGGAGGCGGTGAATGACCCCCAGGAGAAGCTAACCCCTGAGGTCCTGTACTTCGGAGGACTCCTCGGCAGTGGATTACTGGTAAGTGGAGAGGAATAAAGAACAGGGGATGGAGGAACATCTGCTTGCCTGTGTGAGCACCATATGGCAGTATTATCTGGGCACTATATAGTGGTATAATGTGGGTTCTTTAGGTAGACATTATTTAGATGCTGTATATCATTGGGTAACTATATGACAGTATTATGTGCGTTATGTATGAATAGTTTTTTCGGCAGTATTATGTGTGGTATGTATGAAGTTTTTTGGGCATTATATGGCAGTATTATGTGCGTTATGTATAAATAGTATTTACGGCACTATATGGCAGTATTATGTGCGTTATGTATGAATAGTTTTCTCGGCACTATATGGCGGTATTATAGGAAACTTTGGTTTATAGCAGTGCTTCTCAATTCTAGTCCTTATGGCCCCCAGCTGGTCATGTTATGAGGATATCCCATGCAAAGACACCTGTGATAACACCTGTTGGACTGAGTATAATTCTATCACCTGTGAAATACTAAGGAAATCCTCAAAACATGACCCATTGGCGGCCATGGCGACTGGAATGGAGAAGCACTGGTTTAGATAGTGTATATCATTAGGAGACTATATGGCAGTGTTATGTGGGCTATGCATGGGTTCCATTTGCTTTACTGTGTGACCATATGGCAGTATTATCTGGGTACTATATAGTTCAATAATATGGGTTCATTATTTGAATAGCGTATATCATTGGGGAACTATATGCCAGTATTATGTGGTCTATGCATGCATCCTTTTCCTGGCACTATATGGTGGTATTACCATATGTAGGGGCTTTAGGGAAGTTTGGTTTGGATAGTGTAGCCAGGGGCGTCAAACTCGGGTCCTCCAGCTCTTGCAAAACTACAATTTCCATCAAGCCTGGACAGCCGAAGCTCTAGCCATGTAGTTTTGTAACAGCTGGAGGGCCCGAGTTTGACGCCTGTAGTATATATGATAGGTGGACTATATGGCAGTTTTATATGTACCGTATATGCATTATTTTCTTGGCACACTATGGTGGTATTACACGAGTGCTTAAGGTTACACTCTGTTTGGAATATATATGGCAGTATTATGTGGCCTATACATGCATCATTTTCTATATATAATTGTGAGACTATTATTTTAGAACCATTTGGTGGTATTATGTGGGTGCTATCATTGGGGAACTATATAGCAGTGTTATGTGGGTAATACATGAAAAATTGTCTTGCCACTATAGGGTGGTATCATATGGGTACAGAAAAGAGGTCAGAAAAACATGGCAGCTTTCTTTTAGAAACAGCACCACCGCTCCTGTCCTCAATTTGGGTATGCTTTCGCAGCTTAGTTCTGCTGAAGGATGGAGCTGGAATGTAATACCACACACAGCCTGAGGACAGAGGTGGCGCTGTTTTAAAGTAGCTGTGTTTTTTCTGGATAACCCCTTTAAGAGGACATTATTTAGATGCTGTATATCATTGGGGAACTATATGGCAGAATTATCTGGTATATGGTGAGTGGGTGCTTTAGGAGAGTTTTACTTTGATGAGTATATTATCAGGGAACTATATGGTAGTACTATGTGAGCTGTGTATGGCAGAATTATCTGGGTACTAGTATTATATAGGTAGTATAGTATTATATAGATACTTTCTGGGAGTTTTATTTGGATCCTAGTAGTACCTATCATTTCAGCACTGCGTGGCAGTATTATTTGGCCTATGCATGGAAGAATTCTCTTAGCACTATATAGTGGTATTATGGGGGTTCTTTAAGAGGGCATGATTTGGGTGCTGTATATCATTAGAAAACTATATGGCAGTAGTATGTGGGCTATACATGCATAATAGTATATATAATTGGAAAATGATATGGTAATATTATATGGGTAATTTATGAGTTATGTTTTATTTGGACTTATTTATGCTATGACGGTATTATATGGGGTTTACAAGGGTCTTCTAATGTTCAGCCTTGAGGATACAACTGGGAGCGATTTATTCTCTACATTCACAAAGGGAAGGCCTACCAGTCTTCTTTATTGTAAGGGTAGGTTTACACTATGGACTCCGTGCAGATAAGTTGTAGCAGATTCAGTTGCTAGTACCCGCTCGTGGCCGCGTGCCTTTCTATGGCGGGGCCGATTTTGCTATCCGCCAAAAGAATAGACATGTCAGTTCTTTTGGCGGAAGGAAGAATCCGCCTAACCATAGAATGGTGTCTATGGCACGGGTGGATAGGCCCGCCGCCGTGAACGGGTACGAGTCACAGAATCCACCGGAACTTATCCGTGCGGATTCAGTAGTGTGAATCTACCCTAAGAGCAGAATCCCAGATGGTCAGGGGTAGATCTGAATACTATAAGGAGTAATTGATCTGGAGAATATACCATACTATCCATATACTTTCTCCTCATGTCCACACCCATACAGGGTATGAATATTTATAGCTATCAATATAATGTTAAGTTGTCTATATGATCAGCCTGTAGTCACTGGAGTTCTCTATTGTGAGTTATTTTAAGATAGGGGGCAGTATTTGCTGTCCACAAGGGGGCGCTCCAGCCTCACTAACACAATGTTTTTTTCTTCCCTTAGGTCCTTATTCCTGCAATATGCATACAGTACACCGGCCGCCGAGGGAAACTTAACAACCGAATTGGGGTACCATCATGGTGATGTGTAACTAGAGTTGTATAGGAAAACTAGAATCTATTTTTTAGTCCCCAAAGGGGACTTGTATGAGTTTGATTGTTCATAGGGATCAATGTAATAGAATCATGTTACACTGATCTATTAGAATGGCCCTCTATTGATACAGGCTGTAGCAACAGATCAGGCATGGCAGCCATAGAGGCCTATCACAGGCCCCAGGCTGCCATGACAACAGATAGTCTCCATATTAGTGGCGGGTGTGTGCTGCTGAAGGCAGATGGAAGTCACCATGAATGGGGCCGGCACCATACACCCTTAGGCTGGGTTCACACTGCGTTTTTGCATCCGTTTTTTTTACAATGGAAGTCAATGGAAAAACGGATCAATACGGATGCACACTAATGCATCTGTTTTTTTCAAAAAACGGATGAAAAAAAATGGATTGCAAAAAAGCAGTGTGAACCCAGCCTTAGCGTCATGACATACCAGTACATCATGGTGGTTTAATGGGTTAAAGAGAACCTGTCATCACATGACATGGTCCAAACAAGCGGTTTATTACATGGAGAACATGTAACTAGATCACTATGGTCTTGTGGTCCATAGTGATGTCACCGCTATGGCCAGGACTGGGCACTCTGGTCAGGGATATGTGTCTCATCCTTCCATATAGATACAGCTGCTATCATTTACTAGGAGCAGCTTCTCACACGCTAACAGGGCCCTGACCTGACAGGACCGGCGATATTCAGCAACCCAGCAGTGGCCAGTATTGTTACTGCAAGTGGAGCCCCCACTAATCTGATGGTCCCAGAAAGATTCCTTAAAGTAGTTATCCAGAGGCCACTTTCCCCCCCCCCCCCTCTGTTGTCTCCAGATTGGGTGGGGTTTCAAACTCAGTTCCATTGAAGTAAATGGAGCTGAATTGCAAACCACACCTGAACTGGAGACAAGAGAGGGGGGAAAGTGGCCATGTTTTTGTAGTGCCGGATAACCCTTTTAAGTTTCCAAACCAAACCAGCATTAACAGTGGTAACACCAAGGACTATAACAATAAGTGAAGCACTAGACCCCCCCCCCCCCCCCCCCCACACACACACACACACTTCTTTAAGGTTGGCTGCTTATATCTTACCTGATAAAATTTACGTCTAATGCTCAGCAGTATATGGAGGTCAGTGCAGCAGCACTAACAGGAGCAGAGATGTCACACAGTTTAGAGGTCAGAGAATTCATAAGTCATAAAACAGCAGACTGCACTGACAGGAGCTCCATATTGAGCGTCCTGCCTGATAGGTTCCTCCTGCCGTCTTCTTCACTGCAGATGATATATTCTTATGGTATAGAACAACAAGGAAGCTCACAGAGTCTCTCTTCTCTCCGCAGATGTTGGTCTCCATCATCTTGGCAGCAGTTGCTGTTTGTGGATCCATCTATGGATTTGTCACCTCCCTGCTTGGCCTCCTCCATGGTCCCCAGTGTTATTACAAGTTCATCAATGGAAACCAACGCTGGGTGTCACCCTTCAAATTAGACAGGCAATTTATAGAGTAAGTGTCCAAAGAGGGGGAAGATCCCTTTTAAAATCCAGGGAATTTTTTTTTTATTAAAGTATTGTATTGCATTGCCCTCCCCCCCTAAAAAAAAAAAAAGTTATACAAATCCCCAATATACACTTATTACAGGAAATGCTTATAAAGTGCTTTTTTCCCTGCACTTACAACTGCATCAAGGCTTCACTTCCTGGATAACATGGTGATGTCACTTCCTGGATAACATGGTGATGTCACTTCCTGGATAACAGGGTGATGTTACTTCCTGGATACCATGGTGATGTCACTTCCTGGATAACAGGAAGTCACTTATCCAGGAAGTCACTTATCCAGGAAGTGACATCACCATGTTATCCAGGAAGTGACATCACCATGTTACCCAGGAAGTGACATCACCATGTTATCCAGGAAGTGACATCACCGTTTTATCCAGGAAGTGACATCACCATGTTATCCAGGAAGTGACATCACCATGTTATCCAGGAAGTGACATCACCATGTTATCCAGGAAATGACATCACCATGTTATCCAGGAAGTGAAGCCTTGATGCAGTAGTAAGTCCAGGCAAAAAAGCACTTTATGTGCATTTCTCGTAATAAGTGTATATTGAGGATTTGTATAACTTTTGGGGGGCAATACAATACTTCAATAAAAATTTTCACTGGACTTCTCCTTTAGGCTGGGTTCACACTACGTATATTTCAATCAGTATTGTGAACCTCATATTGCAACCAAAACCAGGAGTGGATTGAAAACACAGAAAGGATCTGTTCACACAATGTTGAAATTGAGTGGATGGCCGCCATATAACAACAGTAAATAACGGCCATTATTTCAATATAACAGCCGTTGTTTTAAGATAACAGCAAATATTTGCCATTAAATGGCGGCCATCCACTCAATTACAACATTATGTGAACAGAGCCTTTCTGGGTTTTTAATCCACTCCTGGTTTTGGTTGCAATATGAGGACCACAATACTGACTGAAATATACGTAGTGTGAACCCAGCCTCAGGGTGCATTCACACGTACAAGATCCGCAGCAGATTTGATGCTGTGTTCCGTTATTTAGATCAAATCCGCTGTGATACGGTGTGTGTGAAGCTACCCTTAAAGTTATTGAATATGAACCCTCATGATTGGAATAAGCTAAAGGAGTCTGTGAACAGAGTAGTCTGTGTGCAGCTGTCCATGTGATGTTGTCCTCTCTCCTCAGCCTGGACCGCAGCTACCTGTTCCATAGAGAGGTCTGGAGCCGTTGTACTTTGCCAGTGGGTGTAGTTGAGTTCAATGTCATCTTCTTCGCCACCATCATGGTATCCAGCTCCATACAAATCGTGCTCTGCGCCATTCAGATGATAAACGGTTTATTAGGCTTCCTCTGCGGCACCTGCCAAAGGAGACTCTACTAGAGCGAGAATGTGAGTACATATATTATACTTATTATAATAAGTGTCTTATATACACGGTGACCACTAGATGGCGATAAGATCACAACACTTAAAGGTGTACTCTGGCAAAATCTTTTTCCTTCAAATCAAATGCTTTCAGAATTTATATAGATTTGTAATTTACTTATTTACGTATTTACTTATTTAAAAATCTCCAGTCTTCCAGTACTTATCAGCTGCTGTATGTCCTGCAGGAAGTGGTGTATTCCTTCCAGTGCTGCCACCTCAGTTCATGTGAGGAAATGTCCAGAGCAGTAGCAAATCCTCTCCTGATGTGGACAGTTTCTGACATGGACAGAGGTGGCAGCAGAGAGCACTGTCACACTGGAGAGAATACACCACTTCCTGCAGGACATACAGTAATTATCATAATACATCATATGTTATGGAATATATGAAATAAAAAAAAAACCTTTTGCATAACTCCAACAAGGATGAGATTAGGAGGGGAGATGGGCGATGCCTGCTATACACATTACCACCACCAGATGTCGCCACTTCTCTCTCCTATAAACAGCTATGGACACAGAGTAGTAAAACACAAATACTAAGTGATGTAAAGTGTAATATATGCATATACTGTATATGTATATAGGGACATTTCTCTTATACTAAGTAGAAGGTTTTGGTCATGTTGTGGCTGCTGGAGAATTACGAGGTGCAGTAATATGTCATCTCAGCGGAGGAGTAATGTGATAGGAGACTTGTGGTGCAGATCCTGTACGTTTGAACGCACCCTTAAGGGCCACAATGTTACGGTAACCTATAACTGCTCAGGGTTCACACTATTCTACTGATTTTATTACCCCCTGCAATACACACATTGGCCACTAGATGGTAATAAGACAGTGTTTGGCTCCCAATAATATATCCTATTATACAGGGATTGCACCTAAATTGTTATAGGTTATTAACCATTTATTTCTTCTCTACCGCAGTGCAGGAGACGTGTGTGCCCGACTCCTACCCCCATCATCCTGACTCCTGGACAGAAACGTTCTTTTTCTGCATTATGAATTTGTACAAAGTGTATGAGAGATAAACAGGAGAATAAGAACCTGACATGAAGACCTGACCTGTGGACTCATGGGGATACATGGGGAACGGGGAGTACCATCTCATATGTGTAGCCGGGGGGGCGCTGTCTGTTATTTTATAAGTACAGTCCACAGGTTCATCGTATATTGGCACGAGATGTGGGCAAATAAATTATATGCAAAAAGGGGTCCGTGGAGCCTCAGTTGCGAGTCTCAAAACACGGGAATAGCCAGATATCCCTCTCTCCAGAGAAGGAAGCCCACTGCCAAGGGGCGCCTCCTAGTGGGGAGAGCACCAAACCACCCTGATATGTAGTCCCTCAGGTGTTTGGGACCTAAATAGGGAAACACCAGGGTGGCTCCTGTAAGTCAAAGTCTAATGGTGCGTTTACACAGAGTGATTTATCTGACAGATCTTTGAAGCCAAAACAAGGAACAGACTATAAACAGGGATCAGGTCATAAAGGAAAGACTCTTTTCAAATCCTCTTTTCAAATCCATTCCTGGCTTTGGCTTCAAAAATCTGTCAGATAAATCTGTCTGTGTAAACGCAGCCTAACTCTGTGGCGGGTATAACGACATATGACAAGGGTTACCAAGGCTAGGCATCCATCCACAGACTGCAGTTTGGGGATGTATTTGCCCCTCATCAGTGTGGAGCAGGATTCTGGCTACCGGGGGCAATGAAAATAGACCAACAAAACACAACAATCACTGAACTCAGGGAGAACAGTGAAAAAATCCAATGGTCTATTTTCATTGCCCCAGTAGCCAGAATCCTGCTCCACACTGATGAGGGGCAAATACCCTGAAACTGCAGTCTGTGGATGGAAGCCTAGTCTTGGTAACTCTTGTCTTATGTCGTTATACTCGCCACAGAGTTAGACTTTGACTTACAGAGGCCACCCTGGTGTTTCCCTATTTAGGTCCCAAAGCTCGCAACAGAGTGAGGACCTGAGGGACTACGTATCAGGGTGGTTTGGTGCTCTCCCCACTAGGAGGCACCCCTTGGCAACGGGCGTCCTTCTCTGAGAGAGAGGGATATCTGGCTATTCCCGTGTTTTGAGACTCGTAACTGAGGCTCCACGGACCCCTTCTTTGCATATTCAAATTTTATATTTGCATCAGTGGAGACTCGTAAATAAGTACTCCATTGGATTTTTTCACTGTTCTCCCCGAGTTCAGTGATTGTTGTGTTTTTTTTGTTCAAATAAATTACATGTCCACCAATAATTCAGCTTGTAAATAAATGACTGATCCTAAGTCTCATCCTGTATTATGTAACAGAGAGAAAAGCCTGGGGCACTCACCAATGATTTCAAGCTTTGTATTCCTTTATTGCATGTAGTTCTTACTGTCAAATCTGGGCGCCTTTTTAACCAGGTAAGTGCTCTTTTTTCTCTCCAAGTGAGATTAGATGCAGTTTTGGGATAAACTTCAGCCTTCACTTCTGCAGCCACTGCCCTCTGAAATTGGTCTATGGCCCCACCTGGGGTAACCTGTGGAGAAAAAGATGATTGTTTCCCTCCTCTGAATATCTCACGCTCCTGGGTGTGTTGTACTATGGGCGGCTCGCTCAGCCAACATTCTAAACATTTCATTTTCTCTGAAACTAAATTCATTACCAGTTTGGACGTTATAGCGATCTACAATGCATCTGGAGCTAGAGGCTGATTGGATATGTTTTTAGAAAATACCACTAAGAAATTAAACACTGTTCACAAGGCAAAAAGCTCCACATCTAATTGGCTATCAGTCTTTACCACAAGGTAACAAAAAGTGTAAACAATGTGGCTACTGCAAAAACATACATAATAACAATACATAATACAATAACATGCACGATAAATCATGCATACAGTATATGGGTTTGGAAAGAGTTAAAGCCCCAGCAGACGGGAGTGACTGGCATAGACGGCTCTTGGTCAGAGATCTCCAAATTAAATGCAGTGGGACCGCTGGGACTGAACGAGCGAAACGACTATAACAACTGCCTATGAGAATGTTTTTTACCTGTGTTTTTCACTTTGTGTTGATTTACATTTTGGTGATGGTATTTAAACACACCCTTCCCTCAAGGTCAGGTGATTTTCCCGGCAGGAAGAAGCGCCGTAAGGGCGTGAAACGTCGTCCCGGGGGTGTACGCACCCGCTTAGTCCACTTGTCCTCCCTTCCGTAGGATATGAACTACATGCAATAAAGGAATACTAAGCTTGAAATCATCGGTGAGTGCCCCAGGCTTTACTCTTTGTTTGTTACATTTACACTCTACTGTTTATTGGGAGCACCCCGAGTATAAGCTACCTGAGTCTTTGTCCTCTATCCAACATCTGATATAGCGCAGTTCCGTCAGTGCTGACTGCACTCTCCAGACTTACATCCTGTATTATACTCCAGAGCTGCACTCACTATTCTGCTGGTAGGGTCACTGTGTACATACATTACTGATCCTGTATTATACCCCAGAGCTGCAGTCACTATTCTGCTGGTGGGGTCACTGTGTACATACATTACATTACTGATCCTGTACTGATCCTGAGTTACATTCTGTATTATACTCCAGAGCTGCACTTTCTGTGCCCTATGATATACCAGGCTGTTGTCTGCTCCTCCGGTGCCCCCCAAGCAGATGAGTTCTTACCACAGAGTGTTAGTCAGGAGGGCAGCAGGAGGATCCTGGCATCCTGTATACACATCACTGCTCCACGTGCTGGGGAAATAAATCAGGAAGCTGGCAGTCTGTGCAGGTAGAGTATAGAGCTGGGAAGCTGGCAGCAGTGCAGGTAGAGTATAGAGCTGGGAAGCTGGCAGCCTGTGCAGGTAGAGTATAAAGCTGGGCAGCGGGCAGTACATGGAAGAAGCAGGGACAGGGAGGCGCAGGGCAGTACATGGAAGAAGCAGGGACGGGGGGTGCAGGGCAGGGACGGGGGGGCGCAGGGCAGTACATAGAAAAAGCAGGGACAGGGGGGCGCAGGGCAGTACATGGAGGAAGCCGGGACGGGGGGGCGCAGGGCAGTACATGGAAGAAGCAGGGACAGGGGGGTGCAGGGCAGTACATGGAAGAAGCAGGGACAGGGGGGGCAGGGCATTACATGGAAGAAGCAGGGACAGGGGGCGCAGAGCAGTACATGGAAGAAGTACGGACAGGGAGCGCAGGGCAGTACATGGAAGAAGTAGGGACAGGGAGCGCAGGGCAGTACATGGAAGAAGCAGGGACAGGGGGGCGCAGGGCAGTGCATGGAAGAAGCAGGGACAGAGGGCGCAGGGCAGTACATGGAAGAAGCAGGGACGGGGGTGCGCAGGGCAGTACATGAAAGAAGCAGGGACATCGGGGCGCAGGGCACTATGTGGTATAATCTGCTCTGGGCTCTGAATTAGTTTTGGGGTTCAGTCTGGCCAGTGCTTATAATCAAAAGACCAAAGTAGTTGTATCTTCTCTTAAGAGCACTGTATGTATTATTTATATATGGTTTGGTTATATCATTTGGACTCTATATTAGGATATTGTTTATATATGTTATGATTATATTATTTGGATTCCATATGGTGGTATTATTTATATGTTATGATCATGCGATGCCCGGCCCCCCAGGGGCCACTCCGCTAATAGGTGTAGCTACTGGCAGGAACCGGGGCAGCTGCTGAGCAGAGGATTATCACGGTTTTGGCACGAGGGCAACACAGCTGAGAACCGGACTCCTGACCATGCGGAGCCTGGGCATGCGATTCTTCGTTGTTTCTAGTCGGGGCACCGATTAATACACCAATGCCAAGGTTCAGAAACAACGGTAGTTGTATATTTATTGTAACGGTGGTAACTAGTAGCAACAGTCTCTCCGGATGCAACCGGGAATAAGGCAGAGTAATGGGTGATGCTGCAATAGGCTGTAGGTGAGCGTGCCGGATAATAAGGGTAGTAGTAGTGGTACTGAGGAAGAGATGCTGGGTGGAATGGAACTGAGATGAATACTTGCTGTTGATGATTAGAGAAGATGATGAGAGGAATGACTGAAGAACGGTACCCAGATGAGGATCTTGAGACTGGAGACAGGAACACAGCCAGTGGACTGTAGCAGCAGAGCACACCGAGGCTCCTCTTCTGAAGGTGAAGAGGAGTCACACACACAACCTATCCCCTCTGTGATAGGGAATAGACTGAGGTACAGCAGGAAGTCACATGGTATCCCCCAGCCAAAGCCCGACGGCTATTGGGGGTACCATGGGTGTAATGACAAAACCTGAATGCAGTTGCAGTGGACCACGGCCTTCCCAAAACAAGACTAGTTATAATAAAGAGGTAGATACAAACTAGTGAACAGATAGCCTGTTCTGGGCCACTGCATACCTCCCCACTA
Organism: Dendropsophus ebraccatus; assembly: GCF_027789765.1. NCBI lineage: Eukaryota > Metazoa > Chordata > Amphibia > Anura > Hylidae > Dendropsophus > Dendropsophus ebraccatus. The sequence continues at coordinate 217,764,326 of NC_091454.1, read as the reverse complement.
AGAATGAGCCGACCTCGGCGAATAGAAATGGTGGCATCTTGATATCAAAACATGAATGGACTGGACGATTAGACAAAAGGAATGAATGGGAGTGTAAGTGTTGGTGTGTGTTTCCCACGCTCAAGGCACAGGTGACAAGAGGAACTATGAAGAGAGAAAACCCCTAGTGGCAGAACTTCACCTAGGGGTGCCTAACGTACTCTGGTTACAGGTAGTTAGCGCGTGGACCATCTGACATGGAAGTCAGGACTACTTAACTGCTGGCGGGCGACCCTCAATTCCAGTCAGTTTAGACAGTAGGTTTCCAATGACAATGAGTTACCCTACTGGAAAGAGAAACGTGAAGACCTGTGTACTGCCTTGGGTGTTGGTGTGAAGTGTCTTGGACACCTAAAAGAGAAAGAACAAATATAATAAAAGCAAACATACAGTTGAGGCCTCAATACATATCACTCAATCACACAACACAAGTACTCCATAGGCCAAACACACAAAAAGGTATCCAAGGTGCAATATGTATGGACAAGTGTAAATATGAAGGGTGACTATGTGCAACAACTACTGTGTTGGGACAAGACAGGGATAAACAAACAATGGAGACACAAGGAAGGGAAAAACACAGAAGACCACAAATACTGTGAGGTCCCGAGGAGAACTGGCTCAAATAATACAGTGACTTCTGGAGGCAAACTGGTTCCCATAACCTTTCCAGTTGAAAATACAATAATACAATATATGAAGAAAATACAATACTCTTTTGGAAATACACTCTTTGGAAAATATACTCTTCAGAAAATAGACTTTCTCTGAGGCTATACATATATACTGACTTCTTACTCAGAGGAGGAGGAAAAATATCTGACTTTGATACGATCTAAATGACTTTTCTGCTTACTCAGAGGAAGAAAATATATAGATATGACTCTAATATGAAAAATAACCTTTTTGACTACTGTAGTGCAATAATAGAGTGCAACAATAAACTTCTGACAATCACATAATCACATAATGAAAGTGCTTTAGGAAGAACTGGGTAAGTGTCTCTGGTAGAGTCTCTTTAGGCAATATAGATCATTGTCCATGTAAAAGCTCTGGGACAGGCACTAGAGAACAATGTAACAAGTTGAGTGTCCATCAGCACATAGCTGGATGATGAACAGAGAAGCTTGGACAGGAGGACCAGGTGCGAACCTTAAACGTTGCAGAGAACTTTTTCAAACCTAAAACGAAACAGTAATATGAACAGTCACAAAGGAAATAAACATAACAATGCAACTGGGGATAAACTCATGGTGTTAAGTCTCTGTAGAGGACTTATTGTGAGGAGGCAGGAAGATCCTCAGTAGGCTTCTTCTTTTTCTTTTGCCATGGGTATTAGAAGCTTGAAGAGCCTGGAGCAGAAGCCTCGCTGGATGCAGTGGTGACCACAATGCTAGCCGTCACCGTGGTGATAGGGGAAATGATGGGAGCCACGTGGTACGTCACTGAGGTGGTCGAGCAGGCGGCTTTAGCCACAGCAGTGGGAATAGTAGAAGGAGTGGAAGTAGCTGCAGTAGTGGTGGAATCCGCAGCTTTGGAGGCAGCCTTGAGGGAACCTAGGGGTTTGAAATCGTGTTAGTCCTCGTCCCAATCTTCTGAGGGGGTTGGCAGGAAGGGCCGTTGTACTACCTGCTTAGGCCTGGTAATAGCAGCCGCCCAGGGACCTTTCTGGGCTCCCACCAGGGTGTACTCCACGATTTCCCCGGGGGTGAGATTATTCAGATAGCCCGGATGGTACTCCCTCATGACAGCCCGGCGATTGACAAGTACCAGTAGGCCAGTGTAGGAGTCCATCACTAAGCCGTATCCCCAACGTTTGTCGAATTTAGTGACCGTGCCCCTCCATCTTTCCAGGGGGACTTCACTAGGTTTGGGCCGCTCTAATTTCCAAATGAAAAGTCGCTCAGAGGTAGCGTCAGACTCCACAAGGGGGGTGTAAGGGTGATCCCATAGAGGGGCATAGCTTGGGTACGGCACGGATGGGCACGCTTGCGGCGCTAGGGCGCCTTGGTGGAGCTAGCATCACTAGCAATATGAGTGGTAGGCGGCTGCTGGGCAGTAGTGGAGATAGAGGATGCGGTGGTAGCCATCGCAGGTGCGGTTTTAGTAACAGGCGGCAGCAGGGACAGCGCCTGTCGGATCTCCTCGGCTAACTTAAGGATGGCTGGCTCATCCCGAAACACCCACTGGGGTAAGGGAGGTGACTCAGGTCCCGGGAGCCACTATGGGCTCGTAAAGCAGGAGGCCTTGGAGTTTCTTCCCTTGCTAGGGACAGGGATAGGGGCCCACGAGAGCGTCACTACTCAAACTCAGATCGCAGTCTGGCAAAGTGGATCCTCCAGTAGAGAAGGCCAAGTCCGAGTCACTGTAGCGGCCTAGCTCTGGAGAGAGGCTGAGGTTCGGAGAAGATTTCTTGATTTGTTTGCTGAGATCCAGGCTGGAGGCCCGACTGGGGCCGGCAGTGTCTGATGCCGCGGATTCCCAGCTGGAGTCGTCATCAGACGGGAGTGGGACCAGCAGGCAGGCCGGATCCAGTTCGGGCAGGCTTGCAGGCCGCTTTGGTAGAAAAGGAGCGGGAGCCGCACACGCACCGTCCTCACAGGTCGCCATCTTGCTACTCTCCGGCGGAGTCTTGAGGACCTGGGAGAAGGCGGAGCGCAGAGGCTGAAGTTCCGGCCCAGTAGTCTGCCCAGCAACAGTGACGTCACTCGGCACGGGCAGCCAATCAGGAGCAGTCAATGCAAAGTCTATGGCGTCGGGCGATTCCCGCTCTCCGGGGTATGGCGCAGTTAGAAATTGAAGAAGACAGCGGCCATCTTTTGTACAGCCTAGGGCCCAAGGCACTTCAATTACACCCGTGATAACCTGGCAAAGTCTCTGAGGCTGCGGTACACTCTTGGGGGCACACAGCGTGATCTGTATCCTGTTTGTGACGCCAAAATACGATGCCCGGGCCCCTAGGGGCCACTCCGCTAATAGGTGCAGCTACTGGCAGGAACTGGGGCAGCTGCTGAGCAGAGGATTATCACGGTTTTGGCACGAGGGCAACACAGCTGAGAACCGGGCTCCAAACCATGCGGAGGCTGGGCATGCGATTCTTCGTTGTTCCTAGTCAGGGCACCGATTAATACACCAATGCCAAGGTTCAGTAACAACGGTAGTTGTATATTTATTGTAACGGTGGTATCTAATAGCAACAGTCTCTCCGGATGCAACCGCGAATAAGGCAAACTTGAATAAGGCAGAGTAATGGGTGATGCGCCAATAGGCTGTAGGTGAGCGTGCCGGATGATAAGGGTAGTAGTAGTGGTACTGAGGAAGAGATGCTGGGTGGAATGGAACTGAGATGAATACTTGCTGTTGATGATTAGAGAAGATGATGAGTGGAATGACTGAAGAACGGCACCCAGATGAGGATCTTGAGACTTGAGACAGGAACACAGCCAGTGGACTTTAGCAGCAGAGCACACCGAGGCTCCTCTTCTGAAGGTGAAGAGGAGTCACACACACAACCTATCCCCTCTGTGGTAGGGAATAGACTGAGGTACAGCAGGAAGTCACATGGTATCCCCCAGCCAAAGCTCGACGGCTATTGGGGGTACCATGGCAACAGGGCACAGTCACGTGATCACCAGCCTTTGCATTATCACCATTAGGCATATACAGTGAAATATACATGAGACATGGGTGTAATGACAAAACCTGAATACTGCAGGGGCTTACACAACACACAGTTGCAGTGGACCACGGCCTTCCCTGGACAAGACTAGTTATAATAAAGAGGTAGATACAAACTAGTGAACAGATAGCCTGTTCTGGGCCACTGCAATTATATTATTTGGACTCCATATGGCGGTATTATTTGCTTATGGTATGGGGATATAATATGGACTCTATATGGTGGTATTATTTAAATATATTATGATTATATTATTTGGACTCCATATGGCGGTATTATTTATATATGTTATGATTATATTATTTGGACTCCATATGGCAGTATTATTTGTGTATGGTATGGGGATATAATATGGACTCTATATGGTGGTATTATTTAAATATGTTATGATTATACACTCACCGGCCACTTTATTAGGTACACCATGCTAGTAACGGGTGGTCTTCTGCTGCTGTAGCCCATCTGCCTCAAAGTTGGAGGTACTGTGCGTTCAGAGATGCTCTTCTGCCTACCTTGGTTGTAACGGTTTGAGTCACTGTTGCCTTTCTATCAGCTTGAACCAGTCTGCCCATTCTCCTCTGACCTCTGGCATCAACAAGGCATTTCCGCCCACAGAACTGCCGCTCACTGGATGTTTTTTCTTTTTCGGACCATTCTCTGTAAACCCTAGAGATGGTTGTGCGTGAAAATCCCAGTAGATCAGCAGTTTCTGAAATACTCAGACCAGCCCTTCTGGCACCAACAACCATGCCACGTTCAAAGTCACTCAAATCACCTTTCTTCCCCATACTGATGCTCGGTTTGAACTGCAGGAGATTGTCTTGACCATGTCTACATGCCTAAATGCACTGAGTTGCCACCATGTGATTGGCTGATTAGAAATTAAGTGGTAACGTGCAGTTGGACAGGTGTACCTAATAAAGTGGCCGGTGAGTGTATTATTTGGACTCCATATGGCGGTATTATTTAAATATGTTATGATTATATTATTTGGACTCCATATGGCGGTATTATTTGTGTATGGTATGGGGATATACTATGGACTCTATATGGTGGTAATATTTAAATATGTTATGATTATATTATTTGGACTCCATATGGCGGTATTATTTGTGTATGGTATGGGGATATAATATGGACTCTATATGGTGGTAATATTTAAATATGTTATGATTATATTATTTGGACTCCATATGGCGGTATTATTTATATATCATATGGGGACTTTATTTGGACTTTATATGGTGGAATTATTCATGCATGTTTTGGTGATATAATTTTGATGGTGGTATTATGATGGTATTATTTATGTTTGAGAGCCGAAAGAGGTGCAGAAGTGTGAAACGGTTGTAGCTCTATCAGTAGGACGCACTTGCTGTTTGGTTTGTGATTCCCTGAAATAAAGCAGTGTTTTACCTGTTACTGGTGAGTGCCGCTATCGTTCTTTTCTTGGATATTGGTGGTATTATTTATGTATGGTTTGGGGATATGATATGAACTCCATATGGGGGTAATATTTATATATGTTATAATAATATAATTTGGACTCCATATAGCATATCGTTTATAGATGGTGTGGGGATAAATTGTAACTCAGTATGGGGGTATTATTTATGTATAGTATAGGGATATGATATGGACTTGGTATGGGGGCATTATCGGTATACTGTATACTGAGGCATATAATTTAGACTCCATATGGCGGTATTATTTATGTATGGTATAGGGATATGATATGGACTCCATATGGCGGTATTATTTATGTATGGTATAGGGATATGATATGGACTCCATATGGAGGTATTATTTACATATGGTATGGGGGATATAATTTAGACTCCATATGGCGGTATAATTTGGTTATTGTAAGTTTAGGCTTAGCAGCACATATATGCCATACATTCGTGTGCAGACTGTGATCAGAAGGGTAGTCACATAAGAAAGGCTTAGATACACAGCTCAGCAGGCAGTATCACCCATGATAAGTTTAGCTTTACTGGCTCAGCAAAGAGTATCACATGAGAGGCTAATGCTGCGTTTACACGTAACGATAATTGGCCCGATCGTACGATTAACTATGTCGGAGTAACAATTTTTTTTTTCATAATGATCAGCATTTAGACGGTACAATATATCGTACGGAAAATTCGTTTTGCGATCGCTTAAGCCTGGTTAAATCGGCGAACGACTGTTCACACGGAACGATCTGCGAATTTTTTGCAATCGATCAACGACGATTTGAGAACATGTTCAAAGATCAAAATGAACGATTTCTCGCTTGTCGTTCGATCGTTTGCTGCGTTTACACGTACGATTATCGTTCGAATTCGATCGTTATTGTGCGAATTCGCACAATAATCGTTCCGCATTAGATACCCGATTTCTGCATTTGCTTGATTTGATGGTGGGAGCAGCTGTGTATATATCAGTATCAGGCCGTATCTCTCTATCACTCGCCTTCCTGCCCCGTCACACACTTCTATAGAGGAAGTAGATATCAGATGATGGTGATCTTGTGGTTGTTGCTTTCGGCTTTAGTTTCTCGCAGTTATATCCAGTGTCCGCCATTCCTCCCTGCTCAATGCGGCTTCTGGCTCCGGTGAGTATAATGCGTCTTATGATCTACATGAGTATATTTATATTAGTAGTCTTAGAGGGTTCTGGGTCCAGGTCAGCGATAAACGGGCCAGGTTTTAGTTTTTGTCAGGAACTTTTGCTTTGTCCATTACAAATGGTTATTGTTACGGTTGTATATAGAGAAAAACCATATGGGGCCATTGGAGAGAAGGGGCCCAGTCCTAGGTGGTCCCATCTCCACTAATACCTGGACCCATGGCAAACAAAGGATGGGATTGTCCCAAGGAACCTTACTGATCATCCATGTGAATAGGATGGGGCACTTTATATAGAGGCCACTTCATGGGGTCAGTAGGATTGTCCACTGTGGAGGTGCCATCAGTTTCATTAGTCCTGGATGGGGTGGTGGGCACTGAAGAGAGTGGAGCGCCCCATCTACCACCATGTATTTCTGGCACCCACATGGAGATCTTGTAACATCTATGCACCCAATCCTTCTTCGCATACAGCACAGAGGGTGGACAGATGTCTGACGGGCAGGATCTTCTCAGGTTTGGAAAGTAGTGTTGAACAAACATGGCGAACGTTCAACATTTGACCCCCGACGCCTGGAGAAGTAGGATGTAGCCATGGATAACTCTATGGCATATGGTTATATTTATGTATTCCACCACGATTCCCTAGGGCTTCATCCAACGTCTCCAGACAGATATCAAGCGGTTGGCATGCTCATTCAACACTAATGGTCACCACTTTACCAGCCAAGATATCTCAGTTAGATGGTCTGTTACCACATTAACCTACAAGTTTGGTTTGGGTTTGTCCATAGGGTAATAAAAGGGAGCAGTAGATGGAGGGGGGGGGGGACAGACATTTCTGGAGCCACTTATAACAAAATCAATTTCCTCACCAAAATCACACACGGAAAGCTGACCGACCATTGCCAACATGGTGGATTCAATGACACTCATAAAATATGAAGTACACATACTTACTTTCTATGTCCAAAGTGACCAATACCCTACAGTGATGACACGTCTGTAACCTCTATGTACCGTGTCCCACCCTCACATAGGTTCTCTGAGTGTACGGCAGTAGGTCCTCGGTGAGTGGGTGACATGGACGGAGCGGAAAACCCCCGCACCCCGCTGCTGAGCCTCGTCCAGGAGTCCTTCCTGCCGAAGACAGTGTCAAGTGAGTGTATATAATGGTTCAAGGAAGACGACCATTGGGGTACATGGGGACAAGATGGCAGAGGTGTCCTCCTGGTATAACACTGGTCATACATATAAGATAGATGTTTGGCCGACAGCTACTTCTCCCAATCCCTCCTGCCCCCACATGCATGTTCAGCTTGGCTGAGTGTGTGTACTGTCAATGGAGAGAGGGGGGGTAAGAGTCGGGAGACTGTCCGGGGAACTACTTTGCAATTTCACAAGGTCCAGCTGCCATATAATGGTTCTGTATCATTATAGATGGCCTGATCTCATGACCCCTGTTCCTTCTTCTTACAGTTGCCCTGAAGTGCATCCTGGTTGCCGTTAACATTGCCAGTATCACTATCGGTGAGTCTTCCATGGTATAAACTCCCCTCCCAAAAAACAGCAAGTAGACCTCCACCATTATTGTTCAGTATTGTCTCTACTTTGGAAACCATCAACAAGCTGCTGCTGATGTATTACTGTGTATCACCCATACCTATGTACTGGAGTATATTGCTAGTATACCCCTCTGATGGGAGGCTGGAGTATAGCCCACTGTATAGGCATATAGAGAGATATATTGCTGGGGAAGCTCTGATGATGTCATTGCCCATATATGGCCAGCACTGTAGTGAGTCCTCTCCTCCTCCTCCTCCTCCTCCTCTTCCTCTGGCAGAGTCATGGTACAGCTGACAGTCACATGTGTGTGTTTTAGGTGGACATTAGTAATACCATAACTCTTCAGGGACGGAGGTCGAGATGGAGGAGGTCCCTGCCCTGTGAAGTGGCACTCACCAAGGTTCATGAAGGAGGTCCTTGCCCTGTGAAGTGGCACTCACCAAGGTTCATGGAGGGGGTCCTTGCCCTGTGAAGTGGCACTCACCAAGGTTCATGGAGGAGGTCCTTGCCCTGTGAAGTGGCACTCACCAAGGTTCATGGAGGAGGTCCTTGCCCTGTGAAGTGGCACTCACCAAGGTTCATGGAGGAGGTCCTTGCCCTGTGAATTAACACTTGCCAAGGTTCATGGATGAGGTCCTTGCCCTGTGAAGTGGCACTCGCCAAGGTTCATGGAGGAGGTCCTTGCCCTGTGAAGTGGCACTCACCAAGGTTCATGGAGGAGGTCCTTGCCCTGTGAAGTGGCACTCACCAAGGTTCATGGAGGAGGTCCTTGCCCTGTGAATTAACACTTGCCAAGGTTCATGGATGAGGTCCTTGCCCTGTGAAGTGGCACTCACCAAGGTTCATGGAGGAGGTCCTTGCCCTGTGAATTAACACTTGCCAAGGTTCATGAAGGAGGTCCTTGCCCTGTGAAGTGGCACTCACCAAGGTTCATGGAGGAGGTCCTTGCCCTGTGAAGTGGCACTCACCAAGGTTCATGGAGGAGGTCCTTGCCCTGTGAAGTGGCACTCACCAAGGTTCATGGAGGAGGTCCTTCTCCTGTGAAGTGGCACTCACCAAGGTTCATGGATTATTTATTCAGTAAGTGAAGCATTAATACAGCTGGAACCGGGGAGGTGAGAGGACGTCTTTTATTTCAGCCAACTCCTCCCCGGTCCCCCCCAGAAAGTGCCCCCATGCTGCAGCACCCCTTTAATCCCCATAGAAATCCTCTACCTCTATGGACAGTTCCTGGCATGGACAGAGGTGGCAGCAGCAAGCAGAGACTGGAAAGAATAAACCACCTGCTGCAGGGCAATATCCAGCTGATAAGTACTAGAAGACTTGAGCTATGTAAATAGAAGTAATTTATAAATCTATATAACTTTCTAGCCCCAGTTGATTTAAATGGTATTTCCCCCTTTAATACTGCTGTCTTCTTTCTCTCCATTTCCCCCCAGGAGTGATCTATATAAATGACTGCCCCGGGCAGTACCTCATCCCATACTATCTCATCATATCGGGGGTGGGGTGTCTCCTGTACCTCTCCATGACCTGCCTGCCCTGTGTAGATGAAGATCAGGCCACATGGGTAACTTTGGCCAATCTCTGTTCTCAGGGTGTAATGCTCCTCTTCCTCTTCGCCTTCTTCATTGCAGGTAAATATCACCGAGGCCGATGACATGGGAGACACGGACTATTAAGCAGAGGGAGTAAAATATTAACTTCTTCCTAAGATACCCTGGTCCTTCAGTTACAAGAATATACTTGACTGGCTTTCAGTGCAGCAGACTGGATAGCCAGGGAAGGGGTGGGTGATAATGCGGACAGTTCCTGGAGGATAGCCAGGGAAGGGGCGGGTGATAATGCAGGCAGTGCCTGGAGGATAGCCAGGGAAGGGGTGGGTGGTAATGCAGACAGTTCCTGGAGGATAGCCAAGGGAAAGGGGAGGTGATAATGCAGGCAGTTCCTGAAGGATAGCCGGGGGAGACACAGCTGATAATGCGGGCAGTTCCTGGAGGATAGATGGGGGAGGTACAGCTCATAATGCAGACAGTTTCTGGAGGATAGCCAGGGAAGGGGTGGGTGATAATGCGGACAGTTCCTGGAGGATAGCCAGGGGAGGCACAGCTAATAATGCAGGCAGTGCCTGAAAGATAGCCGGGGAGGGGTGGGTGATAATGCGGACAGTTCCTGAAGGATAGCCGGAGGGGGGGCACAGCAAATAATGCAGGCAGTGCCTGAAGGATAGCTGGGGGAGGGGTGAGTGATTATGCAGGCAGTACCTGAAGGATAGCTGGGGGAGGGGTGAGTGATTATGCAGGCAGTTCTTGAAGAATAGCCGGGGGAGGGGTGAGTGATTATGCAGGCAGCTCCTGGAGGATAGCCAGGGGAGGTACAGCTAATAATGCAGGCAGTTCCTGGAGGATAGCCAGGGGAGGGGGAGGTGATAATACAGGCAGTTCCTGGAGTATAGCCATGGGATGGCACAGCTAATAATGCAGGCAGTTCCAGGAAGATAGCCGGGGAAGGGGGAGGTGATAATGCAGGCAGTTCCTGAAGGATAGCCGGGGGAGACACAGCTGATAATGCGGGCAGTTCCTGGAGGATAGATGGGGGAGGTACAGCTCATAATGCAGACAGTTTCTGGAGGATAGCCAGGGAAGGGGTGGGTGATAATGCGGACAGTTCCTGGAGGATAGCCAGGGGAGGCACAGCTAATAATGCAGGCAGTGCCTGAAAGATAGCCGGGGAGGGGTGGGTGATAATGCGGACAGTTCCTGAAGGATAGCCAGGGGGGGGGGGGGGCACAGCAAATAATGCAGGCAGTGCCTGAAGGATAGCTGGGGGAGGGGTGAGTGATTATGCAGGCAGTGCCTGAAGGATAGCTGGGGGAGGGGTGAGTGATTATGCAGGCAGTTCTTGAAGAATAGCCGGGGGAGGGGTGAGTGATTATGCAGGCAGTTCCTGGAGGATAGCCAGGGGAGGTACAGCTAATAATGCAGGCAGTTCCTGGAGGATAGCCAGGGGAGGGGGAGGTGATAATACAGGCAGTTCCTGGAGTATAGCCATGGGATGGCACAGCTAATAATGCAGGCAGTTCCAGGAAGATAGCCGGGGAAGGGGGAGGTGATAATGCAGGCAGTTCCTGGAGGATAGCCGAGGGAGACACAGCTGATAATTCAGGCAGTTCCTGGAAGATAGCCAAGGGAAGGGGGAGGAGATAATGCAGACAGTTCCTGAAGGATAGCTGGGGGAGACACAGCTGATAATGCGGGCAGTTCCTGGAGGATAGCCGAGGGAGGCACAGCTAGTAATGCAGTCAGTTTCTGGAGGATGGCCGTGGTAAGGCACAGCTGATAATGCAGGCAGTTCCTGGAGGATATCCAGGGGAGGCACAGCTGATAATGCAGGCAGTTCCTGGAGGATAGCCGGGAGAGACACAGCTGATAATGTGGGCAGTTCCTGGAGGATAGCCAGGGGAGGCACAGCTAATAATGCAGGCAGTGCCTGAAAGATAGCCGGGGGAGGGGTGGGTGATAATGCGGACAGTTCCTGAAGGATAGCCGGGGGGGGGGGGGGGCACAGCAAATAATGCAGGCAGTGCCTGAAGTATAGCTGGGGGAGGGGTGAGTGATTATGCAGGCAGTTCCTGGAGGATAGCCGGGGGAGACACAGCTGATAATTCAGGCAGTTCCTGGAGGATAGCCAAGGGAAGGGGGAGGAGATAATGCAGACAGTTCCTGAAGGATAGCTGGGGGAGACACAGCTGATAATGCAGTCAGTTTCTGGAGGATAGCCGTGGTAAGGCACAGCTGATAATGCAGGCAGTTCCTGGAGGAAATCCAGGGGAGGTACAGCTGATAATGCAGGCAGTTCCTGGAGGATATCCAGGGGAGGTACAGCTGATAATGCAGGCAGTTCCTGGAGGATAGCCGGGAGAGGTACAGCTGATAATGTGGGCAGTTCCTGAAGGATAGCCGAGGGAGGCAAAGCTAATAATGCAGGCAGTTCCTGAAGGCTATCCAGGGGATGTACAGCTGATAATGCAGGCAGTTCCTGGAGGATATCCAGGGAAGGTAAAGCTGATAATACAGGCAGTTCCTGGAGGATAGCTGTGGAAGGTACAGCTAGTAATGCAGGCAGTTTCTGGAGAATAGGCGTGGGAAGGCACAGCTCATAATGCAGGCAGTTTCTGGAGGATAGCCCAGGAAGGGGGGGGGGGTGATAATGCAGCTGATAATTTGGGCAGTTCCTGGAGGATAGCCAAGGTAAAGGGGAGGTGATAATGCAGGCAATTCCTGGAGGATAGCCGGGGTAGGTACAGCTGATAATGCAGACAGTTCTTGGAGGATAGCTGGGGGAGGCACGGCTAATAATGCAGGAAGTCACAATAGGAGGTCACTATCACACTCACCTTTCTCCCCTCCGCAGGTAATGTATGGATATACTCTCTAAACCATGAATCCTGGGATGATCCATCAAGCTTGAAGCAATGTAACCGGGTGCTCTACCTGTACGCCTTCTGGACAATCACCTTGTGCCACCTCTGCTTCCTGGTCCTGCTGTGCACCTACCTCTGTTTACTGCTGGGTCTCTATCTTCTGAAAAGGTCCATATTTGGGGGTCGCAGTAACTGAACCCTCTGTATTGTACTGCTTGGACTGCATCATGGAGATGATGATAACATTTTCTTATATCTTTTCATTGAGATGATAACATTTGCAGTTCAGAGACAACTGGCCCTATAGCCAAAATCCAGCCTTAAAAATAAAAAAAATGTGATGCGAGATTGTTATAAGACGTCGTGTCCCATAAGACGGCACGTACATGCTCAGGCTCCTTGTTCTGTACTGCGGCTTGCACTGGTGGGCGCTCTCCTCTTCGGCCTCTGCAGTGATATGCCGCTCCCAGGAATAAACTCTGCCATAATATACTGTACTAGCCAGATAAGTAATGGAGTAGGAGAAGTAATGGATGTAGGAAGGGGGAGTAGGAGACATCAATCCCAGATCAGATACCAGAATAAATTCAGCCCCCCCCCCCCAATACCTCTAATATATTACTCCTTCAGTCCAAATCCTTAAAGTAATACAAATGGCTGACCCCAAATCAGACTCCAAATTTACATAATAACATAGTTAATAAGGATGAAAGAAGACAAGAGTCCATCAGGTTCAACCTAAAGAAATCCTACTGTGTTGATCCAGAGGAAGGCAAAAACCCCTATGAGGCAGATGACAATTGCCCCACCACAGGGAGAAAACTCCCTCCCGACTCCAATGGCGATCAGAATAATCCCTGGATCAACGTATCACCGGAAATCTAATGTCCATAACTTGTTATATTGTATTCATCAGGAAAAGCATCCAGGCCTCCCTTATGCTTATATAATGAATCGGCCATGACAACATCATGTGGCAGAGAGTTCCATTGTCGCACTGCTCTTACAGTAAAGAATATAGAGAGTTCCATAGTCTCACTGCTCTTACGGTAAAGAACCCGCGTTGATGCTGATGGTGAAACCTTCTTTCCTGTAGGGGATGGGGGATGCCCCCTGTCATGGTTACAGACCTAGGAGTAAGGAGACCACTACAAAGATCTCTGTACTGTCCATTCATATATTTGTACATTGTGATCAGATCGCCCCTAAGACGTCTTTTTTCTAGTGTAAATAACCCCAAGCTTGATAACCTGTCCTGGTACTGTAACCCTCCCATTCCCTTAATGACCTTTTTTGCCCTCCTCTGCACCTGCTCCAGTTCAGCTGTGTCCTTCTTATATACTGATGCCCGATGCTGTACACAGTATATACAATGTGTGGTCTGACCAGTGATTTATAAGGAGGCAAAACTATGTTCTCATCTTCAGCATCTCGGCCTCCATGCTCTCAAAACAAACAAAAAACCCTAAAACCCCAGATCAATTCAGACTTTGAACCAGATAAGGACCCCGAGATTAACCTCTTAAGGACGCGGCGACCCCGCTCTGAACCGCCGCGGTCCCAGGTGCCGCGTGTAGCCCAGGACCGCGGGTATTAGCGGGCATGGCCCGATCGCCGTGCCCGATAATCCAGTCATCAGATGCAGCTGTCAAAGATGACAGCTGCATCCGATTACCAGATGCAGCACTTCCCTGGTGTCTAGTGGGCTGGATCGCTCCTCTGGGAGCAAACCACACATCCTGCTCCGGCTGGGATCTCCGCCAAAATGGCGCTGATCCCGGCTCGGCACTTGGATGCTTTCGGCTGCAGCAGCCGAAAGCATCCGAGTGCCGATCTCATTGATCTTTGCTGTATAAGTATACAGCATAGATCTCAATGAGAGATCAGTATACTTATACTAGAAGTCCCCCAGGGGGAATAACCCTAACCCCAGGGGGAATAACCCTAACCCCAGGGGGGAATAACCCTAAACCCAGGGGGGAATAACCCTAACCCCAGGGGGGAATAACCCTAACCCCAGGGGGGGAATAACCCTAACCCCAGGGGGGGAATAACCCTAAACCCAGGGGGGAATAACCCTAACCCCAGGGGGGAATAACCCTAACCCCAGGGGGGGAATAACCCTAACCCCAGGGGGGGAATAACCCTAACCCCAGGGGGAAATAACCCTAACCCCAGGGGGGGAACAACCCTAACCCCAGGAGGGCTACTAGTATAAAAAAGAGTAAAAAGAGTAAAAAAAAAAAAAAAAAGTGTTGTTATTAGTAAAAAGCCCCCTCCGCTAATAAATGTCTGAATCACCCCCCTTCCCCAGGTTTTAAATAAAAGTAAATAAATAAATAAACATGTTTGCTATCACCCGAACTATTAATTCATCACATTCCTGATCTCGCACGGTAAACAGCGTAAGCGCCCCAAAAAAATCCCGAAGAGCAAAATTGCGCATTTTTGGTCGCATCAAATCTAGAAAAAATGTAATAAAAAGCGAACAAAAACTGACACCTCACACAGCCCCATAGAACAAAGGATAAAAGCGCTATAAGCCTGGGAATGGAGCGATTTTAAGGAACGTATATTTGTTAACAATGGTTTGAATTTTTTACAGGCCATCAGATAATATAAAAGTTATACATGTTACATATCGTTGTAATCTTAACGACTTGAGGAACATATATAACAAGTACGTTTTACCCTAGGGCGAATGGCGTAAAAACAAAAACCCCCTAAATAAAAAAAAAAGTTTTTTTTTTTGTTCAATTTCACCACACATTGAATTTTTTTCTGGTTTCGCAGTGTACTTTATGAAAAAATTCAGCCCGTCATTGCAAAGTACAATTAGTGACGCAAAAAATAAGGGCTAATGTGGGTTTCTAGGTGGAAAAATGCAAGTGCTATGGCCTTTTAAGCACAAGGAGGAAAAAACGAAAACGCAAAAACGAAAATTGGCTCCGTCCTTAAAGGGGTAGTGCGGCGCTAAGAAATTATTCACAGAATAACACACATTACAAAGTTATACAACTTTGTAATGTATGTTATGTCTGTGAATCGCCTGCTTCCCTGTGTCCCCCCACCCCCGCACGTGTACCCGGAAGTGTTGGTGCATTATACATTACCTGATCCGTGTCGCGCCCGTCCGCCATCTTGTGCCGCAACGTCATCTTCGGTCGGCCGGCTGAAGCTCTCCGATCTTCCCGAGTGCCGGCCACCCTCTGCCGCGTCATCAGATGCTCAGCCGCGATTGGCTGAGTATAACTGTGACGTTGCGGCACAAGATGGCGGACTGCCTGCGACACGGATCAGGTAATGTATAATGCACCAACACTTCCGGGTACACGGGCGAGGGTGGGGGGACACAGGGAAGGGGGCCATTCACAGACATAATATACATTACAAAGTTGTATAACTTTGTAATGTGTGTTATTCAGTGAATGATTTCTTAGCGCCGCACTACCCCTTTAAGAGGTTAAAGGAGAAGTCCGGCGAAAATTTTTATTAAAGTATTGTATTGCCCCCAAAAAGTTATACAAATCCCCAATATACACTTATTACGGGAAATGCTTATAAAGTGCTTTTTTCCCTGCACTTACTACTGCATCAAGGCTTCACTTCCTGGATAACATGGTGATGTCACTTCCTGGATAACATGGTGATGTCACTTCCTGGATAACATGGTGATGTCACTTCCTGGATAACATGATGATGTCACTTCCTGGATAACATGGTGATGTCACTTCCTGGATAACATGGTGATGTCACGACCCGACTCCCAGAGCTGTGCGGGCTGTGGCTGCTGGAGAGGATGATGGCAGGGGGACATTGAGGGACACAGGGCACTGGAGGGACACTGACCATCCCTCTGCCATCATCCTCTCCAGCAGCCACAGCCCGCACAGCTCTGGGAGTCGGGTAGTGACATCACCATGCTATCCAAGAAGTGACATCACCATGTTGTCCAGGAAGTGACATCACCATGTTATCTAGGAAGTGACATCACCATGTTATCCAGGAAGTGAAGCCTTGATGCAGTAGTAAGTGCAGGGAAAAAAGCACTTTATGTACATTTCCCGTAATAAGTGTATATTGGGGATTTGTATAACTTTTGGGGGGCAATACAGTACTTTAATAAAAATTTTCGCCGGACTTCTCCTTTAAGTCAGACCTCAAAGGAAAAGTCCAGTTACACATATTCTTTTGGTCAACGGGACTGGGAGAGGCTCAATAGAGGTACAGGGACGGGTGAGTCTGCCCTCTTTTATACATTTGGTGGGACTTCTTCCGAGACACCAGATCAGATCTCAAAATTAATAGGGGAGCTGTGGATATTATTGGAGCTGTGTTTGTCAGTGTTATGGGGGTCCCTGTAGCTGCATTATAAGCACTATGGTGGTCTCTGACACAATGGCACTATTGTTGTTACTAATAAAAACACATAAAGAAAACGAGCTGCTCACAGAACTTTTGGAACTGATACTGTTCCCATCCCAGAGTCAGACTCATGTGACATCTACGCAATATAAGTGACGCCCTGATAAAATCCCAATCTCATATGTCTTCACAATAGGAGCCATGATGGGTGCGCTACTTACATAAATCTCTATTCATCTCTGACTACACAAATATGGCCGACACCACACGCAGCGTGGACATCTACCCGTGCAGTATTGCTTAGCGTACACTCGGCCTCTAACGTACGGGAGAGTGGGCAGAACATACAGAGTGAACCAATCCGATCATTGACCTGTATTTGAACCAATGAGAAGGAAGATCTAAGTCATGTGAATCACGACTGAGCGCAAAAGGCAGGTGGGGCTTATCTGTGATTGACAGTGAATCCAGCCAGTCGTGTGATAGTCCTATAGTGACCAGCCTATAGGAAACGGAGGGGCGGAGCAGAGAGCTCAGGAGGAAGTGGTCGGGAGAAGTAGCTGCAGAAATGGTGGGTGATGATCTTGCTGTAATAATTACGTTTATTAGTGTCCATAGAGAATAGACAGCGCTCTATACACCCAGAGCGTCCTCTAAACCTCCGTTACTTTAAAGTGTCAGTCTTCACGGTAGTCTATGCATTATATCCATGAACCAGGAGGCCCAGGATGAGCAGTGCTCAGATATCACTGTAGTCTGTGTTATATTCATGAACCAGGAGGCTCAGGATGAGCAGTGCTCAGATATCACTGTAGTCTGTGTTATATTCATGAACCAGGAGGCCCAGGATGAGCAGTGCTCAGATATCACTATAGTCTGTGTTATATTCATGAACCAGGAGGCGCAGGATGAGCAGTGCTCATATATCACTATAGTCTGTGTTATATTCATGAACCAGGAGGCCCAGGATGAGCAGTGCTCAGATATCACTGTAGTCTGTGTTATATTCATGAACCAGGAGGCCCAGGATGAGCAGTGCTCAGATATCACTATAGTCTATGCATTATATTAATGAACCAGGAGGCCCAGGATGAGCAGTGCTCAGATATCACTATAGTCTATGCATTATATTCATGAACCTGGAGGGGCAGGATGAGCAGTGCTCAGATATCACTATAGTCTATGTTATATTCATGAACCAGGAGGCCCAGGATGAGCAGTGCTCAGATATCACTATAGTCTATGCATTATATCCATGAACCAGGAGGCCCAGGATGAGCAGTGCTCAGATATCACTATAGTCTATGCATTATATTCATGAACAAGGAGGCTCAGGATGAGCAGTGCTCAGATATCACTATAGTCTGTTATATTCATGAACCAGGAGGCCCAGGATGAGCAGTGCTCAGATATCACTATAGTCTGTGTGTTATATTCATGAACCAGGAGGCCCAGGATGAGCAGTGCTCAGATATCACTATATGTTATATTCATGAACCAGGAGGCCCAGGATGAGCAGTGCTCAGATATCACTATAGTCTATGCATTATATCCATGAACCAGGAGGCCCAGGATGAGCAGTGCTCAGATATCACTATAGTCTGTGTTATCCTGGGCCTCCTGGTTCATGAATATAACACAGACTATAGTGATATCTGAGCACTGCTCATCCTGGGCCTCCTGGTTCATGAATATAACAAAGACTATAGTGATATCTGAGCACTGCTCATCCTGGGCCTCCTGGTTCATGAATATAATGCATAGACTATAGTGATATCTGAGCACTGCTCATCCTAAGCCTCCTGGTTCATGAATATAACACATAGACTATAGTGATATCTGAGCACTGCTCATCCTGGGCCTCCTGGTTCATGAATATGAGCAGTGCTCAGATATCACTATAGTCTGTGTTATATTCATGAACCAGGAGGCTCAGGATGAGCAGTGCTCAGATATCACTATAGTCTATGTGTTATATTCATGAACCAGGAGGCTTAGGATGAGCAGTGCTCAGATATCACTATAGTCTTTATTATATTTATGAACCAGGAGGCCCAGGATGAGCAGTGCTGATATGTCACTGTAGTCTATGCATTATATTCATGAACCAGGAGGCACAGGATGAGCAGTGCTCAGATATCACTATAGTCTGTGTTATATTCATGAACCAGGAGGCCCAGGATGAGCAGTGCTCAGATATCACTATAGTCTATGCATTATATTCATGAACCAGGAGGCCCAGGATGAGCAGTGCTCAGATATGACTATAGTTTATGCATTATTTTCATGAACCAGGAGGCCCAGGATGAGCAGTGATCAGGATATAACTGTAGTCTATGCATTATATTCATGAACCAGGAGACTCAGGATGAGCAGTGCTCAGATATCACTATAGTCTATGCATTATATTCATGAACCAGGAGGCCCAAGATGAGCAGTGCTCAGATATCACTATAGTCTGTGTTATATTCATGAACCAGGAGGCCCAGGATGAGCAGTGCTCAGATATCACTATAGTCTGTGTTATATTCATGAACCAGGAGGCCCAGGATGAGCAGTGCTCAGATATGACTATAGTTTATGCATTATTTTCATGAACCAGGAGGCCCAGGATGAGCAGTGATCAGGATATAACTGTAGTCTATGCATTATATTCATGAACCAGGAGACTCAGGATGAGCAGTGCTCAGATATCACTATAGTCTATGCATTATATTCATGAACCAGGAGGCCCAGGATGAGTAGTGCTCAGATATCACTATAGTCTATGCATTATATTCATGAACAAGGAGGCTCAGGATGAGTAGTACTCTGATCTGGAGTTACATATGTCCTATGTTTGTTTTCTTTGTCTCTCAGACATCCACCCTGACTCAGGGCCTGGAGCGGATCCCCGATCAGTTGGGTTACCTGGTGATGAGTGAGGATGGAGTGCTGGCGGTAAGTAGGATCAGGATCTGACCAGGTCTGGATCATCGGACCTTGGATTTATAACAAGTCATCTGTATCTGGAATCATTACTGCCCCCTTAGAGCGCTGGTGACCTGGAGAACGACGAGCGATTGGCCGGTGTGATCCGAGAGATGGTGACCACAGCCTGCAGCTTCCACGGCCTGGGGGACCAGACACCTTTCAAGCGCATGAGCAGTGAGTATACACCGACTTAAAGGGGTACTCTGGCAAAAAAAGAAAATTCTTTCAAATCAACTGGTGTAAGAAAGTTGTATAGATTTGTAATTTACTTCTATTTAAAAATCTCCAATCTTCCAGTACTTATCAGCTGCTGTATGTCCTACAGGAAGTGGTGTATTCTCTCCAGTCTGGCACAGTGCTCTCTGCAGCCACCTCTGTCCATATCAGGAACTGTCCAGAGCAGGAAAGGTTTTCTATAGGGATTTGCTACTGTTCTGGAAAGTTCCTGACTAGAGATCGGCCAACTGTTCGGAGTTTTGGCTCGATCATGATGCCTGTGATCTATCTGGAATACCCTGGCCACATATTCCCGGGAGCGCAACTCTATTCCTGACATGGACAGAGGTGGCAGCAGAGAGCAGTGTGTCAGACTGGAGAGAATACACCACTTCCTGCAGAGCATACAACTACTAATAAGTACTGGAAGATGGGAGATTTTTAAATAGAAGTAACCTACAAATCTATACCAGTTAATTTGAAAGATTTTTTTTTATTTTTTTTTTGCTGGCTGCTACCAGAGAATCGTAGCTTACAGTCTATATAAATATAGTGAGCCGAGGTGTGAACATTATAACCAAATCCACGTCTTGTCCTCTCTGCAGTTGTTTTCGGGGAGCACTCTTACCTCGTCACCATCTCTGGACAGAAGATCTACGTGGTGAAGCGCCATAATGTAGTGCGGGAGCCAGTCAGCGTTTAGCAGCCACCCTGCCCTTTGCTAGGTCCACGTTTGTTGAACTTAATATGTCCGATTTGTGTACAGAAAGTAATTTCACGAGTTTGTCCGACAGATTACAGAGTCATCCTCCCCGGAGATAAATTCTAGACACCCCCCCCCCCCCCACCCATGGAAGTAAATTATGGGGGCTCGTCCGGGATGTAAGGCTCCTCCCCTCCTGAAAATATATTCAAGGTATTTTGGAGCAACATAAGTGGATAACTCGTTGGTGGAAGCAGATTTTGGGGATGTGTCCAGGACATTGCAGAGTCCTCCCTCCCTGGAGATATTTTCTCTTTTCTTTTCTTCTTTATTTTTTTGGGGGGGGGGGTGTGTTTGTGTAAGCATTTTTTTTTTCCTGAGGACATTAGCGGATACCGCCTCCCCGGAAGTGATTGTGGGATTTTGTCCTGGATATAGTAGGAGTCGTCCTCTCCAAAGTTTTCTGTGTATGCTGCTTTATATATAAAGTTTATTAAAAATTCACAAAAGGTTTATGGAATGATTTATCATATTTTATTGCTTGCCAACCTGTCTGTTCAAAAAAAAAAATTATCTGAGATTCTTTAAAGGGAACCCGTCACCATGAAACCTCTATCTAAGCTGTCGGCATCATGGTATAGAGCAGGAGGAGCTGAGCGGATTGATCTATATCTTTATGGGGAAAGATTCAATATAACCTGTAATCTATTGGAGAGTGGAGTTTTTGCTGTCAGCAGGGGACACAGAGGGAGCGCGGAGAAGTAAGCATCGGACGTTTAGGTCTAGTGCACCAGCAGCGGTATATTAAACACAGAACACTGGACAATCCCCCAGCTAGTTACACCTAGGGGGCACTATATCTGTATGATGGTACAGGAGGCATTATTACTAGAGATGAGCGAGCCTCAAGCATGCTCAATCCGAACCCGAACGTTCGGTATTTGATTAGCGGTGGCTGCTGAAGTTGGATAAAGCCCTAAGGCTATGTGGAAAACATGGATATAGTCATTGGCTGTATCCATGTTTTCCAGACAACCTTAGAGCTTTATCCAAGTTCAGCAGCCCCCGCTAATCAAATGCCGAACGTTCGGGTTTGGATCGACTCAACCGTTTGCTCATCTCTAATTATTACTATAGGGGGCACTATGTCTATATGATGGTACAGGGGGCATTATTACTATAGGGGGCACTATATCTATATGATGGTACAGGGGGCATTATTACTATAGGGGGCACTATATCTATATGATGGTACAGGAGGCATTATTACTATGGGGGCACTACATCCGTATAATGGTACAGAAGGCGTTATTACTATAGGGGACACTATATCGAACTGTACAGGAAGCATTATTACTATACGGGGCACTATATCTCAACGGTACAGGAGGCATTATTACTATAGGGGACACTATATCCGTATAACGGTACAGGAGGCATTATTACTATAGGGGACACTATATCCGTATAATGGTACGGGAGGCATTATTACTATTGGGGACACTATATCTGTATAATGGTACGGGAGGCATTATTACTATAGGAGTATGCAATACTCATGTTTCCCAGTGGGCAATGCACCTAGCACTTCACTGCATTGAGCGCTTTCATTAGCAGCCGGCAGTGTTGTCATTTGGCTGTTCTCCCTGAGTTCAGCAATCTGTTTCTCTTATTATTACTATAGGGGACACTATATCCGTATAATGGTACGGGAGGCATTATTACTATAGGGAACACTATATCTCTAACGGTACAGGAGGCGTAATTACTATACGGGGCACTATATCTCAACGGTACAGGAGGCATTACTATAGGGGACACTATATCCGTATAATGGTACGGGAGGCATTATTACTATACAGGGCTCCAGATGGCGACCAAAATGGTCGCCAATGCGACTAATATTTTGCAAATGGCGCCCAGATTTATTAATCTGGGCGCCATTTGCGACTGGCCCCGGCGGCGGCGCGATGTCTCTTTAAGTCCGGTCCCCGGCTGATGCGCGGCTGCCGGGGGTGTCCCGTCCTATCCCCGGCAGCGCGGCGCATCAGTGAGCTGCCTGGGGCCCTGACTTCCGGCACAGGAAGTGCGCGTCAGAGACGCTTCCTGTGTCAGAAGTCACAGCCCCGGCGTACAGAGAGCTCACTGATGCGCCGCGCTGCCGGGGATAGGACGGGACACCCCCGGCAGCCGCGTATCAGCCGGGGACAGCGCCTGAAGAAGAAGAGGATCGCCGGGGGAGCGGGTTGTCAGGTGAGTTTGTGTGTTTGTTTTTTTTAAATACTGCTTAGCATAGAGGAGGAGGGGGGGGGGGGAGGGGGGGGCATCTATAATGGGGGGAAGAGAAGGGGGGGGCATCTATAATGGGGAGAAGAGAAGGGGGGGGCATCTATAATGGGGGGAAGAGAAGGGGGGGGCATCTATAATGGGGGGAAGAGAAGGGGGGGCATCTATAATGGGGGGAAGAGAAGGGGGGGGCATCTATAATGGGGGGAGAAGAGGGGCCATGTTCAAGGGGGGAGAGGGGGCTATCTATAAGGGGAGGGGGTATCTATAAAGGGGGGAGAAGAGGGGGCATCTATAATGGGGGGGGGAGAGGGGGCATCTATAATGGGGGGGAGAGGGGGCATCTATAATGGGGGGGAGAAGGGGGCATCTATAATGGGGGGGAGAAGGGGGCATCTATAATGGGGGGGGAGAGGGGGCATCTATAATGGGGGGGAGAAGGGGGCATCTATAATGGGGGGGAGAAGGGGGCATCTATAATGGGGGGGAGGAGGGGGTCATCTATAAGGGGAGGGGGCCATCTATAAGTGTAGGGCAAACTGGCTGCAGACACTGGGAGATAGATATATGCACAATTATTATTATCAGGGCCCCTCAGGTGTCTGTATTGTAGGGGGTCACTTGCATTAGTCACTAGGTGAGAGATATATCTATCTATATACTCATCTTGTGGGGGGGGGGTCACTATGGCTGCAGTCATAAGTCTAGCTCAGTATGTATAGACTGTTGCAAGCTTTTAAAGGGAACCTGTCACCCCCGATGCCGGGGTGACAGGCTCCCAACCCCCCGTTAGAGCCCCCTATACTCACCTCATCACGCCGGATCCCGCTTCTGAAGATGGTCGGGTCCCGGAGATCTCAGCCGCTGCAGCCCGGCGCGCACACTGAGAGATGAGTCCAACACTCATAGAGAATGACGGAGCGCTGGACTCTCCTGTCATTCTCTGAGCGTTGGACTCATCTCTCAGCGCACGCCGGGCTGCAGCGGCTGAGATCTCCGTGACCCGACCATCTTCAGAAGCGGGACCCGGCGCAATGAGGTGAGTATAGGGGGCTCTAACGGGGGGTTGGGAGCCTGTCACCCTGGCACGGGGGTCAACAGGTTCCCTTTAAGTTCAAGTTCAGAAGAGTAAGCCTCATTAAAAGGCTAGCCAAGTGAAGCTGAAGTACTGAGTCAGACTGTATATGGTTGTCAGACTGTATATGGTTGTCAGGTTGCAAGTTTCCATGTTGAACATTTTCAAACTAAGAAAAGAGAGAATCTAAAGGAGGAGGATGCTGCCGTGGCCTCTGCACACAGTAAGTCCCATTTAACATAACATTAATTTTACATGGTTTAAAATGTTGGCGACCAAATATTCTATTTGGCGCCTAAATTTTTCAGGTTAGGAGCCAATGGCTCCTAGGTAAATTTTTTAGTCTGGAGGCCTGCTATAGGGAACACTATATCCGTATAATGGTACGGGAGGCATTATTACTATTGGGGACACTATATCCGTATAATGGTACGGGAGGCATTATTACTATAGGGGACACTATATCCGTATAACGGTACAGGAGGCGTTATTACTGTAACTAATAATTTAGTATTGCACCGTGTGGCCCATTTACCTGGCTGAGTTTGAAACCCCTGGAATGGACAGTCTAAGCATGTATCAGATTTATAACATGTGCCTTATGCAGTCTTACATGTCTTTCCGCCTTGTTTGCACTTTCTGTTAGGTGGCTTTTTAAGCCCACCCTATTATTGAGCAAGTGGAAAAGGGGTCTAAAGCACGCTGGCAAAAGTAAAAAAATAAATAAAAATTGACACAAATTGCACCAGACTTCTGGCACAGTTTTTTTTTCCCCTCTCCATTGACATGTTGAATCTATAAAGTAGTAGTAGTAAACTCTGGGGGCTCGTCCGGGACAGATCAGATTCATCTTTAGTAGAACTAAATTTTGGGGGCTCGTCCGGGACAGAACTGAATTCCTCCTCTCCCAAGATTGTTTTCCGTTTTTCTCGCTTTCTATATAAATTTCATTAAAATGCCAAACGTTGATAAATCCAGCATTATTTCTGCCCTGTTTTTGTTACAATGTATCAGCTAGAGCGCAGACCTTTAGCGCATAGAGAATTGTCTACATTGTACAGATCTTTAAAGGGGTTATCCAGCGCTACAAAAACATGGCCACTTTCCCCCTACTGTTGTCTCCAGATTGGGTGGGGTTTTGAAACTCAGTTCCATTGAAGTAAATGGAGCTTAATTGCAAACTGCACCTGAACTGGAGACAACAGTAGGGGGAAAAGTGGCCATGTTTTTGTAGCGCTGGATAACCCCTTTAACAAGTGGGCGGCTGTATGTTTCAGGTGTGACAAATGTGTGCAGCTTCTAGGTTGCTGCAGATTTAAAGGGCCAGTACCCATAAAGCTCTTGGCTTATAATACTGCTGTCCTGTTATAGAAGTAGCTAATATCCATCAAACACATAAACATAAGTTACTGGAGTCCCTCAGTGCTATACTAACCCATTGGAGGCAAGTAACTTATCGTGTACTGTAGGGATTAGGAGTCTTCCGCCCTCCAGCTGTTTCAAAACTACAACTCCTATCATATCTGGGCAGCCAAAGCTTTAGCTGCCCAGGCATGATGGGAATTGTAGTTATGCAACAGCTGAAGGTTCCCCATCTCTGGTGTACCATCTTGCTCTCCTGCTTCTGATAGTTTCCTAACATGTGGGGTGATCCTATGAGGCACGTTTTTGTATAGGTTCCAGTCACTTGCACTGGAGTGTGAGATTTCAAACAAAGTTGCAGCATGGCGCACTGTAAAAAATGCAAATACTTCTACAAAATCAGACCAGCAGACGCTTTACATGAAGTTGTATGGAATTCTGTATTTTGTTTGTTCAGAATAAATTATAAAACATAAAGTGCTGCCGTGAGGCCACAAATAAAATATACAACATCAAATAAAAACTTCCAGTGTGTACCATTAGGGGGGGTTAATGGAAAGCGCTCAAGTATTGGCAGGAATTTAGGGGGTGATAAGTGCAGTTTAGGGGGAGTGATCGCCCTGACATATTGGCGAGCATATAATGTAACACGTGCGGTTGGGTGCGATCACCCTCTTACCCCCACCAGTATGGACACAACTAGACACAAATCGCCTGATGCCTGTTAGTCCTCAGTAGTTTTCACATATAACATGTCAAAAGGCTTTAAAAGGGGAACACCACCCGAACGCTGAAAATACAACATTAGGGATCTGTAAACTCCTCCCACTTCCCATCCAAGTGAACTAAACATATCTGAGATCAGACATATAGGAGAGTCCTGCAGACAGTGCTGCACTGGTTATAAGGCAGTACCGGGGTGGGGCCTTGTTCTTACATCACTTCCTGTTGTCAGGAGGATAGCAGGAAGAGGCGGAGACTTCCAATCTCAGATGTAGGGTCCTGAATTACTCAAAAGTTGGGACGGGTTAGAGATAAAGTTCTGTAAGTGGTGTTCCCCTTTAAGGTTTATTCCAGTGGCCCTGACCTTTAACCCACATCCCATTACTGAACGTTTCCATGTTATGCGCACATGTATGTCTGCTTTTCTCATCACAATGTATTTGGTCCATTGTATGTGGTAGTCAGTGCAGAAGGGAGCAGTGATCCCTTTACTCAACAATATCTAAGGAGGGGACCAGCGATCCCTCCACCTGCAATATCCAGAGTAGGGAGTGTATCAGTATCCAATAGAAGAAGCAGTGATCCTTTCTCCCATAGTATTAGAGGAAGCGGTGATCCCTTTTGGCCACATTATCTAGTGGAAGAAACAGCGATCCCTCCACTTACAGGATCCAATAAGAGCAGTGATCCCTCCACTTACAGGATCCAATAATAAGAGCAATGATCCCTCCACTTACAGGATCCAATAATAAGAGCAGTGATCCCTCCACTTACAGGATCCAATAATAAGAGCAGTGATCCCTCCACTTACAGGATCCAATAATAAAAGCAGTGATCCCTCCACTTACAGGATCCAATAATAAGAGCAGTGATCCCTCGACTTACAGGATCCAATGAGAGCAGTGACCCCTATGCTTCTATGATCCAATAATAAGAGCAATGATCCCTCCCCTTACAGGATCCAATAATAGCAGTGATCCCTCCCCTTACAGGATCCAATAGTAAGAGAAGTGATCCCTCCCATTACAGGATCCAATAATAGGAGCAGTAATCCATCCACTTACTGGATCCAATAATAGGAGCAGTGATTCCTCCACTTACAGGATCAAATAGTATAAGCAGTGATCCCTCCCATTACAGGATCTAATAATAAGAGCAGTGATCCCTCCACTTACAAGATCCACTAGTAAGAGCAGTGATCCCTCCACTTACAGGATCCAATAATAAGAGCAGTGATCCCTCCACTTACAGGATCCAATAATAAGAGCAGTGCTCCCTCCACTTACAGGATCCAATAATAAGAGCAGTGATCCCTCCACTTACAGGATCTAATAATAAGAGCAGTGATCCCTCCACCCAGAGTGTCCTGTGGACTGAGCGGCAATTCTTCCCCATTATTGGATGGACACAGCATAAGTCCAGTGTAAGTACCAAATCCTCAAACTGTAGAATCAGAGTAGGGAGCATCGGTCCCTCCACCCTCACTACCCATTAGAGGAAGCAGCAGCTGTATGGTTAAATACTGGCATTGTTCTTTAACAATGTGCTCTTGGCACTGGAGGAAGCTCACGTACCATCTATGTCTATGGTCTGACCCATACTGAAGGGGGGGCTCCACCTTTCAACAGTAAGGATCAGTTTTCGCTCTTTTACCAATGTCCCTTTAAACAGAGAAGCAATTGTTACTGGTTAGGGCCCCATGCACACCTCAGGAAAATCTATTTCATACAATTCGATGAAATACTGACCGTTTCCTGAAGCCTCCTGATCAGTGTTTCCTGACCGTTTCCTGAAGCCTCCTGATCAGTATTTCCTGACCGTTAAAACATGTGCCTGGGGCCTAAAACCTAAAGCAAGAGGATAATACTTCCACACATGGGCCACTCCTGCCCCAGCTCACTATTATGGGGGCTCCAATTAAAATCTGTTACAAGTGGGTTCAATACAAGTGTATCTGACCCAGAACTGACTTTTCATCATCAGGTGGAATGTCCCTTTAAATACTGGTGCCAAGATGATGAATCTGCCATTAGCTGCATGACTAAGCTTGGAGTGATCCCTACCTACTGTATCTATGTACCAGATATATTAGACCAGTGTGCTGACCCCAACAGCCATTACAATGTTACATCACTAAACGAGGCAAGGCTGGCACAGCATCCAGCAGGTGGAGCAGCACTGCATGACATCCAGCAGGTGGAGCAGCACAGCATCCAGCAGGTGGAGCAGCACTGCATGGCATCCAGCAGGTGGAGCAGCACAGCATCCAGCAGGTGGAACAGCACAGCATCCAGCAGGTGGAACAGCACAGTGCAGCATGACATCCAGCAGGTGGAACAGCACAGTGCAGCATGGCATCCAGCAGGTGGAGCAGTACTGCACAGTATCCAGCAGGTGGAGCAGCACAGCATCCAGCAGATGGAACAGCACAGTGCAGCATGACATCCAGCAGGTGGAGCAGCACAATGCAGCATGGCATCCAGCAGGTGGAGCAGTACTGCACAGTATCCAGCAGGTGGAGCAGCACAGCATCCAGCAGGTGGAGCAGCACTGCATGGCATCCAGCAGGTGGAGCAGCACAATGCAGCATGGCATCCAGCAGGTGGAGCAGTACTGCACAGTATCCAGCAGGTGGAGCAGCAGAGTGCAGCATGACATCCAGCAGGTGGAGCAGCACAGTGCAGCATGACATCCAGCAAGTGGAGCAGCACAGTGCAGCACAGCATCCAGCAGGTGGAGCAGCAGAGTGCAGCATGACATCCAGCAGGTGGAGCAGCACAGTGCAGCATGACATCCAGCAGGTGGAGCAGCACAGTGCAGCATGACATCCAGCAAGTGGAGCAGCACAATGGAGCACAGCATCCAGCAGGTGGAGCAGCAGAGTGCAGCATGACATCCAGCAGGTGGAGCAGCAGAGTGCAGCATGACATCCAGCAGGTGGAGCAGCACAGTGCAGCATGGCATCCAGCAGGTGGAGCAGCACAGTGCAGCATGACATCCAGCAGGTGGAGCAGCACAGTGCAGCATGACATCCAGCAGGTGGAGCAGCACAGTGCAGCATGGCATCCAGCAGGTGGAGCAGCACAGTGCAGCATGACATCCAGCAGGTGGAGCAGCACTTCACATTATCTAGCAGGTGGAGCAGTATAGCATCCCGGCACATTCATCCTGGTCCACAATCTTACACATTTGGCATTTGGTCCTGGCGCTTGTACCTAAATTCATTTTAAACACATTTAACTTTTTTCCCTAAAAATAAAATCTGACCTGTAATTCTAAAACTGAAGAAAAAGTATCCCTGTCATAAGTAAGTGCACCCCTATCACCTTGCTCCAGAGTATCGCATGGTCCTATGGTTTGCTGCTGACAGACCCTATACAGTGAGGTCCCTACCATATATAGGGGGGGCCGCCCATCCCCCCCATGAGTCCTGACAGGCACTGATCCCACTGTGTATAATGACAGACCCTATACAGTGAGGTCCCCCTAGGAGTCCTGATGGGCTCTGATCTCACTGTGTATACTGACAGACCCTATACAGCGAGGTCCCCCTATCTCCCCCATGAGTCCTGACGGGCTCTGATCTCACTGTGTATACTGACAGACCCTATACAGTAAATGATAAATCCCGGCACTCGCTATTGTCAATGCTTCTTCAATTTATTATAACATAATATACGAACGCTGCACGCGTTACGACCCTCCGGTCTTTCTCAACAGCATGCTGTTGAGAAAGACCGGAGGGTCGTAACGCGTGCAGCGTTCGTATATTATGTTATAATAAATTGAAGAAGCATTGACAATAGCGAGTGCCGGGATTTATCATTTATTGGTCTATCATTGTGGCCACGAGCACCGCACCACTACAAGTGCTGGAGTGCCGGTTGATATATACAGAGACCCTATACAGTGAGGTCCCCCCATCCCCTCCATGAGTCCTGACGGGCTCTGAACTCACTGTGTATACTGTCAGACCCTATACAGTGAGGTCCCCCCATCCCCTCCATGAGTCCTGACGGGCTCTGATCCCACTGTGTATACTGTCAGACCCTATACAGTGAGGTCCCCCCATCCCCTCCATGAGTCCTGACGGGCTCTGATCCCACTGTGTGTACTGACAGACCCTATACAGTGAGGTCCCCCTAGGAGTCCTGACGGGCTCTGATCTCACTGTGTATACTGACAGACCCTATACAGCGAGGTCCCCCTATCTCCCCCATGAGTCCTGACGGGCTCTGATCTCACTGTGTATACTGACAGACCCTATACAGTGAGGTCCCCCCATCCCCTCCATGAGTCCTGACGGGCTCTGATCCCACTGTGTGTACTGACAGACCCTATACAGTGAGGTCCCCCTAGGAGTCCTGACGGGCTCTGATCTCACTGTGTATACTGACAGACCCTATACAGCGAGGTCCCCCTATCTCCCCCATGAGTCCTGACGGGCTCTGATCTCACTGTGTATACTGACAGACCCTATACAGTAAATGATAAATCCCGGCACTCGCTATTGTCAATGCTTCTTCAATTTATTATAACATAATATACGAACGCTGCACGCGTTACGACCCTCCGGTCTTTCTCAACAGCATGCTGTTGAGAAAGACCGGAGGGTCGTAACGCGTGCAGCGTTCGTATATTATGTTATAATAAATTGAAGAAGCATTGACAATAGCGAGTGCCGGGATTTATCATTTATTGGTCTATCATTGTGGCCACGAGCACCGCACCACTACAAGTGCTGGAGTGCCGGTTGATATATACAGAGACCCTATACAGTGAGGTCCCCCCATCCCCTCCATGAGTCCTGACGGGCTCTGAACTCACTGTGTATACTGTCAGACCCTATACAGTGAGGTCCCCCCATCCCCTCCATGAGTCCTGACGGGCTCTGATCCCACTGTGTATACTGTCAGACCCTATACAGTGAGGTCCCCCCATCCCCTCCATGAGTCCTGACGGGCTCTGATCCCACTGTGTGTACTGACAGACCCTATACAGTGAGGTCCCCCTAGGAGTCCTGACGGGCTCTGATCTCACTGTGTATACTGACAGACCCTTTACAGTGAGGTCCCCCCATCCCCTCCATGAGTCCTGACGGGCTCTGATCTCACTGTGTATACTGACAGACCCTATACAGTGAGGTCCCCCCATCCCCTCCATGAGTCCTGACGGGCTCTGATCTCACTGTGTATACTGACAGTAAAGTGTAAACTCGCTTATACATGGTTGACCGGCATCTGCAGCCAGAACTTCCACCATAGGGATTGTGATGAAGCCGAGGGTGATCCTGGGCGAGTGCAGAAGTCCGGCGTCTGAAATGTATAAATAAAAATAAAAGGCAAAAAATGTAAACATAAAAAAATCCTGAATGTCTGGAAGAGATGGCGGGTAAGGAGCGGAGTACAGTACGTTCTGCCATCACTTCCTAGCATCACAAGGAGGGTATTAAACCCCAGTAGTACCTTAATCCCGCCCCATTCTTTGGACCCACCCACATGGGCAGGACTTAATCACACTTCCTGTCCACATGGGCAGGGCTTACTCCACATTCCCCACCCACATGGACAAGGCTTATTCCAAGTTCCTCCCCCTATGGGCGGGGTTTACTGCCAGTCCCCTCCCACATCCCTCCCATAAGCTGTGTTGTCTCCAGCTCCCCTTCCCGCATAGGCTGCATTTGGCCCAGATACCCAGGTAGCACAGCTGCGTTCAGCATCTTCACAGGCTGTAACCCCCGTCCAGCAGAGACTGTCTGGCTCTGGTCCCTTGTTAAGCCAAGCTTAGATTGGCCCTATAATCCCCCTATCCAGGATTTGGCTGAATCTCCCTTCAAGCACAGGCTGCTCGATCCACACATCCCAGACTTTGTTGGTTCCCCCGTCCACAATGAAGTGGGGCGCGTCTTCTTCTTGACAACGTTGGGGGACAGCGGGGGTCACTGGACCGGATTCACAACCAGGACTTTGCACTGGCGCTTTGCAATTTTATCCAGAGACAGTGCGGCCCGCTCAGGGGGCAAATAAAGTGGTCGACCCAAGGGGGATCCTACAGGCGGGGTGATAGCGCGTCGCTCCATCACACTTCCGGTCCTGCAGAGGGGACACAAACAGTAAGACACAAAGGCTGCCACCATGATGACCCACGACACCTTCATTTACAGCTCCTCCTCTAAATATATGTAACCAAGGTCATGGTTTACTCATACAGTCATTGATATGAGGGGTGGGGAAGCTGCGGCCCTCCAGCTGTTGCAGAACTACAATTCCCATCATGCCTTGCTGAATATAGTGTGTGTTGAGGAGCAGCTGTATGTATACCCCTCAGAGGTGTTAGTATCTCTTACCTGATGAGCTGCCCACGAGGAGGCTGCTGGTGAGAGAAGGACTGCGACCTCCCTAGAGCGCCCCCTTGCTGCTGTCTCTCTAGGTCCCTCAGGGCAGGGCTGCTGGGACTACTCCTGCGTGAGACAGGACGGGCATCCGGAGGGGCCTGAGATACACTGGCTGTAAACTGCAGCTTCAGCTTCATGTGCTGGCTGAGCTATAGAGAGAGGAGAGTTATAGGTGACACCAGAAGACAACAGCTTATCCTATACAAGTCTCAGTGTCCTGCACCCCAAGTGTCAGCATGTCATTGTCCTGTACCCCAAGTGTCAGCATATCATTGTCCTGTACCCAAGTGTCATTATCCTGTATCCCAAGTGTCAGCGTGTCATTGTCCTGTACCCAAGTGTCATTATCCTGTATCCCAAGTGTCAGCGTGTCATTTTACTGTACCCCAAGTGTTAGCGTGTCATTATCCTGTACCCCAAGTGTAACTGTGTTGTTATACTGTACCCCAAGTGTCATTATCCTGTACCCCAAGTGTCAGTGTCATTCTCCTGTACCCCAAGTGTCATTATCCTGTATCCCAAGTGTCAGCGTGTCATTTTACTGTACCCCAAGTGTCATTATCCTGTACCCCAAGTGTCATTATGCTGTACCCCAGGTATCAGCATGTCATTATCCTGTACCCCATGTATCAGCATGTCATTATCCTGCACCCCATGTATCAGCATGTCATTATCCTGTACCCCAAGTGTCATTTTACTGTACCCCAAGTGTAAGTGTGTCATTCTCCTGTACCCCAAGTGTCATTTTACTGTACCCCAAGTGTAAGTGTGTCATTATCCTGTACCCCAAGTGTAAGTGTGTCATACTGTACCCCAAGTGTCAGTGTCTCATTATCCTGTACCCCAAGTGTCATTATACTGTACCCCAAGTGTCAGTGTGTCATTATCCTGTACCCCAAGTGTAAGTGTGTCATTATCCTGTACCCCAGGACCTTACCTCAAACAGCCCGGCCTTTAGCGCCATGAATGTGACCCCGATGGTGACGGAGCTTCCTTTGCGGCAGAACCCCAGACTATTAATAGGCGTGTAGCACACCACAGCCTCCTGTGCTGCCTGTGTGACCCGCCGCTCCTCCTCTGACAGACATCGACCTGTGAGGAGAACAGGACACGTTACACCAGACTCCCCTCCCCCAGCACTACCTGCACTCCATGCTGTGAATAACACTCACCACCTGCCGCCATGTTGGTGTCTGGGGTCCAGACCAGTCGGACAGCCAAGAAGTCCTGCAGGTCATTCAGCAGAGTGTAAGTAACACGGAATGGTGTATGCGTCTGTACCGGGGAGTCACAGCGGGCCGTCATCACAAACCGTGGCCGTTCCAGACGAATACTTGGGAGTCTGAAAGAGGAATAAGCAATAAGGATATAGGGGATACTGCTGGCGCCACCTACAGGCTCCCAAGGGACGGACTTACTTGTAATGGGTGTATATTCCAGATGTAAATGGCAGCTTTGGGGTGGACCAGTGAATTATAGCGATTAAAGGAACCTCAAGACCCTAAGAAACAGAAAAATGATGATGAGGAGGAGGAGTAGTGCCCACCCAGATACAATGTAAAGAGCCACTCTGCTTTATACTGCAGCTCTGCTCAGATCAGCTACCTCTACACATCAGCAGGACACATGTCTACCTTCCTGATAGTTCTTTACATTGTATCAGTCTGACGTCCATACTATTTAAAACTGTCAAGACTGGATACAAATTTAGCTGAATATTCCTATTCACTGACAGATATCGGAGATCTCAAAAATGGTGAAGTATGAAAGCTGCTTGAAGCCTTCCTGAAGCCTCCTGATTCCCGACAGTATAAACTGACATGGAGGTGTGAGGGGGCCTAAGGCTACATTCACATGTCCATAGTGCATCAGTAGTGCTCCTCGCTTTACAGAGCACTACATTAAAGGGGTATTCCCCCAAGAGCTAAAAAAATAAAACTACATCTCCCATGATGCAATGCTTATGTCTGATTGGTCCATGATGTAGCACAGCTGATATCCCCAAGATATAGCAGAGTTGAGTGCGCTGCATAGCAGAGTTATGTGAGTTGTGAGGTTAGGAAGGGGAGCTGTAGAGGCGGTTGTACCGCTGCAGGGGGGGTGTTGCGGTGCCGTGGGTGAGTCGCGGTGGGGGGCATTGGGAAACGGTCTTTGCCGGGTGCCGTGGGTGGGTGGCGTGGGCGGGAGGTTGTGGTGTCAGTGCCGCGGGCTAGTCACGGGGAGTGTAAGATGGTCCGCGGGTGAGTCCCAGGTGCGGATGCCACACGCCACAGCGAGTATTGGGGGGCGGTGTTTGCGGGGCTGATGCCGCCAGCAAGTCACGGGGGTGGGGGGATGGGGGGTGACTGCGGGTGAGTCTTTCCCGCTGCAGCTCCGATCTCCCACTGCAGCACCGGACACAGATCACTGGAACAGGAGCGCTCACCCGTGGCACACACACGGTGCTCACAAGACCCGCCTGGTGAGCGCCGGGTGTGTGTGCCGCGGGTGAGCGCTCCTGTGCTGTGACACTTCTCCCTCCACACACACAGCCGACGGCGCCCTGACCTGTGCTGTAATGCCAATGCTGACAGGCAGCAGGGGCAAAGCACAGGACCGGGCTGGCACGGAAGCTAGAGCAGGCACAGTCGGCTGTGTGTGTGGAGGGGGAAGTGTCACAGCGGGCCGGGGGATCATAGAAGCGGGCATCTTTGGATCTGGGCAGGCCGGGGAAACACAGGAGCGGGCATGGTTAGATCTGGGGGGGGAGGTACCTGGCCGGGGGATCATAGGAGCGGGCATGATTAGATCTGGGGGGGGGAGGTACCTGGCCGGGGGATCATAGGAGCGGGCATGGTTAGATCTGGGGGGGGAGGTACCTGGCCGGGGGATCATAGGAGCAGGCATGATTAGATCTGGGGGGGGGGGAGGTACCTGGCCGGGGGATCATAGGAGCGGGCATGGTTAGATCTGGGGGGGAGGTACCTGGCCGGGGGATCATAGGAGCGGGCATGGTTAGATCTGGGGGGCAGGTAGCGGGTCGGCGGATCATAGGAGCGGGGAAGCTGAGGGAGACTGTAGCTATCCTCCCTCTTTTCAGTGGGCTGGGTTAACTCAGCCCATTGAAGAGATGGAGGACACGTGATGCCGTCTCGGAGGGTGCGGGCCAGGAGCAGGGAGTGTGTCGGGTTGGACTGAGAGCTGATGATTCTATGCCTTTGGTGGGGGTAAATGCATCTAGATAACAGCAAAACTGCTGCTGGAAAGATGGAAAGCTACAGGTGGGCAGCATATTAATGCAAAAATAAAATTTTGGGGGGAATACCCCTTTAAAGTGTCACTGTCGTTTTTTTGTTTTTGTTTTTTTGCAGAAATCAATAGTCCAGGCGATTTTAAGAAACTTTGTAATTGGGGTTATTAGGCAAATCTGCCATTATCTGCAATCAAAAAGACTTTCCCCAGGTCCCCCCTCCCTCCTCTCTCTCATCCACTGCTTATTATCAGGAAATCTCAACTCTTTTACATCAGTTGGGCCCTGTGTAATCTATGGAGAGGGGAGGGGGGGGGAGGAGGGAGATTAGTGGCCAGCAGAGAACAAAGGATTACACAGCGGGACCTGTGTGAAAGCAGATATTAAGAGGTCAGTGCTGACTTCAGAGGAGATAGCCCGGTGATGTAGCTGTTAATTAACTGTTTGTTGTCCTGTTTTGGTGCCTCATCTCCCTCCACCCCTCCCCTCTCCATAGAAAACCAAGAAGACAAGGGGGAGAGCTTCAAACTGCTTTTTCATGATAAAAATGCATTTTTCGCCTAATTACAATTACAAAGTTTCTTTAAATCGCCTGTACTAAAAAAAAATTAAACGACAGGTACACTTTAAAGATAGCGACCTGTAAGGATGTGAGAACGGGCCATTAAAATGTTTTGGTCCTTTCCCTATGATCCTATTCACTACAGATGTGTAGTATAGAGGATTGAAAAAGTGTCATGCTTGATACATATTGGGCTCACCTCTTTGGCATCCTCCGGGGGGCGCTCTCCTGTCTGCAGCTGGAATAGGAAGTTGTGCTCCTCCAGGGAGCAGAGCATGCTGGGTAACTGGGATGAGCAGCTGTGAAGGCGTAGGAAGGAGGCCATACTGATGTCTCCTGACTGGTGACTGGACGGAGAGAAGAGGGCATATGACACGAGGGTCTGAGCTTAGGTCAGGGAGAGAAAGTTGAGGGGTGACTGCTATTAAAGGGAAAAACCATGTCCGCTTTCTTCCAGAAACAGCACCACCCCTGTTTTCAGGGCTCTATTACACGAGATTATCGTGCAAAAAATCGTTCTATTGTTCAAATGTAAAAAATAATCGTTCTGTGTAATTGCAGGCAACGATCGAAAAATCGTTTGTATGTCTTGATTTAGATCTGAACCTAACATTATCGCTAATCGTTCCCTGTAATTCCACAATCGTTAGCTCAAGTTCCGCATTTATTCACTAATCGTTCAGTGTAATTTCACATTGTTCATTGTTTTGCTGGGATCAGAAGGAATAAACAATCATAGCAACGATAGAAACTAACGACCATCGTTCTGCGTAATATGGTGAACGATTTTAGGTTAACGATTAACAATCTCGTTTGCGGTTGTTTATCGTTAGTCATTAAAAATCGCTCCGTATATTAGGACCCTAAGTCTGGGTGTGGTTTTGCAACTCAGTTCCATTAAAGTGAGTAATGCTGCATTTACATGAAGCGATAATTCGCCCAATCAATCGTTTATCAATTTTGAAGCAACAATTTTGTTTTTATAATGATCAGCGTTTAGACAAATAAATCGTTAGAAAATTCGTTATTGCGATCGTTTTTAAGATCGCTTAAGCCCATCTCACACATAGGGTGAATCTTTGAAAGACTGTTTAGACGAAGCGATCTGCGAATT
Source organism: Dendropsophus ebraccatus (assembly GCF_027789765.1). Lineage (NCBI taxonomy): Eukaryota > Metazoa > Chordata > Amphibia > Anura > Hylidae > Dendropsophus > Dendropsophus ebraccatus. The sequence goes on along the minus strand of NC_091454.1, from coordinate 217,727,005 downwards.
TTTAGCGAACGACGATTTGAGAACATGTTGAAAGTTCAAAATAAACGTTCTTTTTGCTCGTCGCTTGATTGTTCGAGCCGATTATCGCTCAAATGCGATCATTTCGTGTAAACGCACCATTAGTGCAACTGCAAAACCCACTCAAACTGGAGACAAGAGTGGCGCTGTTTGTGGAAGAAAGAGACCATGTTTTTCGAATCTTAGAAACCCCCTTTAAAGGGACAGCAGAAAAGGGCAAAAGGAGTATCACTGCTGAGATAGCAGCATATACAATTTTATAGCACAGCATCCATGTAATACTATGATGCCGGGGCCCTCCTGTAGGGAACATGCAAACAGCCTCCGTATCTCAGTATCCAATCACCTCTATGTCACATAGGGCTCTAGGAGGCTGAGATACGATGGGCTGTTTGCCGGCGTCCTCTTCCATCCACCACAGAGGGTGTCATCTCATCCACTTACCAGACATTGTCCACAAGGAGCACAGAGCCGTCGGGCATGACAGGCAGGTAACTGGCATTGAAGTTGGGGAGGATCCGGACATCCCGAATACAGAGTTCATCCTGAGAGGAAGTGTTCAGCACTGAGAAGGGAGAGAGATGGGGTGAGGGCAGATGTACCACCACGTCACCCACCTTTACTGTCCCCCCTCGTCGCCGGGGTCTCACCTTTCAGAGCTGTGAGGTGTTTCCCGGACACGTTGATCTGACGGCACCTGAGGGTGGGAGGTGGGAGCACGGTGAGGAGGGTACTCACTGCGAGAGAGAAGAGAGGTCAGTCAGGCGGAAGGCAGGGGGCGCTAATGTTAATACAGGAAACTAAGGGGTGGGGGGGGGATGAGATACAGAAAGGCACATGAAAGGAGGAAGGATGAGATACTGAGGGAGGAAGAGAGGACATAAGAAAAAGACAGCTCAGCAGTGCATGGAGGAAGAACAGACATGGAACAGAAGAAGGAGAGGAAGAGGAAGTAAGGGAGGGGGGTGAATCAGGCAGGAAAGAAGGAAGAGGAGCAACCAGATATGGAAAGACCACATGATAGAAGTCTACCAGCATGGAGAGGAAGGGTCTTATACCAATGTACTGTACCCCCACTAATGGACTAGATGAGAGGTGGGGTAAAGGGGGAGGTGTGTCACAGGGATGTACATATATATTTATAAACCTTTATCAAACATGGTGTAAAGTGAGCAGGACAATTAAGGTACCTAACGAAATGGGTGGAAGCAGGGGTTCTCCCGAACAGAGAACACTATCTAGTTCACTTCTTGGAGCTTAAACATTTATGGCCAATCCTTGAAGGAGGGTTCCTACCCAAATCTAAACTCCTTCCCCTCCACACGTCAGCTCAAGTCTGATCAGCGGTTCTGAAACTGACTCAATATAATGAAGTAATGTTAGAGACACCACTATGGTATCACCCCCACCTACCCCATTTTTCTGGATCACTAGAACCACATTTCTGGATACAGCATGATTGACCTAGAAGCTCTATGTACAGATATCTACAATTGCGCCACGCATTTAGAGACCAGTTTCCGGGACCTCATCTCCCCTTTTCCAATTACCCACTAATAGGTGTGTTTAAATCTCAAGGCCCTCGTGGGCTCATCTCAGCTCTGTATGCATTTATGATTCAGGCTAGACTGGCATGCAGTCCTCTGAAGGTGGAGGAGTGATGGAGACAGGCTTTGGGTGCTATGGAGGTCTGACCTCCTTTCGTCCCATCTCTCAGTTTCGCCAGCTGCTAACAATCGCATGACACAATTGTATATAACGCACCAATGTTACCTTACGCCAACACGTATGTTTAGAATGGGGCTCTACCCTACAACAGAATGCCACAGGTGCAGGCACCCAGATTTTTGGCATATGATGTGGGCATGCCTGGCGATCTCCAGTTTTTGGTCAGCAGTTACAAATCAACTATCTCAAATGATAGGGATTCCGGTTCCATGCTCCCCGAAAATTTGTCTTTTAGGCCTATTAGATGAAGAGAGCTGGCCACATTATCATAGAATATTTCTCAGGGAGTCCTTATTTATGGCGCGCAAGGCGGTGGCGGTGCGATAGATGGACGTCAGACAATGGAAAAAACTGACTAATACTGTCCTTTCGTTTGAATATGTTGTATTTAAGCACAGAGGATGCCCAGGGAAGTTTAATAAAGTATGGGGATGGTGGTGTACTTCTCCGCTAACTAACTTCCAACCAAGCCGCTATGTGAGGCTAAATGATGATGATAGAACCTGAGCCCTGGAGGGGCATTACCCCTCTCTCATGGTCATTTATGATGATGTCATTCCTACATGAGATGATATTAATGTCTGCACTTTTCTTTCATTGTATTCTTTTGACTGGTGGTTCCAGTTATTTATACCGATAGACGCCATGCTTTGTTATTTCACAGATAATGTACCAGTTGTGTGATTACTTACTTTCCTTTCCGAACTATTCTTTGTCAAAAGATAAGACGTATTGCTGTATGGAAAGGGTATTGTCTGTATTATGTATCTCCTTCAATAAACTCAGTTTAAAAATAAAAACATGGTGTAAAGTGAAACTGGCTCAGTTGCCCCTAGCAACCAATCAGATTCCACCTTTCATTCCTCACAGACTCTTTGGAAAATGAAAGGTGGAATCTGATTGGTTGCTAGGGGCGACTGAGCCAGTTTCACCTTACGCCATGTTTGATAAATCTCCCCCCCCCTTGTGTCTTTTATATTCTGCTCTGTAATGTAATGAGATGTTCTGCGGAAACCAAATGAGGAAGTGAAGAAGCCGACGGGAAACACGTCCGCAGGGACAGATAAGAACCGCAGCCCCCTCCCCCTATACTAGAGGTGGCTAATGTGTGTACCATGGGGGGCTGCTGCAGCTGGGATGTGTAACAGCAGGAGGGCACCTATCACCTAACTGCTGCAAAACCTCTTTGAAAACAAATAGAGGAGGTTTACATTAGTGACTGACAGGACTCTTCTCCTGAACCCCATCAGATCACTGGGTCACCTGACTGCCCATGTCTACACCTGACTCTACCCCTCCCCCTATACCGGGGGTCTCTTACAGCTCTTCCACCCCGTAAGTACTATAGGACTGGCAGAAGTGCATGACTCACCTTGAGCCTTGAAGGTTGCCTGCTCCTCCTTGAAGATCTGACCTGGAGTGGAGTTGAGCAGCAGAGAGCGATATCCGAGGGTCCTCACCCGAGACTGCTCCGAGTCCCTCTTCCAGACAGTGACCACTATCTGCGGGAGAGGAGCAGGTTAGTGTATAATCACTATACAATCCAGCAGGAGAGGAATCTCTGCTGACCCCTGAGACCACTGGGGGAGCGCCTGCTGACCAATGAGACCACTGGGGGAGCGCCTGCTGACCAATGAGACCACTGGGGGAGCGCCTGCTGACCAATGAGACCACTGGGGGAGCACCTGCTGACCAATGAGACCACTGGGGGAGCACCTGCTGATCAATGAGACCACTTGGGGAGCTCCTGCTGACCAATGAGACCACTGGGGGAGCGCCTGCTGACCAATGAGACCACTGGGGGAGCGCCTGCTGACCAATGAGACCACTGGGGGAGCGCCTGCTGACCAATGAGACCACTGGGGGAGCGCCTGCTGACCAATGAGACCACTGGGGGAGCGCCTGCTGACCAATGAGGCCACTGGGGGAGCGCCTGCTGACCAATGAGACCACTGGGGGAGCGCCTGCTGACCAATGAGGCCACTGGGGGAGCGCCTGCTGACCAATGAGGCCACTGGGGGAGCGCCTGCTGACCAATGAGACCACTGGGGGAGCGCCTGCTGACCAATGAGACCACTGGGGGAGCGCCTGCTGACCAATGAGGCCACTGGGGGAGCGCCTGCTGACCAATGAGACCACTGGGGGAGCGCCTGCTGACCAATGAGACCACTGGGGGAGCGCCTGCTGACCAATGAGACCACTGGGGGAGCGCCTGCTGACCAATGAGACCACTGGGGGAGCGCCTGCTGATCAATGAGACCACTGGGGGAGCGCCTGCTGACCAATGAGACCACTGGGGGAGCGCCTGCTGACCAATGAGACCACTGGGGGAGCGCCTGCTGACCAATGAGACCACTGGGGGAGCGCCTGCTGACCAATGAGGCCACTGGGGGAGCGCCTGCTGACCAATGAGGCCACTGGGGGAGCGCCTGCTGACCAATGAGACCACTGGGGGAGCGCCTGCTGACCAATGAGACCACTGGGGGAGCGCCTGCTGACCAATGAGACCACTGGGGGAGCTCCTGCTGACCAATGAGGCCACTGGGGGAGCGCCTGCTGACCAATGAGACCACTGGGGGAGCGCCTGCTGACCAATGAGGCCACTGGGGGAGCGCCTGCTGACCAATGAGACCACTGGGGGAGCGCCTGCTGACCAATGAGGCCACTGGGGGAGCGCCTGCTGACCAATGAGGCCACTGGGGGAGCGCCTGCTGACCAATGAGACCACTGGGGAAGCACTCTTTAAAGCATGGTGGACACAGAGACCCCTTACACCAATCAAAGAAAGGATGTGGTGTATATTATGGGGGAAGAGCTGCAGAATAATAAGCCAGCAGGTGGATTTGGGATCCCCGGGCACTTACCTTGGCTTTAACTGTGGTGGGTGGCAGGCGATCCAGAGAGACGGAGAGGGGGAAGATGACCTCATCACAGGAGACCACGGGGTCAGTGACTGGCGTCTGAAAGAGACAGGGAAGTAATAAGCGGGCGGCAGAGAGGGAGAGGACTCACAGACCAGACACTGATGGATACGGACGGGCAGGAGGTGTCAGGTTGACAGGCAGGAGGTGTTGGGGTGACAGGCAGGAGGTTATGGGGTGACAGGTAGGGGTGTGAAAGGCAGGAGGTGTCAGAGTGACAGTCAGGGGGGTGTCGGGGTGACAGGGGGTGTCGGGGTGACAGGCAGGAGGTGTCGGGGTGACAGGCAGGGGTGTGACAGGCAGGAGGTGTCGGGGTGACAGGCAGGGGGTGTCGGGGTGACAGGCAGGGGGGTGTCGGGGTGACAGGCAGGGGGGTGTCGGGGTGACAGGTGTCGGGGTGAAAGGCAGGAGGTGTCGGGGTGACAGGCAGGGGTGTGACAGGCAGGAGGTGTCGGAGTGACAGGCAGGGGATGTCGGAGTGACAGGCAGGAGGTGTGGGGGTGACAGGCAGGAGGTGTGGGTGTGACAGGCAGGAAGTGTGGGGGTGACAGGCAGGAGGTGTGGGGGTGACAGGCAGGAGGTGTGGGGGTGACAGGCAGGAGGTGTGGGGGTGACAGGCAGGGGTGTTACAGGCAGGAGGTGTCGGGGTGACAGGCAGGGGCGTCCCGGGGTGACAGGCGCCGGGGTGACAGGCAGGAGGTGTCGGGGTGACAGGCAGGAAGTGTCGGAGTGACAGGCAGAAGGTGTTGGGGTGACAGGCAGGAGGTGTGGGGGTGACAGGTAGGAGGTGTGGGGGTGACAGGCAGAGGGTGTCGGGGTGGGCAGGGGGTGTCGGGGTGACAGGCAGGAGGTGACAGGCAGGAGGTGTCGGGGTGACAGGCAGGGTGTGACAGGCAGGAGGTGTGGGGGTGACAGACAGGAGGTGTCAGGGTGACAGACAGGAGGTGTCAGGGTGACAGAAAGGAGGTGACAGGCAGGAGGTGTCAGGGTGACAGATAGGAGGTGTCGGTGTGACAGGCAGGAGGTGTCGGGGTGACAGGCAGGGGGTGTCGGGGTGACAGGCAGGGGGTGTCGGGGTGACAGGCAGGAGGTGTCGGGGTGACAGGCAGGGGGGTGTCGGGGTGACAGGCAGGGGGTGACAGGCAGGAGTTCACAGGCAGGAGGTGTCGGGGTGACAGGCAGGAGGTGTCGGGGTGACAGGCAGGAGGTGACAGGCAGGAGGTGTCGGGGTGACAGGCAGGAGGTGTCGGGGTGACAGGCAGGAGGTGACAGGCAGGAGGTGTCGGGGTGACAGGCAGGAGGTGTCGGGGTGACAGGCAGGAGGTGTCGGGGTGACAGGCAGGAGGTGTCGGGGTGACAGGCAGGAGGTGTCGGGGTGACAGGCAGGAGGTGTCGGGGTGACAGGCAGGAGGTGTCGGGGTGACAGGCAGGGTGTCGGTGACCGGTCTTACCCCCAGGGCGCCCCCCTGCGGTGGCGGCTGCTGCTGCTGGCTGAGGATGGCTCTGCACCCCCGGTAGGCGCCCCCGGTCTCCCCGCCGCTCTCGTCCTCCTCCTCGGGCTCCTCCTCCCCGGGGCACACACTGGCCAGGGCGGAGAGAGAGGCGGCCAGCGGCGCCCAGGAACAGCTCTCGGTCCCCGGGCTCTCCTGAGAAGTGTCACCGCGGCAGAAGGCCTCTGACCCCGCCCTGTCCTGTCCGGCCTCCCCGGCACTCCGAAGCCGCAATACCAGCAGGAAGCGCAGCGTCTCTCCCAGGTAGAGGTGATTGCGGCGGGGGAGGGAGCGGTACCGGCCCGGGAGGTCCGCCGGTAACACGGGACATGCCGGGAAGATCATCGAGTAATCGCACTGCGACTCCATGATGAGATCCCGGCAGGGGAGAGCAAGCGAGCGCCGAGAGATGGCGCCCAACCCCGCAGCAGTACGCAGGGCCGGAGCGCTGAGACTGGAGCGTTGCCTAGCAACAGGCGCGACCAGCCGCCAACCGAGTCTGGAGCCTAGCAACAGTAGGAGCAGGCCTAGTAACGGATGCTGAGGGAGACTGGTAACCTAGCAACGGGGTTCAAAGGCTGTATCATAGCAACGGGGGGGATAGCTAAATGTGAGGAGCAGAGTATGGTACCCACCAGTATACAGTCATCTGCGGGGCTGTATCTAAGCCTGACTGTACAGGCCCAGTATCTAAGCCTATCATGTGTGATACTTGTTCCCTAAATAGTGTTTCTAAGCCTCCCATATGATACTGTCTGGTTCAGTCAGTGTATCTAAGCCTCCCATGTGATACTGTCTGGTTTAGTCAGTGTATCTAAGCCTCCCATGTGATACTGTCTGGTTGAGTCAGTGTATCTAAGCCTCCCATGTGATACTGTCTGGTTGAGTCAGTGTATCTAAGCCTCTCAAGAAAGACACTGTCTGTGGAGCTTCTGTATCTTAGGCTGATGTGTGTGATACTGTTTGCTGAGTCAGCGTATCTAAGCTTATTGTCAGTGAGTTGAAGTATCTAAGTCTATCATGTGTGATACTGTCTGCTGAACTGGTGTATCTAAGATTATCTTGTTTGATACTGTCTGATAAACTGCTTAATCTAAGCCCGTAATGTGCGATACTGTCTGCTGATGTGTTGTATCTAAGCCTTTCCTGTGTGGTACAGACTGTGCAGGCATTGTATCTAAACCTATAGTGTGATATGTCCTACTGACCCTCTGTATCTAAGCCTATCCTGTGTGGTACAGACTGTGCAGGCTTTGTATCTAAACCTATAGTGTTATATGGTCTGCTGACCCTCTGTATCTAAGCCTATTATGTGTGATACTGAATGCCCAGGTTCAGTATCTAAATCTATAATGTGTGATACAGTCTGCTGATTTGTTGTATCTAAACTTATGTGAGATACGGGAGACCAGGCTAACCTGATACAAGGGGCAGAGGCTGAGCATACACAGACCCCCATTATACCCTGATACAAAGGGCAGAGGCCGGGCATACAGAGACCCCCATTATACCCTGATACAAGGGGCAGAGGCCGGGTATACAGAGACCCCCATTATACCCTGATAGAGGGGGCAGAGGCCGAGCATACAGAGACCCCCATTATACCCTGATACAAGGGGCAGAGGCCGGGTATACAGAGACCCCCATTATACCCTGATACAAGGGGGAGAGGCCGGACATACAGAGACCCCCATTATACCCTGATACAAGGGGCAGAGGCCGGGTATACAGAGACCCCCATTATACCCTGATACAAGGGGCAGAGGCCGGGTATACAGAGACCCCCATTATACCCTGATACAAGGGGCAGAGGCCGGGTATATAGAGACCCCCATTATACCCTGATACAAGGGGCAGAGGCCGGGTATATAGAGACCCCAATTATACCCTGATACAAGGGGCAGAGGCCGGGTATACAGAGACCCCCATTATACCCTGATACAAGGGGCAGAGGCCGAGCATACAGAGACCCCCATTATACCCTGATACAAGGGGCAGAGGCCGGGTATACAGAGACCCCCATTATACCCTGATACAAGGGGCAGAGGCCGGGTATATAGAGACCCCCATTATACCCTGATACAAGGGGGAGAGGCCGGGCATACAGAGACCCCAATTATACCCTGATACAAGGGGCAGAGGCCGGACATACAGAGACCCCCATTATACCCTGATACAAGGGGCAGAGGCTGAGCATACAGAGACCCCCATTATACCCTGATACAAGGGGCAGAGGCCGGACATACAGAGACCCCAATTATACCCTGATACAAGGGGCAGAGGCCGGGTATACAGAGACCTCCATTATACCCTGATAGAGGGGGCAGAGGCCGGGTATACAGAGACCCCCATTATACCCTGATACAAGGGGCAGAGGCCGGGTATACAGAGACCCCCATTATACCCTGATACAAGGGGCAGAGGCCGGACATACAGAGACCCCCATTATACCCTGATACAAGGGGCAGAGGCCGGGTATACAGAGACCCCCATTATACCCTGATAGAGGGGGCAGAGGCCGGGTATACAGAGACCCCCATTATACCCTGATAGAGGGGGCAGAGGCCGGGTATACAGAGACCCCCATTATACCCTGATAGAGGGGGCAGAGGCCGGACATACAGAGACCCCCATTATACCCTGATACAAGGGGCAGAGGCCGGGCATACAGAGACCCCCATTATACCCTGATACAAGGGGCAGAGGCGGGTTATACAGAGACCCCCATTATACCCTGATACAAGGGGCAGAGGCCGGGTATACAGAGACCCCCATTATACCCTGATACAAGGGGCAGAGGCCGTGCATACAGAGACCCCCATTATACCCTGATACAAGGGGCAGAGGCCGGACATACAGAGACCCCCATTATACCCTGATAGAGGGGGCAGAGCCCGGGTATACAGAGACCCCCATTATACCCTGATACAAGGGGCAGAGGCCGGGCATACAGAGACCCCCATTATACCAGTCAGTGAGGGAGACCCCCATTATGCCAGTCAGTGAGGGAGACCCCCATTATGCCAGTCAGTGAGGGAGACCCCCATTATGCCAGTCAGTGAGGGAGACCCCCATTATGCCAGTCAGTGAGGGAGACCCCCATTATGCCAGTCAGTGAGGGAGACCCCCATTATGCCAGTCAGTGAGGGAGACCCCCATTCCTATTAGATTTGTAATTTCTGCTAAAATCATCCTACTTAAAGGTATTATCCAGGATCAGAAAACATGGCTGATTACTTTCAGGTTGTGTGCGGTATTGCAGCTGAGTAAATCGAGCCAGGCTGTAATACCTCACACAACCTGAGGGCAGGGGTGGCGCTGTTTTTAGGAGAAATCGGACATTTAAGAAAAAAATCTTGGCTAAGCGCTTATTTTTAGCCTGGGTTATTGCTGACACAGGGGTAGTCACCAACCATGATAGAAGCACAAGCAAAATGCACAGTGTGAACCCAGGCTAAGGCTGCTCTGCAGTGTGCCGTGCAGCTGAGCTTAGCAGAGGCAGCAGAGTGGAGTTTAGGAAATGGAAATGCAAGTACAGAGCTGAGTATGGTGGATGTAGCAGAGCTGAGTATGGTGGATGTAGCAGAGATGAGTATGGTGGATGGATCAAAAATTAGTATGGTGGATGGATCAAAAATGAGTATGGTGGATGCAGCAGAGCTGAGTATGGTGGATGCAGCAGAGTGGAGTTTAGGAAATGGAAATGCAAGTACAGAGCTGAGTATGGTGGATGTAGCAGAGCTGAGTATGGTGGATGGATCAAAAATGAGTATGGTGGATGCAGCGGAGATGAGTATGGTGGATGCAGCAGAGCTGAGTATAGTGGATGTAGCAGAGCTGAGTATGGTGGATGTAGCAGAGCTGAATATGGCGGATGTAGCAGAGCTGAGTATGGTGGATGTAGCAGAGCTGAGTATGGCGGATGCAGCAGAGATGAGTATGGCGGATGTAGCAGAGCTGAATATAGTGGATGTAGCAGAGCTGAATATGGTGGATGCAGCAGAGCTGAGTATGGTGGATGCAGCAGAGCTGAGTATGGTGGATGCAGCAGAGCTGAGTATAGTGGACGCAGCAGAGCTGAGTATAGTGGATGCAGCAGAGCTGAGTATGGTGGATGCAGCAGAGCTGAGTATAGTGGATGTAGCAGAGCTGAATATGGCGGATGTAGCAGAGCTGAATATGGCGGATGTAGCAGAGCTGAGTATGGTGGATGTAGCAGAGCTGAGTATGGCGGATGTAGCAGAGCTGAGTATGGCGGATGCAGCAGAGATGAGTATGGTGGATGCAGCAGAGCTGAGTATGGTGGATGGAGCAGAGCTGAGTATGGTGGATGCAGCAGAGCTGAGTATGGTGGATGTAGCAGAGCTGAGTATGGTGGATGTAGCAGAGCTGAGTATGGTGGATGCAGCAGAGCTGAGTATGTTGGATGCAGCAGAGCTGAGTATGGTGGATGCAGCAGAGCTGAGTATGGTGGATGCAGCAGAGCTGAGTATGGTGGATGCAGCAGAGCTGAGATAAATGCAGCAGAGCTGAGTTTGTCATTTGTCACCCATGATGTGGATTTCCACATGACTGCAGGTAACCCGTCCGCAGTGTTGTAACCCGGCTCCTTGTCATATGTGATGTAGATGGCTTCATAGCGATACAGTCCGTATAGTTATAGGAATTCTTTATAATAGAACAATACACAAGAGAGAGGAGGGAACACGGGTCTCCTGTGGTGTCTGTGAGGTCACTGAGCGGCCTAGCCCCCCCTGCAGGGCTGACATTCTATGTAAAGCAGATGTGGGGGTCACTGCCTGGGGGGGATTACTAGAATACAGGGGGGGGGGCACAATTCCTGGAACTAGCAGAGAGAGTATACAGGGCTCCGGCTATATCCCCCTGACTGCCATAACACACTGTTCCTGCTGGTTGTCACCCAGCTTTCCTACACCTCTCACACAGTTATATGGAGGGATCAGTATCACAAGGCAGGAAAGTGGGGTACTATGGCTGAAAAGAATATTTCACACCGTGAAATAAGTAGGATTTAAAGGGGTGATCGACAGAATCTTTACCCTTTTGGCAAATAACAGGACTTATTAGTCCTATAGTGGTACTTGTGTCAGAAAGTTATACAAATTTGTAAATTCTATTTAAAACTTATCAGCTGCTGTATGTCCTGCAGGAAGTGGCGTATTCTTTCCAGTCTGACACAGTGTTCTCTGCTTCCACCTCTGGTTTTCTATAGGGATTTGCTTCTGCTATGAACAGTTCCTGACATGGACAGAGGTGGCAGCAGAGAGCACTGTGTCAGACTGAAAAGAATATACCACTTCCTGCAGGACATACAGCAGCTGATAAGTACAGGAAGGCTAAAGATTTTTTTAATAGAAATACATTAGAAATCTATATAACTTTCTGAAACTAGTAAATGTAAAAGAGAATGTAAGTGCTGTGCAGCCTGGGGACCCACACTGTGGACAGATCTTGCACAGACATAACATACAGTTGTACTCACCTGACTGTATGAGTCCTATTATACGGAGTGATTTTTAACGATTAATGACTAACGATAAACATTTATCGTTAGTTTATCGTTAACCTGAAATTACACATATTACACAGAACGATGGTCGTTAGTTATGATCGTTACTATGATCGTTATTGCGATCGTTACTATGATCGTTTATTCCTTCTGATCCCAGCAAAACAATGAACAATGTGCAATTACACTGAGCGATAAGTGAACTAATGCGGAACTTGAGCGAACGAACGTGGAATTACAGCGAACGATTAACGATAATTTTAGGTTTAGCTCTAAATCAACGATCAACGACACACAAACGATTTTTCGATTGTTGCCTGCAATTACACAGAACGATTATTGTTTAAATTCAAACGATTTAACAATTTTTCGAGTCCCATGTAATAGGGCCCTAAATCTGTAGTATATGGCACTACTAGAAGGGGTTAGGGCCCTATTACACGAGACGATTATCGTGGGAAATATCGTTTAAATTTAAACGATAATCGTTCTGTGTAATTGCACATAACGATCGAAAAATCGATCGTGTGTCGTTGATTGATTTTGAGGCAACAATTTGTTTTTTTATAACGATCAGCGTTAAGACAAATAAATCGTTTGAAAAATCCGTTATTGAGATCATTTTAAGATCGCTTACGCCCATCTCACACACAGGGTGAATCTTTATAAGACGGTTTACACAAAACGATCTGCAAATTTTTAGCTAACGACCAACGACGATTTGAGAACATGTGGAAAGATCACAATGAACGATTTCTCGATCGTCGCTTGATCGTTCGCTGTGTTGACACGAGCCGATTATCGCTCAAATGCGATCGCTATTGCGAAAATTTGAATGATAAACGTTCCATGTTAATCGCTAAAAATCGCTCCATGTAATAGGACCCTTAGAGCATCTTATATTTGTCTCTATCTTAGGCTGGGTTTACATATATAAGTTTGCATCAGTTGCGTTTTTGTCTAAAAACTGACCACAACTGATGTCACAACTGATGCCAAAAATGCATCAGTTGCCATCAGTTTTTCTATCCTTCTTTTCATTAAAAACCATCAGTTTCCATCAGTTTCCATCAGTTCCCATCAGTTGTCACAAGTTTCTCTCATCAGTTGACATTTTTTTCCCCAGTATGTTTTCCTGTCAATTTCAATGGGATTTGCGGGGGAGCGCACAGGGGGGCTATATACTAATTGGGGGAGCTCACAGGGGGCTATATACTACAAGGGGAGAGCGCACAGGGGGATATATGGGAGGGGGAGAGCGCACAGGGGAGCTATATGGGAGGGGGAGAGCGCACAGGGGAGCTATATGGGAGGGGGAGAGCGCACATGGGGGGCTATATACTACTGGGGGAGAGCGCACGGGTAGGCTAAATACTACTGGGGGGGCAACAGGGGAGCTATATACTACTGGGGGAGAGCGCACAGGGAAGCTAAATACTGCTGGGGGTGCAACAGGGGGGCTATATACTACAGGAAGAGGAACAGGGGGGGCTATATACTACTGGGGAAGCAACGGGGGGCTATAGGGGAGGGGGAGAGCACACAGGGGGAGATATATGTTTATTTTTTTACATTGTGCTGCTATTTGCCTCAAAGCCGGATGCCAGAGCTGAACAGCATGCGTCCTGCCCGGCGAGGCATCCGGCGCTCCATTCACTTTAGTGGATGCGGGGCCGCACAGGAGGACGCTGCATGCTGCGTTCTCCCTTGCGGTCGGTCCGGCGGTGCGGCGTCACTATTTACACGCCCCATATATTGAACGATCCCATTGAAAACAATGGGATCAGTTTAATAATGCGTTTCCCTCCGGCGCTTTTCTCATGCGCCGGAGGGAAACGCCGCGCACCGCCGGACAAATGTAAACCTGGCCTTACAAGATCAGTTTTCCACTTTTTTCCATGCAGTATGACAGTAATCCTGATGGTCATTGTAGACACTAGGGGGCGCTGTTAGATAACATATCAGAGCACAAAGTAAACCTTACACTGAATCCATCTATAATCTGCAGACTCCACAGGAGCCCCACAGCCAGGACTGTGTTACTACACACAGACCCTCACCCCACTTGGAATGTACTGTAACAAGTGGGTGGTCTTCACTAAGGATGAGCGCCCCCCAATATCTGCTTTGAATCACCTGTCAATTCAGTTTATATTCAGTCACCAAGTCAGTTGTTACAGTGTAAAGCTCTGGTTAAACAGATGAGATTAGTAGTGTAAGAAGGGATGGTGTACCGAAGGAGGGACTCTTTCTTTGACAGATGTCCCTGCTCCTGTACTTTACATGGTATCCTATGCTATTGCTGCCACATATCAGGCTCATCCTGGTCCGGAGCTGATGTCTGCACCTCCCCCTGTAGCTGACATACAGACTGCCCTCCCATCAGCCGCATGGCCTAAAGGCATCATGTACACAGTATAACATGAATAACCTACATGTATGTGCAAGAAGCAGCCAATAAATCACTCAGATAAGCATCCAGTCCATGCAGACACCTTCAGAGGAGACCTCCTCAGTCTTAGCAGGGGTGTCAGTACTTTTGCAAGGGAAGATTTTCTTTTGCAACGCTGGGTTCACACTACGTATATTTCAGTCAGTATTGTGGTCCTCATATTGCAACCAAAACCAGGAGTGGATTAAAAACACAGAAAGGCTCTGTTCACACAATGTTGAAATTGAGTGGATGGCCGCCATTTATTGGCAAATATTTGCTGTTATTTTAATTTAAAACAAAGGCTGTTATATTGAAATAATGGCCGTTATTTACCGATATATGGCGGCCATCCACTCAATTTCACCATTGTGTGAACAGATCCTTTCTGTGTTTTTAATCCACTCCTGGTTTTGGTTGCAATATGAGGACCACAATACTGACTGAAATATACATAGTGTGAACCCAGCCTTGAAAAGCAGTAAAGTGAGCAGCAAAAAGCAGGGAAGGAGAGAGAGCAAATACCTGAAGTGCTGCCAGATCACTGGGAGCGTCCCCAAAGCAAGATCCTCACTGGCAGAAAGAGTTTATGTTACCGCTAATCCGGATTTGTAATCCAACGGCCTCCTAATGCATTAGATGAGCACATCTTAAAGGGAACCACCACTAATATATATATATACAGAGATAGATAGATAGATAGATAGATAGGAGATAGATAGATAGGAGATAGATAGATAGATAGATAGATAGATAGATAGATAGGAGATAGATAGATAGATAGATAGGAGATAGATAGATAGATAGATAGATAGATAGATAGATAGATAGATAGATAGGAGATAGATAGATAGATAGATAGATAGATAGATAGATAGATAGATAGGAGATAGATAGATAGATAGACAGACAGGAGATAGATAGATAGATAGATAGATAGATAGATAGGAGATAGATAGATAGATAGATAGATAGATAGATAGATAGATAGGAGATAGATAGATAGATAGGAGATAGATAGATAGATAGATAGATAGATAGATAGATAGATAGGAGATAGATAGATAGGAGATAGATAGATAGATAGATAGATAGATAGATAGATAGATAGATAGGAGAGATAGATAGATAGATAGGAGATATATAGATAGATAGGAGATAGATAGATAGATAGGAGATAGATAGATAGATAGGAGATAGATAACTACAACTGTGAATAGCAAGACTCTTCCCCTGTATAGTATAGCACATTACTGCTGTTTTCTCCTGTTTTTGTCTTCTGTTTCCTTACCAGCAGGTGTCAGTCTTTACTGAACCTTCTATGATTCTACTCTTGGTCAGCAATATAGGTTCCATGTACATGGATTGTGGGAGGAATAGATGTAATAAACACCCAATAGTCCAAAAATCCTGACATAGCATATCACTTACTGTAATAGGGAAATCCCTTTAAATGGCTCATGGTGTTACAGACTCGCTTCACATGATAGCCTGTGTGATTCCTAACTCTCTTCACATTACAAAATGCTGCCTTACTTCAGAAAGACACCTGTAAAGCCCTGACCACTAGGTGCCTCCCTTCCCTGCAATCTGCAGTGCATTGTCTGTTGTTAGGGAAAATCTGACTCTAGTAACAGCCCAAGTAAACCCTGAAAAAATAAATGCGCCTTGTGAACCAAGCCTTACTTAAACCTTTTGCCTTACAGCCTAGAGTCCATGACTGCTGAGATCTGGCCTTGTGTTTAGCTCACAGAGCATTGCCTAAAATGGTACATTGTGACAAACCATCATCTGTATGAGCAGGATTAGATCAGGACAGGTTTTTCAGCCTCAGAGCAGAAATCGTGAAAATGGTGAGTATTTAAACTGCTAAATATATTGTAAAAGTGATTAAAAATGAGTTGTTGTTTACTTATAGCGTGTGTGTTGTTTAGTTACTGCATTGTAGATGTGGCTGCCTATAGATGCCCCGGGCGGCCTCCTCTCCTCTCAGGCGGCCTGCAGTGTTTTCTCTCCATAGGTCTCAACTTGTTCCAAGAATTCTCCTCATCCTCCTCTCTTGTGTCTAAGATAAACAATCTGCCTGGAGGGCTCTCTGCAAACACGTGTTTGGGACAAAACAATCATTATTTTTGGCCGGACTAAATTAAAGGCCAAGATCAGCCAAAAGTCCTCTTAAAGTGAACAGAGAAGTAATGATATGTATGGGGTATGGTACAGACTTTTTAGATAGATGGATTTCTTAATATCCTACTACAGTAATAGCTCTGTTCTCAAACACAATCGGTTCTGGAAGGCTGCTACAGAACCAAACAGTCTAATAACTGAGCTCTGAGTTCCCATAGGGAACAGTGTAAATGTGTTTAATTGTTTTTTTACACTCTGTGGGTCAAGTGCAGAGCGCCTGGCCAACAGAGTGTAAAGAGTTAAGTCGTAATGCAATAGCACTATTCTGGACTACCAGTAAGTAGTGGTGTAGTGTGCACCACTACTTACTGTAAAGGGGCAGGGAATCCCATCATTATGACGGAAATCCCCGCTCTAATTTGGTGGGGGGCAGCCAAAGAGGGGATCCCTGCCAAGCATTACTGTTGACCCGGAGCTGCTGCACTATTCTGCATCCCCTTCATACTACCGGCAGCCTTTAGTCTTGTGCCAGGGGAGAGCGAGAGCAGCCCGGAGCTCCTGTATGGTGATATCCTGACTCTCTATGAAGGGGGGTGCACTTGGAAGATGCGGTTGGTGTATTGAGGGTGACATCATCCTTCCCCAGGTGGCTGGCGTGCTCAGCTGCATAGGAGATAAGTTGGCCGCCTAGGGAGGGAGAACATCACTATGCAGGAGCTCAGGGTCACCCGTTTAGAGAAGGGATTCCCGTCATTATGATGGGAATCACCACTCCTATAACCTAGGTGTCTGGACCCTTCAGTAGTTCCGCTAACAGTTATATCCTCTGATTTTGTTCGAATAACAATATGTTAGAACATCGGAAACCAAAGGTATTGCTGTACCTACTATAACACTGTACCCTATATACAAAAATATAACTACTATAATACTGCTCCTATATACAGGAATATAACTACTATAATACTGCTCCTATATACAAGAATATAACTACTATTATACTGCCCCCTATATACAAGAATGTAACTACTATAATACTGTTCCTATATACAAGAATATAACTACTATAATACTGCTCCTATATACAAGAATATAACTACTATAATACTGCTCCTATATACAGGAATATAACTACTATAATACTGCTCCTGTATACAGGAATATAACTACTATAATACTGCTCCTATATACAAGAATATAACTACTATAATACTGCTCCTATATACAAGAATATAACTACTATAATACTGCCCCTATATACAGGAATATAACTACTATAATACTGCTCCTATATACAAGAATATAACTACTATAATACTGCCCCCTATATACAAGAATGTAACTACTATAATACTGTTCCTATATACAAGAATATAACTACTATAATACTGCTCCTATATACAAGAATATAACTACTATAATACTGCTCCTATATACAAGAATATAACTACTATAATACTGCCCCCTATATACAAGAATATAACTACTATAATACTGCTCCTATATACAAGAATATAACTACTATAATACTGCTCCTATATGCCTATGTTCCTATACTGCTCCTATATGCCTATATGGACCCTATGTTTTCCCCATTCTGTGAGAGCAGCAATGGTTAGTGTAATACCATATCCATACTTGTGTCGTTTGGGGGCAGCCTTCCCCGCCGGTGGTGCTGGCTGGGTTTTGGTAAGGCTTTTTGGGTCTGGTCCTGTGATATTGGGGTTGCAGGGCCGTTCCATGGCCTCCCTTCCCTGCACGTGCACGCTTTGCGGGGTTGGCGGTCGCTGACCGACACGGTGTGGAGTTAGCGTAGGGACCCGTGTGGACCAGAGGACCTGCGCGGTGGTACACGGGGCAATATGGCTTGATCAATTCATATACAGACACTCTGGTGTTGATTTTTAATATAGGCCTAGCGGCATTAGTATCAGCCATGGATGGGATGTGCAGCGGTTCCATTCTCTCCAGTTCGTGTATAACTACTATAATACTGCTCCTATATACAGGGATATAACTACTATAATACTGCTCCTGTATACAGGAATATAACTACTATAATACTGCTCCTATATACAAGAGTATAACCGCTATAATACTGCTCCTATATACAAGAATATAACTACTATAATACTACTCCTAAATACAAGAATATAACTACTATAATACTGCCCCTATATACAGGAATATAACTACTATAGTACTGCTCCTATATACAAGAATATAACTACTATAATACTGCTCCTATATACAAGAATATAACTACTATAATACTGCTCCTATATACAAGAATATAACTACTATAATACTGCTCCTATATACAAGAATATAACTACTATAATACTGCTCCTATATACAAGAATATAACTACTATAATACTGCTCCTATACACAGGGATATAACTACTATAATACTGCTCCTATATACAAGAATATAACTACTATAATACTGCTCCTATATACAAGAATATACCTACTATAATACTGCTCCTATATACAGGAATATAACTACTATAATACTGCTCCTATATACAAGAATATAACTACTATAATACGGTTCAGGGAAGAAAAAGAGTGCTGCACCTCACACCTATGGCTGATACTAGTACCTCTCGGCTGCATAAAAAACATCAGAATTCTGTATGTGAATTGATCAAGCCACACTGCCCCATGTACCTCGTGCAGGTATCTGATACACATGGGTCCCTACACTAAGTCCACACTGTTCCGGTCAGTGACCACCACCCCCGCAGACGTGCATGGGCAGGGAAGGGGTCCATGGAACGGCCCTACAACCCCCATATCACAGGACCAGACCCAAAATGCCCCCCCCCCCCAAAAAACTCCCAGCCAGCACCGCCGGCGGAGGAAGCTGCCCCCAAACAGCACGAGTCTGGATGAGGTATTGCGCTCACCATAGCTACTGCAGATAGAATGGGACAAACAGGAGGGATGGATAAAAGCACATGCACTCAGGTGTCTCCTGCTAATTGCGGTCATGTGGGTCTTCCAGGAGGAGTGCAAAAACACTGAGAAAAGAGAGGTGTGAGGTGCAGCGCTCTTTTCTCTCCTGTATTGCATAACTACTATAATACTGCTCCTATATACAAGAATACAACTACACCATGGACTCCGCTCTAAGTTCCCAAATTGACATGTCGGTGTGGACTCCGCTTAAAATTCTGCGCTAATGTGTGATGGACCCTACGAGGAGATGTGTATGATATGACTGAGCACTCTCTGGCAGACACTGTATATGGGTCTCCATTTGAGGAACACTTTATCAGGCTGTGTATGAGGGGTTAAATAACGTCACACCCATATGTACTAGTACTAGGCAGTTTTCTCTTGGCTATCGGCCATGCTGTGATGCTGTATTTTATTGTGCATTACGGTACATCCTATTGCTCAGCACATATTAGTGCCAAGCCCTCGCCGTGCCCATCCTGATCATCAGTCATCCGGCTACATGTAAGTTATTGATGTCCTGTCACGGCATGCTCTCTCTCCTCCTCGTCTCCCAGCTTACGTTGGTAGCCGTACACTGGCTGATTTTCCCCAGATCTGAACATATTTACCATCATTTCCACAAGTGACTCTTTATAGTCCAGGTCAAGTGTGGTCTGGGGTCTGTAACAACCTAGGAGGGGGTCTAGGGTCTGTAAGAACCTAGAAGGGGGTCTGGGGTCTGTAACAACCTAGGAGGGGGTCTAGGGTCTGTAACAACCTAGGAGGGGGTCTGGGGTCTGTAACAACCTAGGAGGGGGTCTAGTGTCTGTAATAACCTAGGAGGGGGTCTGGGGTCTGTAACAACCTAGGAGGGGGTCTAGGGTCTGTAACAACCTAGGAGGGGGTCTAGGATCTGTAACAACCTAGGAGGGGGTCTAGGGTCTGTAACAACCTAGGAGGGGGTCTGGGGTCTGTAACAACCTAGGAGGGGGTCTAGTGTCTGTAACAACCTAGGAGGGGGTCTGGGGTCTGTAACAACCTAGGAGGGGGTCTAGGGTCTGTAACAACCTAGGAGGGGGTCTGGGGTCTGTATCAACCTAGGATGGGGTCTAGGGTCTGTAACAACCTAGGAGGGGGTCTAGTGTCTGTAACAACCTAGGAGGGGGTCTGGGGTCTGTAACAACCTAGGAGGGGGTCTGGGGTCTGTAACAACCTAGGAGGCGGTCTAGGATCTGTAACAACCTAGGAAGGGGTCTGGGGTCTGTATCAACCTAGGAGGGGGTCTGGGGTCTGTAACAACCTCGGAGGGGGTCTGGGGTCTGTAACAACCTAGGAGGGGGTCTAGTGTCTGTAAGAACCTAGGAGGGGGTCTAGTGTCTGTAATAACCTAGGAGGGGGTCTAGTGTCTGTAAGAACCTAGGGGGGGGTCTAGGGTCTGTAATAACCTAGGAGGGGGTCTGGGGTCTGTAACAACCTAGGAGGGGGTCTAGGGTCTGTAACAACCTAGGAGGGGGTCTAGGGTCTGTAACAACCTAGGAGGGGGTCTGGGGTCTGTAATAACCTAGGAGGGGGTCTGGGGTCTGTAAGAACCTAGGAGGGGGTCTAGGGTCTGTAATAACCTAGGAGGGGGTCTAGGGTCTGTAATAACCTAGGAGGGGGTCTAGTGTCTGTAATAACCTAGGAGGGGGTCTAGTGTCTGTAAGAACCTAGGAGGGGGTCTGGGGTCTGTAACAACCTAGGAGGGGGTCTAGTGTCTGTAATAACCTAGGAGGGGGTCTGGGGTCTGTAAGAACCTAGGGGGGGGGGTCTAGGGTCTGTAATAACCTAAGAGGGGGTCTAGTGTCTGTAATAACCTAGGAGGGGGTCTGGGGTCTGTAAGAACCTAGGAGGGGGTCTGGGGTCTGTAACAACCTAGGAGGGGGTCTGGGGTCTGTAACAACCTAGGAGGGGGTCTAGGGTCTGTAACAACCTAGGAGGGGGTCTAGGGTCTGTAACAACCTAGGAGGGGGTCTAGGATCTGTAACAACCTAGGAGGGGGTCTGGGGTCTGTAACAACCTAGGAGGGGGTCTAGGATCTGTAACAACCTAGGAGGAGGTCTAGGGTCTGTAACAACCTAGGAGGGGGTCTGGGGTCTGTAATAACCTAGGAGGGGGTCTAGGGTCTGTAACAACCTAGGAGGGGGTCTAGGGTGTGTAATAACCTAGGAGGGGGTCTAGGGTCTATAACAACCTAGGAGGGGGTCTGGGGTCTGCATTTGTTTAGGGACGACTGGTCTGGGGACTGACTGTACTAGCTTCCGACAGGGTCTGAGGCCTCTGTTTGTATAGAGGTCTGGTCTGGGGTCTGAATAATTTAGAGGTCTTGTCTGCTTTTAGAGGGTCTGGTTTGGGGAGAGCATACTGTATTCTAAGTGGTCTATGTTCTGTATTTATTCGGGGGGTCTGGTTTGAGTCTGTTCTAGGATCTGTAATGGTTCACAGTCTGGGGTGTGTAATAGATAAGGGGGGTGTGGGGTGTAATAGATAAGGGGGAGGTGGGGTGTAATAGATAAGGGGGAGGTGGGGTGTAATAGATAAGGGGGAGGTGGGTGTAATAGATAAGGGGGAGGTGGGGTGTAATAGATAAGGGGGTGTGGGGTCTGTAATAGATAAGGGGGTGTGGGGGGTGTAATAGATAAGGGGGTGTGGGGTGTAATAGATAAGGGGGTGTGGGGGGTGTAATAGATAAGGGGGTGTGGGGTGTAATAGATAAGGGGGTGTGGGGTCTGTAATAGATAAGGGGGTGTGGGGTGTAATAGATAAGGGGGTGTGGGGGGTGTAATAGATAAGGGGGTGTGGGGTGTAATAGATAAGGGGGTGTGGGGTGTAATAGATAAGGGGGTGTGGGGTCTGTAATAGATAAGGGGGTGTGGGGGGTGTAATAGATAAGGGGGTGTGGGGTGTAATAGATAAGGAGGTGTGGGGTCTGTAATAGATAAGGGGGTGTGGGGTGTAATAGATAAGGAGGTGTGGGGTGTAATAGATAAGGGGGAGGTGGGGTGTGTAATAGATAAGGGGGTGTGGGGTGTAATAGATAAGGGGGTGTGGGGTGTAATAGATAAGGGGGTGTGGGGTGTGTAATAGATAAGGGGGTGTGGGGTCTGTAATAGATAAGGGGGGTGTGGGGGGTGTAATAGATAAGGGGGTGTGGGGTGTAATAGATAAGGGGGTGTGGGGGTGTAATAGATAAGGGGGTGTGGGGGGTGTAATAGATAAAGGGGTGTGGGGTCTGTATTAGAGAAGGGGGTGTGGGGTCTGTAATAGATAAGAGGGAGGTGGGGGGTGTAATAGATAAGGGGGTGTGGGGTGTAATAGATAAGGGGGGTGTAGGGTGTAATAGATAAGGGGGTGTGTGGTGTGTAATAGATAAGGGGGTGTGGGGTGTAATAGATAAGGGGGTGTGGGGTGTAATAGATAAGGGGGTGTGGGGTGTAATAGATAAGGGGGTGTGGGGTGTGTAATAGATAAGGGGGTGTGGGGTGTGTAATAGATAAGGGGGTGTGGGGTCTGTAATAGATAAGGGGGTGTGGGGTGTAATAGATAAGAGGGAGGTGGGGTGTGTAATAGATAAGGGGGTGTGGGGTGTAATAGATAAGGGGTGTGGGGTCTGTAATAGATAAGGAGGTGGGGGGTGTAATAGATAAGGGTGTGTGGGGTGTAATAGATAAGGGGGTGTGGGGTGTAATAGATAAGGGGTGTGGGGTGTAATAGATAAGGGGTGTGGGGTGTAATAGATAAGGGGGTGTGGGGTGTAATAGATAAGGGGTGTGTGGGGGGTGTAATAGATAAGGGGGTGTGGGGTGTGTAATAGATAAGGGGGGTGTAGGGTGTAATAGATAAGGGGGTGTGTGGTGTGTAATAGATAAGGGGGTGTGGGGTGTAATAGATAAGGGGGTGTGGGGTGTAATAGATAAGGGGGTGTGGGGTGTAATAGATAAGGGGGTGTGGGGTGTGTAATAGATAAGGGGGGTGGGGTGTAATAGATAAGAGGGAGGTGGGGTGTGTAATAGATAAGGGGGTGTGGGGTGTAATAGATAAGGGGTGTGGGGTCTGTAATAGATAAGGAGGTGGGGGGTGTAATAGATAAGGGTGTGTGGGGTGTAATAGATAAGGGGGTGTGGGGTGTAATAGATAAGGGGGTGTGGGGTGTAATAGATAAGGGGGTGTGGGGTCTGTAATAGATAAGGGGGTGTGGGGTTTAATAGATAAGGGGTGTGGGGTGTGTAATAGATAAGGGGGTGTGGGGTCTGTAATAGATAAGGGGGGTGTGGGGTGTAATAGATAAGGGGGTGTGGGGTGTGTAATAGATAAGGGGGTGTGGGGTGTAATAGATAAGGGGCTGTGGGGTCTGTAATAGATAAAGGGGAGGTGGGGTGTAATAGATAAGGGGGTGTGGGGTCTTTAATAGATAAGGGGGTGTGGGGTCTGTAATAGATAAGGGGGTGTGGGGTGTAATAGATAAGGGGGTGTGGGGTGTAATAGATAAGAGGGAGGTGGGGTGTAATAGATAAGGGGGTGTGGGGTCTGTAATAGATAAGGGGGTGTGGGGTGTAATAGATAAGGGGGAGGTGGGGTGTAATAGATAAGGGGGTGTGGGGTCTTTAATAGATAAGGGGGGTGTGGGGTCTGTAATAGATAAGGGGGAGGTGGGGTGTAATAGATAAGGGGGTGTGTGGGGTCTGTAATAGATAAGGGGGTGTGGGGTGTAATAGATAAGGGGGGTGGGGTGTAATAGATAAGGGGGGTGGGGTGTAATAGATAAGGGGGGTGGGGTGTAATAGATAAGGGGGTGTGGGGTGTAATAGATAAGGGGGTGTGGGGTGTGTAATAGATAAGGGGCTGTGTGGTGTGTAATAGATAAGGGGGAGGTGGGGTGTAATAGATAAGGGGGTGTGGGGTCTGTAATAGATAAGGGGGTGTAATAGATAAGGGGTGTGGGGGGTGTAATAGATAAGGGGGAGGTGGGGTGTGTAATAGATAAGGGGGTGTGGGGTGTGTAATAGATAAGGGGGTGTGGGGTCTGTAATAGATAAGGGGGTGTGGGGTCTGTAATAGATAAGGGGGGTGTGGGGTGTAATAGATAAGGGGGTGTGGGGTGTAATAGATAAGGGGTGTGTGGGGTCTGTAATAGATAAGGGGGTGTGGGGTGTAATAGATAAGGGGGTGTGGGGGTGTAATAGATAAGGGGGTGTGGGTGTAATAGATAAGGGGGTGTGGGGTCTGTAATAGATAAGGGGGTGTGGGGTGTAATAGATAAGGGGGTGTGGGGTGTGTAATAGATAAGGAAGGGGGGGGGGGGTGTAATAGATAAGGGGGGTGGGGTGTAATAGATAAGGGGGGTGGGGTGTAATAGATAAAGGCGTGTGGGGTGTGTAATAGATAAGGGGGGTGTGGTGTAATAGATAAGGGGGTGTGGGGTCTGTAATAGATAAGGGGGTGTGGGGTGTAATAGATAAGGGGGGTGTGGGGTGTGTAATAGATAAGGGGGTGTGGGGTCTGTGATAGATAAGGGGGTGTGGGGTGTAATAGATAAGGGGGTGTGGGGTGTAATAGATAAGGGGGAGGTGGGGTGTAATAGATAAGGGGGTGTGGGGTGTGTAATAGATAAGGGGGTGTGGGGTCTGTAATAGATAAGGGGGTGTGGGGTGAAATAGATAAGGGGGGTGTGGTATAATAGATAAGGGGGGTGTAATAGATAAGGGGGGTGTGGGGTGTAATAGATAAGGGGTGTGGGGTCTGTAATAGATAAGGGGGTGTGGGGTGTAATAGATAAGGGGGTGTGGGGTGTAATAGATAAAGGGGTGTGGGGTGTAATAGATAAGGGGGTGTGGGGTGTAATAGATAAAGGGGTGTGGGGTGTAATAGATAAAGGGGTGTGGGGTATAATAGATAAGAGGGGTGTGGTGTAATAGATAAGGGGGTGTGGGGGGTGTAATAGATAAGGGGGTGTGGGGTGTAATAGATAAGGGGTGTGGGGTCTGTAATAGATAAGGGGGTGTGGGGTGTAATAGATAAGGGGGTGTGGGGTGTAATAGATAAGGGGGTGTGGGGTCTGTAATAGATAAGGGGGTGTGGGGTGTAATAGATAAGGGGGGTGGGGTGTGTAATAGATAAGGGGGTGTGGGGTCTGTAATAGATAAGGGGGTGTGGGGGGTGTAATAGATAAGGGGGTGTGGGGTGTAATAGATAAGGGGGTGTGGGGTCTGTAATAGATAAGGGGGTGTGGGGTCTGTAATAGATAAGGGGGTGTGGGGTGTGTAATAGATAAGGGGGTGTGGGGTCTGTAATAGATAAGGGGGGTGTTGGGTGTAATAGATAAGGGGGGTGTTGGGTGTAATAGATAAGGGGGTGTGGGGGGGGTGTAATAGATAAGGGGGGTGGGGTGTAATAGATAAGGGGGTGTGGGGTGTGTAATAGATAAGGGGGTGTGGGGTGTAATAGATAAGGGGGTGTGGGGTCTGTAATAGATAAGGGGGTGTGGGGTGTAATAGATAAGGGGCTGTGGGGTGTAATAGATAAGGGGGTGTGGGGTGTAATAGATAAGGGGGTGTGGGGTCTGTAATAGATAAGGGGGTGTGGGGTCTGTAATAGATAAGGGGGTGTGGGGTGTGTAATAGATAAGGGGGTGTGGGGTGTAATAGATAAGGGGGGTGTGGGGTGTAATAGATAAGGGGGTGTGGGGTGTGTAATAGATAAGGGGGGTGTTGGGTGTAATAGATAAGGGGGGTGTTGGGTGTAATAGATAAGGGGGTGTGGGGGGGTGTAATAGATAAGGGGGGTGGGGTGTAATAGATAAGGGGGTGTGGGGTGTGTAATAGATAAGGGGGGTGTGGGGTGTAATAGATAAGGGGGTGTGGGGTGTGTAATAGATAAGGGGGTGTGGGGTCTGTAATAGATAAGGGGGTGTGGGGGTGAAATAGATAAGGGGGTGTGGGGTGTAATAGATAAGGGGGTGTGGGGTGTGTAATAGATAAGGGGGTGTGGGGTCTGTAATAGATAAGGGGGTGTGGGGTGTAATAGATAAGGGGGTGTGGGGTGTGTAATAGATAAGGGGGTGTGGGGTGTAATAGATAAGGAGGTGTGGGGTGTAATAGATAAGGGGGAGGTGGGGTGTGTAATAGATAAGGGGGTGTGGGGTGTGTAATAGATAAGGGGGTGTGGGGTGTGTAATAGATAAGGAAGTGTGGGGGGGGGGGTGTAATAGATAAGGGGGGTGGGGTGTAATAGATAAGGGGGGTGGGGTGTAATAGATAAGGGGGGTGGGGTGTAATAGATAAGGGGGTGTGGGGTGTAATAGATAAAGGGGGGGGGGTGTGTAATAGATAAGGGGGGTGTGGTGTAATAGATAAGGGGGTGTGGGGTCTGTAATAGATAAGGGGGTGTGGGGTGTAATAGATAAGGGGGGTGGGGGGGCCTGTAATAGATAAGGGGGTGTGGGGTGTAATAGATAAGGGGGTGTGGGGTGTAATAGATAAGGGGGAGGTGGGGTGTAATAGATAAGGGGGTGTGGGGTGTGTAAAAGATAAGGGGGTGTGGGGTCTGTAATAGATAAGGGGGTGTGGGGGTGAAATAGATAAGGGGGGTGTGGTATAATAGATAAGGGGGGTGTAATAGATAAGGGGGTGTGGGGTGTAATAGATAAGGGGTGTGGGGTCTGTAATAGATAAGGGGGTGTGGGGTGTAATAGATAAGGGGTGTGGGGTCTGTAATAGATAAGGGGGTGTGGGGTGTAATAGATAAGGGGGTGTGGGGTGTAATAGATAAGGGGGTGTGGGGTGTAATAGATAAGGGGGGTGTGGGGTGTAATAGATAAGGGGTGTGGGGTGTAATAGATAAGGGTGTGTGGGGTGTAATAGATAAGGGGGGTGTGGGGTGTAATAGATAAGGGGGGTGTGGGGTCTGTAATAGATAAGGGGGTGTGGGGTGTAATAGATAAGGGGTGTGGGGTGTAATAGATAAGGGGGTGTAGGGTGTAATAGATAAGGGGGTGTGGTGTGTAATAGATAAGGGGGTGTGGGGTGTAATAGATAAGGGGGAGGTGTGGTGTGTAGTAGATAAGGGGGGTGTAGGGTGTAATAGATAAGGGGGGTGGGGTGTAATAGATAAGGGGGGTGTGGGGTGTAATAGATAAGGGGGTGTGGGTGTAATAGATAAGGGGGTGTGGGGTGTAATAGATAAGGGGGTGTGGGGTGTGTAATAGATAAGGGGGGTGGGGGTGTAATAGATATGGGGTGTGGGGTGTAGTAGATAAGGGGGTGTGGTGGTGTAATAGATAAGGGGGGTGGGGTGTAATAGATAAGGGGGGGTGGGGTGTAATAGATAAGGGGGTGTGGGGTCTGTAATAGATAAGGGGGTGTGGGGTGTAATAGATAAGGGGGTGTGGGGTCTGTAATAGATAAGGGGGTGTGGGGTCTGTAATAGATAAGGGGGTGTGGGGTCTGTAATAGATAAGGGGGTGTGGGGTGTAATAGATAAGTGGGTGTGGGGTGTAATAGATAAGGGGGGTGGGGTGTAATAGATAAGGGGGTGTGGGGTGTAATAGATAAGGGGGGTGGGGTGTGTGTAATAGATAAGGGGGTGTGGGGGGGTGTAATAGATAAGGGGGGTGTAGGGTGTAATAGATAAGGGGGGTGGAGGGTCTGTAATAGATAAGGGGGGTGTGGGGTGTAATAGATAAGGGGGTGTGGGGTGTAATAGATAAGGGGGTGTGGGGTGTAATAGATAAGGGGGGGTGGGGTGTAATAGATAAGGGGGTGTGGGGGGTGTAATAGATAAGGGGGGTGTGGGGTGTAATAGATAAGGGGGTGTGGGGTGTAATAGATAAGGGGGTGTGGGGGTGTAATAGATAAGGGGGTGTGGGGTGTAATAGATAAGGGGGTGTGGGGTGTGTAATAGATAAGGGGGTGTGGGGTCTGTAATAGATAAGGGGGTGTGGGGGTGAAATAGATAAGGGGGTGTGGGGTGTAATAGATAAGGGGGTGTGGGGTGTGTAATAGATAAGGGGGTGTGGTGTAATAGATAAGGGGGTGTGGGGTGTGTAATAGATAAGGGGGGTGTGGGGTGTAATAGATAAGGAGGTGTGGGGTCTGTAATAGATAAGGGGGTGTGGGGTGTAATAGATAAGGGGGTGTGGGGTGTGTAATAGATAAGGGGGTGTGGGGTGTAATAGATAAGGAGGTGTGGGGTGTAATAGATAAGGGGGAGGTGGGGTGTGTAATAGATAAGGGGGTGTGGGGTGTGTAATAGATAAGGGGGTGTGGGGTGTGTAATAGATAAGGAAGTGTGGGGGGGGGTGTAATAGATAAGGGGGGTGGGGTGTAATAGATAAGGGGGGTGGGGTGTAATAGATAAGGGGGGTGGGGTGTAATAGATAAGGGGGTGTGGGGTGTAATAGATAAAGGGGTGTGGGGTGTGTAATAGATAAGGGGGGTGTGGTGTAATAGATAAGGGGGTGTGGGGTCTGTAATAGATAAGGGGGTGTGGGGTGTAATAGATAAGGGGGGTGTGGGGTCTGTGATAGATAAGGGGGTGTGGGGTGTAATAGATAAGGGGGTGTGGGGTGTAATAGATAAGGGGGAGGTGGGGTGTAATAGATAAGGGGGTGTGGGGTGTGTAATAGATAAGGGGGTGTGGGGTCTGTAATAGATAAGGGGGTGTGGGGGTGAAATAGATAAGGGGGGTGTGGTATAATAGATAAGGGGGGTGTAATAGATAAGGGGGTGTGGGGTGTAATAGATAAGGGGTGTGGGGTCTGTAATAGATAAGGGGGTGTGGGGTGTAATAGATAAGGGGTGTGGGGTCTGTAATAGATAAGGGGGTGTGGGGTGTAATAGATAAGGGGGGTGTGGGGTGTAATAGATAAGGGGGTGTGGGGTGTAATAGATAAGGGGGGTGTGGGGTGTAATAGATAAGGGGTGTGGGGTGTAATAGATAAGGGTGTGTGGGGTGTAATAGATAAGGGGGGTGTGGGTGTAATAGATAAGGGGGGGTGTGGGGTCTGTAATAGATAAGGGGGTGTGGGGTGTAATAGATAAGGGGTGTGGGGTGTAATAGATAAGGGGGTGTAGGGTGTAATAGATAAGGGGGTGTGGTGTGTAATAGATAAGGGGGTGTGGGGTGTAATAGATAAGGGGGAGGTGTGGTGTGTAGTAGATAAGGGGGTGTAGGGTGTAATAGATAAGGGGGGTGGGGTGTAATAGATAAGGGGGTGTGGGGTGTAATAGATAAGGGGGGTGGGGTGTAATAGATAAGGGGGTGTGGGGTGTAATAGATAAGGGGGTGTGGGGTGTGTAATAGATAAGGGGGGTGGGGTGTAATAGATAAGGGGTGTGGGGTGTAGTAGATAAGGGGGTGTGGGGTGTAATAGATAAGGGGGGTGGGGTGTAATAGATAAGGGGGGTGGGGTGTAATAGATAAGGGGGTGTGGGGTCTGTAATAGATAAGGGGGTGTGGGGTGTAATAGATAAGGGGGTGTGTGGGGTCTGTAATAGATAAGGGGGTGTGGGGTCTGTAATAGATAAGGGGGTGTGGGGTCTGTAATAGATAAGGGGGTGTGGGGTCTGTAATAGATAAGGGGGTGTGGGGTGTAATAGATAAGTGGGTGTGGGGTGTAATAGATAAGGGGGTGGGGTGTAATAGATAAGGGGGTGTGGGGGGGGGTGTAATAGATAAGGGGGGTGGGGTGTGTGTAATAGATAAGGGGGTGTGGGGGGGTGTAATAGATAAGGGGGGTGTAGGGTGTAATAGATAAGGGGGGTGGAGGGTCTGTAATAGATAAGGGGGGTGTGGGGTGTAATAGATAAGGGGGTGTGGGTGTAATAGATAAGGGGGTGTGGGGTGTAATAGATAAGGGGGGTGGGGTGTAATAGATAAGGGGGTGTGGGGGGTGTAATAGATAAGGGGGGTGTGGGGTGTAATAGATAAGGGGGTGTGGGGTGTAATAGATAAGGGGTGTGGGGTGTAATAGATAAGGGGGGTGTAGGGTGTAATAGATAAGGGGGTGTGGGGTGTAATAGATAAGGGGGGTGGGGTGTAATAGATAAGGGGGTGTGGGGTGTGTAATAGATAAGGGGGTGTGGGGTCTGTAATAGATAAGGGGGGTGGGGTGTAATAGATAAGGGGCTGTGTGGGGTGTAATAGATAAGGGGGGTGGGGGTGTAATAGATAAGGGGGTGTGGGGTGTAATAGATAAGGGGGTGTGGGGTGTAATAGATAAGGGGGAGGTGGGGTCTGTAATAGATAAGGGGGGTGGGGGGTGTAATAGATAAGGGGGTGTGGGGGGTGTAATAGATAAGGGGGTGTGGGGTGTAATAGATAAGGGGGTGTGGGGTGTAATAGATAAGGGGTGTGGGGTGTAATAGATAAGGGGGGTGTAGGGTGTAATAGATAAGGGGGTGTGGGGTGTAATAGATAAGGGGGTGTGGGGTCTGTAATAGATAAGGGGGTGTGGGGTGTAATAGATAAGGGGGTGTGGGGTCTGTAATAGATAAGGGGGTGTGGGGTGTGTAATAGATAAGGGGGTGTGGGGTCTGTAATAGATAAGGGGGTGTGGGGTGTGTAATAGATAAGGGGGTGTGGGGTCTGTAATAGATAAGGGGGGTGGGGTGTAATAGATAAGGGGTGTGGGGTGTAATAGATAAGGGGGGTGGGGTGTAATAGATAAGGGGGGTGGGGTGTAATAGATAAGGGGGTGTGTGGGGTGTAATAGATAAGGGGGTGTGGGGTGTAATAGATAAGGGGGTGTGGGGTGTAATAGATAAGGGGGGTGTGGGGTCTGTAATAGATAAGGGGGTGTGGGGTGTAATAGATAAGGGGGTGTGGGGTCTGTAATAGATAAGGGGGTGTGGGGTGTAATAGATAAGGGGGTGTGGGGTCTGTACTAGATAAGGGGGTGTGGGGTCTGTAATAGATAAGGGGGTGTGGGGTGTAATAGATAAGGGGGTGTGGGGTCTGTAATAGATAAGGGGGTGTGGGGTCTGTAATAGATAAGGGTGTGTGTGGGGTCTGTAATAGGTAAGGGGGTGTGGGGTGTGTAATAGATAAGGGGGTGTGGGGTCTGTAATAGATAAGGGGGTGTGGGGTCTGTAATAGATAAGGGGGTGTGGGGTGTAATAGATAAGTTGGTGTGGGGTCTGTAATAGATAAGGGGGTGTGGGGTGTAATAGATAATGGGGTGTGGGGTCTGTAATAGATAAGGGGGTGTGGGGTCTGTAATAGATAAGGGGGTGTGGGGTCTGTAATAGATAAGGGGGTGTGGGGTGTAATAGATAAGGGGGTGTGGGGTGTGTAATAGATAAGGGGGTGTGGGGTCTGTAATAGATAAGGGGGTGTGGGGTCTGTAATAGATAAGGGGGTGTGGGGTGTAATAGATAAGGGGGTGTGGGGTGTGTAATAGATAAGGGGGTGTGGGGTGTAATAGATAAGAGGGAGGTGGGGTGTAATAGATAAGGGGGTGTGGGGTCTGTAATAGATAAGGGGGTGTGGGGTGTAATAGATAAGAGGGAGGTGGGGTGTAATAGATAAGGGGGTGTGGGGTCTGTAATAGATAAGGGGGTGTGGGGTGTAATAGATAAGAGGGAGGTGGGGTGTAATAGATAAGGGGGGGTGGGGGTGTAATAGATAAGGGGGTGTGGGGTGTAATAGATAAGGGGGTGTGGGTGTAATAGATAAGGGGGTGTGGGGTGTAATAGATAAGGGGGAGGTGGTGTCTGTATTTTTTACTGGTTGGTGTTCTGAGGGATCTGCATGTATATAGTGGTCTAGTCTATATTTCCCCAGCGCTTGAATATTGTGTTTTTTTTACCCATCCGTCTTTATCAAGAATACTTGTAGAGTTAGAGTGAAGCTTCATTCATTTGAATGTACAGGTTTGGCCGGGGGTCCGATTTACAGCATTGTGAAACTGGTATAACCAAATACGTAAGTGGCCTTCATATTCCCAGTCATCTCTGGGTAGGGCTGGGCGATTAATCGAATTAATTCGATTAATCGCCCAGACAGTTAGAATCGATTTGATTTTTTGTGAAAATCGTAAATTCGATTTTCACAAAAAATCATTGCGGGCGGCGCGGTAAAGTGTCGGGTCCGGAGAGAGTTGCAGGACGGCGCGGTGAGGTGCAGGGCCGGCGGTCAGGAGAGATGTGGTACCGGCGGCTCCAGCCTCTTCACAGAGCCGCGGCTGACCTCTCCCGCCCCTTACACGTTAGTGCCGCGCTGAGCTGCGTCCCGCTCTCTTCCTGTCACACGTGCAGGTCCCGTTCTGTGGAGGAGGCGGCAGGGATCGCAGCAGAAGGAGAGAACGTCGCTGCCCGCTGTACAGCTCCAGGACCCGCAGCGACGTTCTCTCCTTCTGCTGCGATCCCTGCCGCCTCCTCCACAGAACGGGACCTGCACGTGTGACAGGAAGAGAGCGGGACGCAGCTCAGCGCGGCACTAACGTGTAAGGGGCGGGAGAGGTCAGCCGCGGCTCTGTGAAGAGGCTGGAGCCGCCGGTACCACATCTCTCCTGACTGCCGGCCCTGCACCTCACCGCGCCGTCCTGACACTTTACCACGCCTGCCTAGTCCCCCTCAGCTGCCCCATACCCCCTCAGTGTCCCCTCAGCTGCCCCATACCCCCTCAGTGTCCCCTCAGCTGCCCCATACCCCCTCAGTGTCCCCTCAGCTGCCCCATACCCCCTCAGTGTCCCCCTCAGCTGCCCCATACCCCCTCAGTGTCCCCTCAGCTGCCCCATACCCCCTCAGTGTCCCCTCAGCTGCCCCATACCCCCTCAGCTGCCCCATACCCCCTCAGTGTCCCCTCAGCTGCCCCATACCCCCTCAGCTGCCCCATACCCCCTCAGTGTCCCCTCAGCTGCCCCATACCCCCTCAGCTGCCCCATACCCCCTCAGCTGCCCCATACCCCCTCAGCTGCCCCATACCCCCTCAGTGTCCCCTCAGCTGCCCCATACCCCTGAGTGACCCCCAGCCGGCTTCTTATCCCTCAGTGACCCCCAGCCTGCCCCATACCCCTCAGTGACCCCCAGCCTGCCCCATACCCCTCAGTGACCCCCAGCCTGCCTCATACCCCTCAGTGACCCCCAGCCTGCCCCATACCCCTCAGTGTCCCCTCAGCTGCCCCATACCCCTCAGTGACCCCCAGCCTGCCCCATACCCCTCAGTGACCCCCAGCCTGCCTCATACCCCTCAGTGACCCCCAGCCTGCCCCATACCCCTCAGTGACCCTTAGCCTGCCCCATACCCCTCAGTGACCCCCAGCCTGCCCCATACCCCTCAGTGACCCTTAGCCTGCCCCATACCCCTCAGTGACCCCCAGCCTGCCCCATACCCCTCAGTGACCCCCAGCCTGCCTCATACCCCTCAGTGACCCCCAGCCTGCCTCATACCCCTCAGTGACCCCCAGCCTGCCCCATACCCCTCAGTGACCCTTAGCCTGCTTCATACCCCTCAGTGACCCCCAGCCTGCCTCATACCCCTCAGTGACCCCCAGCCTGCCCCATACCCACTCAGTGACCCCCAGTCCACCCCATACCCCCTCAGTAGTACTACTACACCCATCATCTATACCTGTACTACTACCACACTCCTCATCTTTACCTGTACTATTACACCCCTTATCCACTATACCCTCACTACTACTCCCTACCTAGATGAAGGCACAAAGAAGATCGCCTATACTATATGGGGGCACAGAGTACATAGGGCACATATTTGGGAAAACTACTTATATGGGGCACACAATGTGTTTGTCTACTACATGGGGGCACAGGAGGAGCACTGTTACACTGGGAAACAATATAGTTGTCTCAAACGTCAATAAAATCGTATCTGATGCTGCAGGGAGAAAAATGTCCTATTTATTTAGCAAAAACAAAATAATCGAGATTTAAATCGAGAATCGTCCAAAATTTTTTTAAAATCGAGATTTTATTTTTTGGCCATATCGCCCAGCCCTATCTCTGGGGAGTACTTCTTTAAAAAGCCAAGTCAAGGAGGCTCTCTAATGCACATGTATGGGGTCACATTATGGGAGGGGAGGCACATATTGGGGCTTATACTGGAGGAAATGACACTGGATGGAGATCCATGTGTGAAAAGGAAATCTTTGGTAGGTGAACGTTCTCTGGCCGACCATGTATATGAGGGCACTCTCTGTCAGGCCATGTATATGAGGGCACTCTCTGTCAGGCCATGTATATATGGGGGCACTCTCTGTCAGGCCATGTATATAAGGGCACTCTCTGTCAGGCCATGGGTATGAGGGCACTCTCTGTCAGGCCATGTATATATGAGGGCACTCTCTGTCAGGCCATGTATATGAGGGCACTCTCTGTCAGGCCATGAGTATGAGGGCACTCTCTGTCAGGCCATGTATATATGGGGGCACTCTCTGTCAGGCCATGTATATATGGGGGCACTCTCTGTCAGGCCATGTATATGAGGGCTCTCTCTGTCAGGCCATGTATATGAGGGCACTCTCTGTCAGGCCATGAGTATGAGGGCACTCTCTGTCAGGCCATGTATATATGAGGGCACTCTCTGTCAGGCCATGTATATGAGGATACTCTCTGTCAGGCCATGTATATGAGGGCACTCTCTGTCAGGCCATGTATATGAGGGCACTCTCTGTCAGGCCATGTATATATGAGGGCACTCTCTGTCAGGCCATGTATATGGGGGCACTCTCTGTCAGGCCATGTATATGAGGGCACTCTCTGTCAGGCCATGTATATATGAGGGCACTCTCTGTCAGGCCATGTATATATGAGGGCACTCTCTGTCAGGCCATGTATATGAGGATACTCTCTGTCAGGCCATGTATATGAGGGCACTCTCTGTCAGGCCATGTATATATGGGGGCACTCTCTGTCAGGCCATGTATATATGGGGGCAATCTCTGTCAGGCCATGTATATGAGGGCACTCTCTGTCAGGCCATGGGTATGAGGGCACTCTGTCAGGCCATGGGTATGGTGCACACCCTGGCAGACCCTGTATACAAGGCACTCCCCAGCAGGCCCTGTCTATGGTGGCACCTTCATAGACTGTGGCGCCCTGAAGAAACTGCCTCAGTATCCTCCCCAGGTTCATTACTGTGTAAAGTGTAGACTTTGGGACGGTTCTAATAGAATTAACTATGTGTCTATAAATCCAGACCTGTCCTCCCCCAAGTAATGGTTCTGAACCTGACCTGAGTTCCCGTCCACCAGTGCGGCTTTTCTTATTTATACGACGCTTTCTGCTGAGCTTGCACATTTAGGATCACTCGAGGAGCGTCCTGCTGTGTTTTACTATTGACTTGCCGAAAAAATGTTGGCTCAGCACCCCACAAACCTCAAGTATGTGAGCAAAGATCCAAATCCTCCACCTCAGTATTCCTTCATGTTATATTTAGCTCCTTTGTTAAAAAGAAATGTTGGGGGGGGGGGGGGGGGCTGGTCAGGTTTTGTGATCTGTGAAACTACTTGGTTTTCTGGTAGGATCATCAGCAAATCGGACATGTGTAATCCGAGCGGAAAACGACTGGATATGTATTATGGCTACTTCCCATGTAGACTAATATTAAGAAGCAGAACAGTCTACAGATCCCATGCTATACGTAGATTTCCTGATTTAGTTTCCACAATTGGCACTACTAATGCTACGTTTACAGGGAGCGATAATTCGCCCGATCGTACGATTAACGATTTCGAAGTAACAATTTTTTTTATAACGATCAGTGTTTAGATGGAACGATATATCGTAAAGAAAAATTTTTTGCTAACGCTTAAGCCTATCTCGCACATAGGTAAAATCGGTGAACGACTGTTTACACGGAACGATCTGCGAATTTTTTACGAACTACGATTTAAGAACATGTACATTTACACGTAGAATTATCGTTCGAGTTTGATCGTTATCGTGCACATTCGCATGATAATCGTTCCGTGTAGACGCAGCATAAGTTGCTCTGTGATGTAGTCGGCATGTCTAGTCTAAAGTAAAATTGTCACTCCCTTGATCATGGTCCATTCCAATGACACTGCGGAGGAGGCAGGGGACTAGATGTTGATGACGTCATGGAGGGGGTGGGGCCTACAGCACAGATGTGGGCGGAGATACGGGCATGACAGTTGTTAACCCCTGCCCCTACTGCACTGTCCACCAACAATAACATGCATTTTTGAGTAAAGAGCCCACCAAGAAATGAACCGTCCAAAATATAAGCTGAAGAGGGTTGCTGAGAACTCCTTATCTAGAAGGTTGTGGACAATATCACTTTAGGGTGCGTTCACACGTATAGGATTTGCAGCAGATTTGATGGGGCAGATTTGATTTGCTTTGAATCTGCAGCTTCAAATCTGTGTGCGCCCGCATCAGAACTCCTCACTGCACACAATGGAGCCTGCGGCCGTAGCTGGAGTTTTTTCTGCGGACGCTACTCAATGAATAGCGGCCGCAAAAAAAACTGGCATGTCCTGTTTCTCGCGGCGCCGCTTGGGATCCCGGCCGGAGTGTATACACTCCCGCCGGGATTCCTCAGAAGGCTGCACTACGTAAGTACCGTAGAAATCACGGCTGTTGTTACAACAGCTGTGATTACTACGGAACTTACGTAGTGTGAACATAGCCCTAAAGGGGTTGTGAAAGATCAACAACATGGCACCGATCCTGTTTACAGATTGTACATGCTATTGCAACAAGAAACAACCCATGGACACCTGCAAAAAAAAAAGTAGCTTTGGTTTTTTACGTGTTGAATCCCTTTAAGGCAGCCATAGATGGAAGGACTTTCCCTAAATAGGCAGTTTCATAACTGTTAACACCCCCATTGGTCAGAAGATTCATGGTTCTGTAAAGTTGATCTTGGTCCTTAGTGGTAAAGACTGAGATCATAGCCTTAAAGGGGTATCACCATCACATAAACTGATGACCTATTGGTAGGAATTGCTGGTACTTTATAATTGGAAGGGGTCCGACTGTTTGGACCCCCATTGATTATAAGAATGAACAGAGCTGTAACACAGCTCGGAGCTGTGCACAATGTAATTCTCCAAATGGATAAGCATCCTTTTAAGTCAGGATCTTACCTATATATCATAGTTTTCTATAATGGGAATACCCCTTTAGGACATGTTCACACTCTGTATGAACATCTGCTGATGTGTGCGATGTTCAACCGGCCGATACTATACTATGAACACCACTTTGTGTGCGTGCCCGCACCCTAATTAGCCATACAACACAATGTAAAGTACGGCCGGAAGCCACACTTTACATTGTGTGCACAGGCTATGTTGTGCGGCCGCTATTCACTGAATAGCAGCTGCACAAAAAAGACCTATCAATTATTTTGTGCGGCCGTAGAGAACCAGTCGTAGTGTATACAGTGTGTATACGCTACGGCCGTGGTTCCATATAATCTAATGTAATGCCACAGATTGCAAAATACACTGTGTGAACAAGGCCTTAAAGTGTACCTAAACCTTCATACAACCTGTGACACGTAATAAGTTGTGGTCAGCACTGGTCCGGCTGCTGAGATCCTCAGATCGCTTAACACTATTCATTTCTGCTCTGCATTTCTAGATCTGACAATCATGTCACTTGGCAGCTCACTCATCAGGGGAAGGAGATGAGCACAGGCGAAATTCTCTCCCCCCGTGTATGGCACGATGGGACAGACACGTCGAATAAGAGGCACAGATGCACCACATGATCAAACATGAGCATTTATTCAGCTTTCTGCATTAAACCCGATACACCCATAGTTTCCAGTTTTCCGTACAAACATATAAAACATACAAAATATCTGCGCCCGCTATGATTATCTATAAATACTTTTTAAATTATAAGAAAAAATATATAACTAGAAAAAATACTCTGACAAAAAGCCCTTATGTGTGGATCCTGCTGGCTGGAGATCAGTCAGGTGCTCCGGAGGACGGTCTCACGCACTGAAGAGTATCGGAAGGCAGTGTGGTATACTGTATTAAGGTGAGTAGCAGTCTCTGTGGGAAGTAATACATCTCAAGTATTGTATAAGTATCAATTAGTCTTTCGCATGGTCCTAGAAGCTTCAATAAGTCACCTGATGCAACAGATGCCGAGCCTCAATTCTGCTGACAGAACTTCTTCTGCTGACTGAACTGTCTTCATACCCATTGCAGATGCTCTGATAACTCATTATAAATATTTCTCATTTGGGACAAGTCAAACATTTTAAAAATAATAAACTAAGACATACTCCGCCTTCCCCGATGTCCTGCTAGCTTCGGCCTCTCACGTGAGACACGGGAGAGCGGGCCAAAGCTAGCAGGACATCAGGGAGTGTGGTGAGGTATGTATGAGTTTATTATTTTATTTTTACACAGTCCTCTGCCGACAGCCACGCATCACTATTACATGTAGTGATGCGCATCCGATGGCCAAATATTTTTGATCATGTCCAAAAGACACAGTGAGCCGAAAAACACTGTCATCTGCTGATCATTGGCTTTATTACACGGAGTGATGATTTGCCAAATCGGCCTGATTTGGCAGATTATTGCTCCGTGTTATAGGGCCCTCACAGACTACAAAATCTGTAGTCATGTGATACACCTTTGCATCTGTATCCTTTGATTCTCTTCTACATACCCTGTAGATGATAATAGAATAGACTAAAACATGACTGTGGGATCAGACTACACATGATTTGTTTGTAGTCTGTAGCCATGGAGACACACACTTCTATTTGCAAGTGTATATACGCTTTAGTTACTATGTGATTTATTTATCTTGTGGACATGGCATGGCGCCCACTGAAATCAGTGGACTGTCCATGAATTTAATGAGCCAGATCAGAGCTTCTCTTAAAGGGGCTTTATATTTTGGGCAGTAGAAGGAAGTTTTCATTGTCCAACCACATCATTGACTTTCTAGACAAGTCCTTCAATAGATTGATAGATATTTCCAACCCTCAATAGAGGTTATCCAGGACTTGATGACCCACCTTTTAGGATAGAACATCAGTGTCAGATAGTTGTGGGTCTGACCTCCGGGACCCACACTGTGTAACTGACTGAAGGGACTGTGGTTCTTCACTGCTACAAAAGTTTGAACCTGTTTTTTATATGTTCTACCACATAGCCTCAACAATGGTCTAGCTTAAAAAGGATGTACCATCAGGTACATCCTCTTTAATCTGACCAAGGGATAGAACGGCGCCTTCACGGGGAAGTCCCGTGTACGGCACCGTTCTATCAACGGGTCCCGGGCCGGAGCTAAAGCACAGGAGGGAATTCCCTCCCCTCTATGACGCGGCTTCATTAGAATCAATTTTTAATTTTTTTTTCCCCTCGCAAGCCGGCATATTTACTAAATCTGTGAAATTACTGTGGATATTTTTGATAATGGATCTATTAAATATTGCTTATATATAAATAAAACATGAATTAAAAAAAAGAATCAATGGAGCCGCATCATACAGGGGCGGGGGATTCCTCCCACTAGGGGCGGGCCAGCCCGCCTCCAGTGCTTCAGCATCAGCCTGGGACCCGTTGATAGAACGGCGCCGTACACGGGAACCAGGCCGCGGTTCAAAAAACGGACCGGGGCACCGGCTTCCCTGTGACGGCGCCGTTCTATCCCTGGGTCAGATTAAAGAGGATGTACCTGATGGTACATCCTCTCTAAAGCTTCCAGGTCCATATGCAAAATATTCACCAGGGACCACCCAACCCACCATAGGCTGAGTCTGACTGGTTCATCACCAATATACGGAGAATCCCATAGGACCTCCAACAGCAATGCAGTCATAGGAATGGTCACAGTCTTACGCAGTAGTGTTATATCATTCAATTTGTAGCAGTCACGGGCAGTGTATCACCTAAATTCAAGATGGTCCAGACCAAAGTTTCATGGTCCACGGTATCAGAAATTGATGTCTATGAAGTTTGGATTATTGGATTCACATTCAGTCAAAGGCAATCATCGAAGTTCCGCATCGTATTTAAGATATTCATAGTTGATTGCCAATTCCCATCAGACTCTTAGAGGTTTTAGAGGTAGCGCTGAGTCAGTTGGGGCAGTATTAAAGAATCAGTACCATAGTCATGATTAACAGCGTATTGATTGCACTATGTAGCAACACTTTTAGTGTCTTCTCCAATATCGAGTCTCAAGGCCGGAGAAAGAATGTCGGAAGTGCAAGGGCTATAAAGTGCTTGTCGAGCCTAATGGTGTAGTGTTTACATTGAGGACACGGTTTCCATATATTATTCAGGCACATTAGTTTAAAGCAATAACATCTTCAACTTTGTGCATTAAAAATTTGCTAACCACACAAATCACCTGTGCTCTTCTCATCGTCCTTTGGCTCTTGCTGGAGTGGCTGCTAAGGCTGAGCCATTAGATGCTTTCAATGGAAACTGGCGAGCATCTAAGAGATCCTTATACTGAAGTTCTGGAGTCACCATGCGAACACAACGCGTACGAACCTCAGGAGGAAGATCTTTCCGAATGGCCCAACCTAGGATCTTCTCCTGTCCAAACTGGAAGGGCTTAATAGCTTCTTCTTTAATTTGGTCTGCCACTACAGGTTCTGAACCCTCAAGACAAAGTTTTGCTAAGTGTTGCCTCCTTTCCTGCAACTTTTTGACCTCATTCTCCATCTTTACCCTCCCAAAATGCTCCACCTTATCCCAGAAGGTGCGGTTGAAGTAAGAGTAAAGATACCAGTCTAGAGCATTCCATGCCCTCAACCTCTCAATGTCTCCATGACTTAGTGTTCTTGAAGTCCCACGGCTGTTCAATTTGAAGGTCACCACATCGTCAAGATCCCAACACAACTCCTCCTTGAGGAGAATCATTGATTCGTCAAAGTGTTCAGCTAGAAGAACCAAGTTAAACGTGTCCTCCACTGCTCGGATTCCAGCTTTGGCGTACATTTCCGTAAATGGGGCATCTGAGTTAAAACCTAGGTCAAACCATAATGGGTTACGGGCATAGTGGTTGGATCTTTCACCCTGCCGATAGTAATGTGACGGGTGAGAAATAAACGCTTTGAAGTTAGGTGACTTCTTAAAGGCTGATGACACAGCACGATAATAGGAAAAAGATGACTCTGCCATGGTTGCTGGGTCCCGAAGAATGGTAAAGTAGAAGGAGTCTGAAGGCATTACTTTCCGTACCTATAAAATAAATGCAGTGTTAAAATCTGGAAAATTGGGAGAATTGAAAGAAATTACTGGCCTAAAGTCAAGTATCAGCTAGATTTGTTTCTACATATTAGAGCCAGATGCTAAAACATGTTCTTTTTCTAATCTATTCTTATTTTCTGATTGTAATTTTATATATATTATTTTTAGATTATAATATGATGGGGCAGCCATCTTTCCTGAATCGTTTTTAACAGCAATTAATGACATGCTTTATGGCAAGCCTCATAGATGCAGTGAACATCTGTTCTTTGTATGGGACACACTTGTAAGCATGCTCTGTAACCTCTTTGACCTGGGGGGACCCTAGAAATATACTAGGGCCCCGAGATATACCATGCTGCCATATGTGCCCCAAAGCAGTTAAGACTGCAAAATAAATGTAGCCCCAGACTGGTTGCTAAGATTCATTCAGACACCATTCCAGACTTTTAACTTCATTCCGACCCCAGACCAGAACCTTGAATAACCACAAACTAAATTTATTATAAACACCAGACACATCAGATACTATCTGAGACCTCAAAATAAATTTAGACCCCAGACTAAACTCCTAAAATGAAATTAAACATGGACCTCAAAAGTAATCGAGATCCCAAACCTTATATAACAGTCGTGTCAAACTCTGGGCCGCGGTGCCCTTTTTTTTGGCCCGCCAGGCAATTTAAAGTTTGAATTACATCTGGGCCACCATGGCTACTATAAACGAGACTATGGAGGAGGGCTGGCTACTATATAAGACTATGGGGAGGGCTGGGTACTATATGAGACTACTGGGGAGGGCTTTCTACTATATTAGAGACTATGGGGGAGAGCTGGCTACTATATAAGAGACTATGGGGGAGGGCTGGCTACTATATAAGAGACTACAGGGGAGGGCTGGCTACTATATAAAAGACTACAGGGGAGGGCTGGCTACTATATAAGAGACTATGACGGGGTGGCTACTATATGAGACTACAGAAGAGGGCTGGATACTATATAAGAGACCACAGGGTGGGCTGGCTACTATATAAGAGACTATGGGGGAGGGCTGGCTACTATATAAGTGACTATGGGGAAGGGCTGGCTACTATATAAGAGACTATGGGGGAGGGCTGGCTACTATATAAGAGACTATGGGGAGGGCTGCCTACTATATGAGACTATTGGGGAGAGCTGCCTACTATATGACACTATGGGGAGGGCTGGCTACTATATGAGACTATGGGGGAGAACTGGCTACTATATGAGACTACAGGGTGGGATGGCTACTGTAGGAGAATATTGGGGAGGGCTGACTACTATATGAGACTATTGGGGAGGGCTGGCTACTAAAGGAGACTATGGGGGAGGGCTGGCTACTATATAAGAGACTATTGGGGAGGGCTGGCTACTATATAAGAGACTATAGGGAGGACTGGCTACTATATGGGACTATTGGGGAGGGCTGGCTACTATATGGGACTATTGGGGAGGGCTGGCTACTATATGAGACTATTGTGGAGGGCTGGCTACTATATGAGACTATTGTGGAGGGCTGGCTACTATATGATACTATTAGGGAGGGCTGGCTACTGTAGGAGACTATTGGGGAGGGCTGGCTACTATATGAGACTATTAGGGAGGGCTGGCTACTGTAGGAGACTTGGGGAGGGCTGGCTACTATATGAGACTATGGGGGAGGGCTGGCTACTATATGAGACTATGGGGGAGGGCTGGCTACTATATGAGACTATGGGGGAGGGCTGGCTACTATATGAGACTACAGGGGAGGGCTGGGTACTATAGGAGACTATTTTGGAGGGCTGGCTACTATATGGGACCCTTGGGGGGCTGGCTACTATTTGGGCACTACTGGGAGGGCTGGCTACTATGTCAGGCAATTTTGGTTGGGTTTGCTACTACATGGGGCAATATTGGGGAGGGGGGGTTGTCTATTACATGGGTCTGGGTTTAATCATAGCGATTTATCATAGTGCACAGCGCTGGGAGACGCACACCACTGACAGTGCCAGGACTGCTGAATTCGCGCTTCAATTATTTATTTTTTTTGTCCAATTTTTTCATTTTGGCCCACTGTGTATTTGAGTTTGACACCCCAGTTATATAACATCAAAACTCAAAATCCAAACCAGACCCGTCTATTTACTTATCACTCCTTGCTCCCAGACCTTCTTCATATTTACGTCGCACTACTCACAAGCTACTGACTGGTATTAGGACCCTGTTTGCAACAGCGACCAGATGTTAAAGGGGTATTCCAGCATCATCATTTTTTATATTATGCTAGGAAGGCTGTAAATATAAAGAAAAAAGTCATACCTACTTACCCCGATATCCCAAACTCCTGTTCCTTTTGGTTGTTTAATGCTACTTCCAAGACAATCTCAGCAGGAGCTGATCGCTCAGCCAATCACTGGCCACAGTGGTGTCCCACCTCGGTCAATAGATGGCTAGGTGGGCAGGTACTTGGAAGTAACAATGGGTGGGAATTACTGGAAAAACAATACTGACAGCAATGGGAGGGTAGGAATGAATTATTTGTTATTTTAACGACATAATATTAAACATTTTATGATACTGGAATACCCCTATAAGAGGAACCAGAAGTGGTGAGAGATATTAACCGTTCCCTATAGGTTTAAATTTAGTAGGTATTGGCTGGCACTGGGTTATCTGAAGAGCAGAAAAGGTCCTACCTCTTCTGCTCTCCGGTGCTCTGCTTCCTCTGTTTTCCCATCTGCGCTGATACCTCTAGGCGATGGGAACATGTTGCTGGAGCTGCTAGCATTGCATGTGGGTGAAAACCATACCCGCACACAATGTCCAATAAATGGCCAACGTCGCTGTAACATCGGGCAGTTAGCGATCACTGCCTG
Organism: Dendropsophus ebraccatus; assembly: GCF_027789765.1. Lineage (NCBI taxonomy): Eukaryota > Metazoa > Chordata > Amphibia > Anura > Hylidae > Dendropsophus > Dendropsophus ebraccatus. The sequence goes on along the minus strand of NC_091454.1, from coordinate 217,682,735 downwards.
CAACATGCTCCCATGTGGAAGTGGAATACTGGAGAGCAGGAAGGGTAGGACCTTTTCTGCTCTCCAGATAACCCTTTAAAGTCCTAATATACAAACAGAGAGATTGAAATCCTTGGTATATGGGCACACAATGTCTAACCACAAAGACATTCTCAATTTCTCTATAGCTGATCAAATTATTTAAAAAGTTTTACAATTCCATCTCAATGACTCAAGTTGAGTTGGGGGAGTATGAACGAGTAACGAGTAATTTACAGCCAGTTTACACTTCATGCCATAGGTAGATCTCTATAGTAGAGTGACTCCATGAAGACCTTATATTTAGTAATACGCAAAACTATAGGAGTAATGCCAGCCATCTGTATCTAATGTTATTGAGTTTGGATGCGACAGATCCAGTCCTGCTTAGGCCTTATTCACACGTTCCGTAATTTACGGATCCGTATTTCCGTATCCGAGTTAGTGCACATTGAAGTCTATTGGGCTATTCACACGATCAGTAGCAGAAATAGATGAAAATCAATCCGTAAAAATGTCCTAGTGCGGACCGGGTGCGGACCCATTTTTTTTTGCGGATCCTCTCATTGAAATCAATTGCGTACGGATTGTTTACGGATTGTAACATGTTGGCATCCGTATTTCCGCAAAAAAATCCGGATGAAGTGCATTGAAAAGCAATGAGTAGTAAAAAAATGGAATTACGGAAATACGGATGGAATACGGATGTCCAATCCGCAATTTCTCACGGGTTGTTTCAGGACCAGAAAAAAATACTGAACGTGTGCATAAGGCCTTACACAGGTAACATTTACAGAGTAATCATTAAAGGGGTCGGCCACTTTATATTAAAATTGTTCAGTGTACAGTAATAGTGAGTGTACTCGGTGCACTTACTGACAGCAGCTCCCTGTACTCACTGTATATACTGACAGCAGCTCCCTGTGTACTCACTGGATATTCTGACAGCTGCTCCCTGTGTACTCACTGTATATACTGACAGCAGCTCCCTGTGTACTCAATGTATATACTAACAGCAGCTCCCTGTGTACTCACTGTATATACTGACAGCAGCTCCCTGTACTCACTGTATATACTGACAGCAGCTCCCTGTGTTCTCACTGTATATACTGACAGCAGCTCCCTGTACTCACTGTATATTCTGACAGCTGCTCCCTGTGTACTCACTGTATATACTGACAGCAGCTCCCTGTGTACTCAATGTATATACTGACAGCAGCTCCCTGTGTACTCACTGTATATACTGACAGCAGCTCCCTGTACTCACTGTATATACTGACAGCAGCTCCCTGTGTTCTCACTGTATATACTGACAGCAGCTCCCTGTACTCACTGTATATACTGACAGCAGCTCCGTGTGTTCTCACTGTATATACTGACAGCAGCTCCCTGTGTTCTCACTGTATATACTGACAGCAGCTCTGTGTGTTCTCACTGTATATACTGACAGCAGCTCCCTGTGTTCTCACTGTATATACTGACAGCAGCTCCCTGTACTCACTGTATATACTGACAGCAGCTCCGTGTGTTCTCACTGTATATACTGACAGCAGCTCCCTGTGTTCTCACTGTATATACTGACAGCATCTCCCTGTACTCACTGTATATACTGACAGCAGCTCCCTGTACTCACTGTATATACTGACAGCAGCTCCCTGTGTACTCACTTTATATACTGACAGCTGCTCACTGTGTACTCACTGTATATACTGTGCCCCCCAGTGTCCACCACTGAACCTGTATATGCCTATTGAGGACACAAAGGGAGGGGCATGGCCACATTCTCCTCCATGTCGGCCATCCTTTAAACAGACTCACCACAGAGCAGGACAGCGCAGCCTGGATAAGGGGAGTCTGCTATTAGCTCTTTGAGGTACACAGGGAGCTGCTGTCAGTATATACAGTGAGTACAAAGGGAGTGGCTGTCAGTATATACAGTGAGTACACAGGGAGCTGCTGTCAGTATATACAGTGAGTACACAGGGAGCTGCTGTCAGTATATACAGTGAGTACACAGGGAGCTGCTGTCAGTATATACAGTGAGTACACAGGGAGCTACTGTCAGTATATACAGTGAGTACAGGGAGCCACTGTCAGTATATACAGTGAGTACAGGGAGCCACTGTCAGTATATACAGTGAGTACAGGGAGCTGCTGTCAGTATATACAGTGAGTACACAGGGAGCTGCTGTCAGTATATACAGTGAGTACACAGGGAGCTGCTGTCAGTATATACATTGAGTACACAGGAGCTGCTGTCAGTATATACAGTGAGTACACAGGGAGCTGCTGTCAGTATATACAGTGAGTACACAGGGAGCTGCTGTCAGTATATACATTGAGTACACAGGGAGCTGCTGTCAGTATATACAGTGAGTACACAGGGAGCTGCTGTCAGTATATACATTGAGTACACTTACTAAGGACGGGTTCACACACTGTAAAACACCGTCTGTTTTGTGAATCGGCCGGATGAACTTCATTTGTGTTGAATTGGGATGCGGGCGCATCTGTGGGCGCCTGCATCCCAATTCACCATAGCACATGATGGAAAATGCGGCCGGAGCTGCGCTTTCCATTGTGTGAACTGACAGTTCTGTGTGGCTGCTATTCAAAGGCGGAAATATCACTGGTGCAGCCCAGGCCAATAGAGGGGCCCACCAGGCTCAGACTCTAAAGTGTCAGCTCAGCATGGTGCATGTCTGTAGTGGGCCCCCAGGCGGTATCAGTACTTGGGAAGTGCGGGCCCCTGCTCCTGTGGGGCCCACTTAGTGACTGGATGCTGTGCTGGAGCTGGTTCTCCTCTCTCCTCCTCTCCCTCTGCAGGCTGCTGCTGCTGACAGCCCCTCCCCCTCCTCTAGTCCACTGTCCAGCATACCTTGTGTGAGGAGGAGAGGAGAGAGCATGTGATGACAGGGGCTTGATCCTGCAGGGTTATGGCTGCCAGGGACAGGACTGTGAAGAGGAGCAACAGCAGCAGCAGCTCTGACAGTGAGTGCTTATTGTCAGTGTGTCCGTCAGGCTGCTGGAAGTTGTAAGATAGAGGTGGACTGTGTAAGAGAAATCACAGAGCCCCCCATCCTCTGATGCTGATGTTTGATTGTAAGTTTATGCCTTTTTTTGCCAATAACTGTGCCCCTCTCCCCCTTGCAGCATGTTTGTTTTTCTCTTTCATCTCAACCGTAAGCAGCCACATACAGTACATGTCTCCCACCTGTGCAGCCATATACAGTACATGTCTCCCACCTGTGCAGCCACATACAGTACATGTATCGCACCTGTGCAGCCACATACAGTACATGTCTCCCACCTGTGCAGCCACATACAGTACATGTCTTCCACCTGTGCAGCCATATACAGTACATGTCTTCCACCTGTGCAGCCACATACAGTACATGTATCGCACCTGTGCAGCCACATACAGTACATGTATCCCACAGGTGCAGCCACATACAGTACATGTATCCCACCTGTGCAGCCACATACAGTACATGTCTCCCACAGGTGCAGCCACATACAGTACATATATCCCACCTGTGCAGCCACATACAGTACATGTCTCCCACCTGTGCAGCCACATACAGTACATGTCTCCCACCTGTGCAGCCATATACAGTACATGTCTTCCACCTGTGCAGCCACATACAGTACATGTCTCCCACCTGTGCAGCCACATACAGTACATGTATCCCACCTGTGCAGCCACATACAGTACATGTCTCCCCCGTGCAGCCACATACAGTACATGTATCCCACCTGTGCAGCCACATACAGTACATGTCTCCCACAGGTGCAGCCACATACAGTACATGTCTCCTACCTGTGCAGCCACATACAGTACATATCTCCCACCTGTGCAGCCACATACAGCACATGTATCCCACCTGTGCAGCCACATACAGTACATGTATCCCACCTGTGCAGCCATATACAGTACATGTCTCTCACCGGTGCAGCCACATACAGTACATGTCTCCCACAGGTGCAGTCACATACAGTACATGTCTCCCACAGGTGCAGCCACATACAGTACATGTATTCCACGTGTGCAGCCACATACAGTACATGTCTCCTACCTGTGCAGCCACATACAGTACATGTATCCCACCTGTGCAGCCACATACAGTACATGTCTCCCACAGGTGCAGTCACATACAGTACATGTCTCCCACAGGTGCAGCCACATAAAGTACATGTATCCAGCTTGTGCAGCCACATACAGTACATGTATCCCACCTGTGCAGCCACATACAGTACATGTATTCCACGTGTGCAGCCACATACAGTACATGTCTCCCACCTGTGCAGCCACATACAGTACATGTCTCCCACCTGTGCCCCAACAGTGATTAAGGGCCCATCTGTTCTATCCCCTGTTAGTGCTGCTCTGAGGTCACTTCCACACTCTCAGCTATATACTCTCAACCCCCATACAGCATCCTGTATAATATAATGCTGCAAACACTACAACTCCCAGCATTTACTGCAGTCTGCAGCCCTCAGGATGTGCTGGGATTTGAAGTACAAATGAGCAGACAACACAAGGGGGGAGATTTATTAAAGGGTGTAAATATACACCTGGTGTAAACTGCCCACAGCAACCAATCACAGCTCCTCTTATATTTTACCAGAGCTGAAAGCTGAGCTGTGATTGGTTGCTGTGGGCAGTTTACACCAGGTGTATATTTACACCCTTTCATAAATCCCCCCCAATGGGTTGTCTGCTCGGAAACTACAACTCCCAGCATTCTCTGAGAGCTTCATAAGTGTAAGGCATTCTGCGAGTTGTAGTTATTGTTATTCCGGGAGTCGTGGTCACAGATACGTCAGTACAGGATGGGACAAGGTCAGCACGTCGCTTCTGATGTGTCCTTTATTTGGGTGCCCCCCATGATCAGTTCTATTGGCGGCCACAGGTACCCCAGTCCCAATCTGAAGCCTGCACAGACTGTAGTACAGTCCTCTAGTGGGCCCTGGCATCTGTGCTGCGCTGTAGGGCCCTCCCGAGAAACCAGGACACATGTACTGGATACCCGGGCATTCATATGTGTGGAGAAACAAATAGGTTATGGGGGCCCGAACACTTGATTTTGCACCGGTGCCCTCTGCAGTCCCTGTCCGCCCCTGCTGCTATTCAATGAATAGCGACCACCCCAAATCGACATGTCAGTTTTTTATGCGGCCGCTAGGAATCCCAGCCTTAGTGTACACTATGGGGGACATTTATGAACGGTCCGTCAGAGGCGTATGCTGCTGTCAGTAAGTGCAGTGAGTACACAGGGAGCTGCTGTCAGTAAGGTGCAGATTTGCCCCCTCTCCCCATGGGCGGACTGGGGGAACTTGGGGGGGTGGGGGGGCGTGGCCTCCTTCCATGCCTCATTTATCATGATTTACACCTAAAGCATGATCCAAATCTACACCTGCTTCCAGCAGGTGAAGATTTAGTACGCTGGGCGAAGGTTCGGGTGCCCGGCCAGCGTGATTTACTAAGAGGCGTGAATCCTGGCGGGAAAAGGGGGCGGGGCCTTATATAAGTCTTATATAAGCCATGATTAATAGAAAAGATACGTTGTTTGAACTTAGCCTAATACAGTACACTGAACTGTTTTACTATAAAGTGCTGATGATGTTCTAAACATGATGTTCTGGAAGAAGGGAATATAGACAAGGGAGATCTATGAGGTGCCGAATATTTCAAGCATGAGAGAAGCTTTGTGAGTACATGTCTGTTTTCTCCTGGTAGCGCCTGATACTCCAGATAAGTAAGGTCAGGGTTTTGGAAAGGGCTGCTACACTTGCAGAATATATCTGATGAACACATAGGTAGGGGTAGCTGAGGATCAAAGGCCTAATGCCAGTCTGCTGCTTGTAAAGCCCAACAGTAACGGGCAGAAGGGATTCTTTTAAGATTAGTTTCTTTTTATTAAGCGCTGGAATGTTCTTCTGTGATACCTGATACTGGAAGTTGTGTAATAAGCACAAGAGAGTAATATACTGCACCAGGCACTGGTTTTAGCTTTGCAAAGTAGTTTTCCTAGCAAAAATGTTTTTGTACACCTGCCCCGCTTCATAATTTTTTAGTCTAATTAATAAAAAATGTGTAAATTTAGTGTTTGCAGGCTTTTATTTGCCCTAAGGTAACAAGTGGCAGGTGTGCTACGTAATGGCTTGAGACGTGATGTCTCAAACCCCTTCATCCATTCAGCGGCAGAGGCAGGACTCCGCTAAAGCTGCTCAGTGACTGGATGGGCTTGAAACGTCACATCTCAAGCCACAAGAGAAACAGATCGCTGATCTCAGGGAAACCAGCCAAACCATAACACTGGCAGCTGCTAGTGAAAGCGCTCAATGCAGTGAAATCCTAGGTGCATTGCCACCTGGAAAACATGATTATGCAAAAGAACCCATGGAGACTCATTGAAGAGTCTTGAAACACAGAACTAGCCAGATATCCCTCCAGGAAGGACCCGGCCAAGGGGTGGCTCTTGTAGGGAAACCACCAAAGCCACCATATTAAGTGGCCCTTTAACTCCTACATGCAGAGGAGATATGTATGGGGCATCAGTGGATGAGGAGGGGTTGTAGGCTGAACAAATATCTTGTATATATGCCCATCTTAATGGACATAATAAGTTGGAAAAGATTACATATATATATATATATATATATATATATATATATATATATATATGATATAGATATTACTTAAATGTAGCACATACATATATGTAATAGAGAACAAATGTGCTGTTTTTAATTAAGCAGCTTAATTCATCCCTATTATTCTAATTACTTCCTGGTTTCCTCTCTGAACTGTGACCCTGTGGTTGCTATGCAACAGTGCAGACACTTTCCCACAATCCCTTTTGCTGTATATAAAGTGAAAACCAACTGACAGTACTAATCAGAAAGATCAGGAAACATGGTGTAAAGTGAAACTGGCTCAGTTGCCCCTAGCAACCAATCAGATTCCACCTTTCATTTTCCAAAGAGTCTGTGAGGAATGAAAGGTGGAATCTGATTGGTTGCTAGGGGCAACTGAGCCAGTTTCACTTTACACCACGTTTGATAAATCTCCCCCTATATGTCTAGAACAATAGATTTTAAGAAATGCTTGTAAATTTGGAATATTTTTGAAATGGAAGGTATATTTTAAGCTTGTTTTTTTGCCAGAATTGCCCTTATACATGAATCCTGGTAGTGACGGCTCCTCACAATGCTTAGGTGTTACCTCGGGGTAATTGAAGCGCATGTGATGGCACATGATGTCATAGTGCGGCCGAGAGGAGGCATTGTATCCTTTCACTCTATGAGCTTGGAAGGAACTCGGATAGTTGAATTGATACTTGAAAGGCAGAGCGAAAAATAACCCATTACGGTCACCATATCGGTGCAGAAGGTTCAATATGGTGCTGCCAGCTGTCTTGTGCGTCTTCAGAAACATGACATGCCGTCTAGGTTGGCACGTCCGGTGGGAAGGCTGGGGCACCGCGGTTATAAGGCGCAGAGGAGATATTTGTTGTGACCTAAAGACATGAAGACAATGTATAGGGTATCAGTATAAGCAATAAAGGCTGTATATATATATATATATAGTATATATATATATATATATATATATATATATATATATATATACATATATACAGTATATATATATATATATATATATATATATATACACACACACCACCTTATCTAGCACAAATTATGCCCATCAAATACATCAACTCCTTAAACATTACTGGTACATTGAAAACTCCAATAGTCCATTCTTTATCTACACTAGATTTTTGATCTTCTATACATCCTATGTATGTTCTCCTTCTTTGATACCACCATGCCTAAAAGACTACGTATCCGAGAGGTTTCACTATATATCTGCTAATGAATATATATATATATATATATATATATATATAATTATTATTTACTGTATTTATTTATCTATTTGTTTTTATTTCAAAGTTTTTTCATATTACACATATAAAATAAACAAATGTATCAACCCACAAACACAGGCTATAACAAAACAAAAATTCACAATTGAGATTTGACAAGCAATATTAGAGAATAAACTAGTTGGCAATCAATTAGAAAACTAATGAATGAATATATTGTACATTGTCTACTACTGTTTGTCTGATTCCTCTGGTGACTTACCACCCCCGTATGCCGCCTCTCATTATTCTAGCCGGTACTTAGGGATCTAATGGTTTCTTTCCTAATTACATTAATGCAAATGTGGCATTCTACCTGATTCCAGACCCCCTCTCCTATGTCTTCCACCCCCCATGTCTCTTATGTCTCCCCATCTCCTGTGTCTTTTCCCAGATCTCACGTCTTCTGTCTCTCATGTCTTCCCCGTCTCTTATATCTCCCATGTCTCCCTGTTTTCTGTGTTCTACACTTCCTATGTCTTCCCCCATTTCCTTCATCTTCTGTATTTCTTCTGTCTCCTGTGTCTCCTTTTTCTCATTTCACTTATCCTGTAAGGAGTTTCCCCCGAAACGTGTTATTATTTGTGCATTAAGGGCCCGTTACACCGAACGATTACCATGTAAAAAATTGTTATATCCTTTGAAGTTAAGCGATAATCTTTCCGTGTGTATGCAGACAACGATCAAATAACTAACGGAAATTTGTCCATGTGTCATTGAACGTTTCTTTTGAGCTGACCCTAAAATCGTTGTTAATTCTTTGGTAATCGTTGGCAAATCTTTTGGTGTATGTACACATTGTTGATTTGTTATAACAATCGTTCGTATTCTGTATGAACAATCATAATTGCAGTTGTAACTAACGACTATCGCTCAGTCTACTATGGTGAACAACTTGAGGTTCTTCGCAAAAGCGTTTGTTTGCAATCATTTATCGTGAATTGGAGAAAACGAAAATCGCTTCATCTAATCAGACCCTAAGGCTAAGGTTTCAGTCACCAAGACTGCTAGCTCGAGGCTTGTTTTCTCTTATTCTTCATAGCTCCAGCCTAATCTTCTGAGAACAATGGATAGGGGTGGCAAAAATCAAGCAAGCCCAAGAAGCCTCCATGCACTTTATAGTATGAGGTGTATGATACCTTTATGTCTCCACTGTCTCCCGTATGTCCCTTGTCACGTCTATCTCTCCGGTCACTTCTATCTCTCCGGTCACTTCTTTCTCTCCGGTCACTTATGTCTCTCTGGTCACTTATGTCTCTCTGGTCACTTCTATCTCCATTGTCACTTCTATCTCTCCGGTCACCTCTATCTCTCCGGTCACGTCTATCTCTCCGGTCACTTCTATCTCTCCGGTCACGTCTATCTCTCCCCTTCTTCCTGTCTCCTAAGTCTCCTCTACCCCCTTTACTCATCCTACTTTCTCCCATCTCAAAGCATGGCAGGCATAGGAGATGGGAGGCATAGAAGATGGAGAGGACATAGCAGGCATAGGAGATGGGAGACATAGAAGATGGAGAGGACATAGCAGGCATAGGAGATGGGAGACATAGAAGGCAAAGAAGACATAGCAGGCATAGGAGATGGGAGACAGAAGATGGAGAAGACATATCAGGCATAGGTGATGGGAGACATAGAAGATGGAGAAGACATATCAGGCATAGGAGATGGGAGACAGAAGATGGAGAAGACATATCAGGCATAGGAGATGGGAGACATAGAAGATGGAGAAGACATAGGAGATGGGAGACAGAAGATGGAGAAGGCATAGCAGGCAAAGGAGAGAGGAGACATAGAAGGCAAAGAAGACATAGCAGGCATAGGACAGGGAAAACATAGAAGGCAAAGAAGACATAGCATTCAAAGAAGATAGATGGTAAAGAAGACATAGCAGGCATAGGGCAGGGAAGACAAAAGATGGAGAAAACAGAGCAGGCATAGGAGACAGGAGGCATAGCTATGTTTTCCCTGCCTTACCTTTATGTCTCCTATCTCCTATGCCTGCTGTGTCTTCTCTATGTATGTGTGTCACATACATCTTCTCGACAAGTACAATTGCTTACACCTATACCATAGAGCAGCATGATTTACTTACTGCCCTATAGATAACTCTGGGAGGAAACACTAGATGCAACCTCAGAGTCAATAAATAATGGACTATTCCCACTGTTTATATAAATGTTCTCCTCGTGTGTGTTGGAAGCATTCTTGCCTGCCGGGTACGAATACCAAACATTTAGGAAATATTTTAATCCTGGGAAGCTTGGAAAGACGTGGTCCCATGGGGTCATCTCCTCAGAGACGCTCCATGAGACGTGGGAGACAGTGAATCGCAGCTGGTAAGATGTCCTCATTTGGTGGCAAGAGACATCAACAACGTAGGGACCACGGAGAGTAGTGTTCACCAACCTGTGGGTCACCAGCTGTTATATAACTACAACTCTCACCATTACTACAACTCTCACCATTACTACAACTCTCACTATTACAACAACTCCAATCATAACTACAACTCCTATCATAACTACAACTCCCATCATAACTTCAACTCCTATCATAACTACAACTCCCACCATAACTACAACTCTCACCATTACTAGAACTCTCACCATAACTACAACTCCTATCATACTACAACAACCACCATTACTACAACTCTCACTATTACAACAATTCCAATCATAACTACCACTCCTATCATAACTACAACTCCCATCATAACTACAACTTCTATCATAACTACAACTCTCATCATAACTACAAATCCCATCATAACTACAACTCCCATCATAACTTTAACTCCTATCATAACTACAACTCCCACCATAACTACAACTCTCACCATTACTAGAACTCTCACCATAACTACAACTCCTATCATACTACAACAACCACCATTACTAGAACTCCTACCATAACTACAACTCCCACCATTACTACAACTCCCATCATGCCCTGCACCCTGGCATCTGGTTATTTTCTTTGCCTATTAAGCTTTCCATAGAACTTGTGTGTTACCCTCAAGGTTTCTACTTGCTCTCAAGGAATTTAAAGGGGTTATCCAGCATGGCCACTTTTCCCCCTCTCTTGTCTTCAGATTGGGTGGGGTTTTAAACCCAGTTCCATTGAAGTAAATGGAGCTTAATTGCTAACTGCACCTGAACTGGAGACAAGAGAGGGGGAAAAGTGGCCATGTTTTTTTTTAGCGCTTGATAACCCCTTTAAAGTGACTCTGTACCCACAATCTGTCCCTCCCAAACCGCTTGTACCCTCAGATAGCTTCTTTTAATCCAAGATTTGTCCTGGGGTCTGTCCGGCTGGTGATGCAGTTATTGTCCTCAAAAACAACTTTTAAACTTGCAGCCCTGTGCCAAACTGCCGTGGCCTACAGTGTCTGTGCCCTAACCTTTCACCACCCCTCCGTCCCTCCTCCCCGCCTTCTTTATCATTAGGAATGCCCCTAGAACATTTTATCCTGTCTGAACATTGCACAGGTGCCTTAACGATCCAGCCCATGTGCCGTGCTGACACAGCTGAGGAATAGGAGACAATCTGCCTGGAGCATTCCTAATGATGAGGAGGGTGGGGAGGAGGGACAGAGAGGTTGTGCCAGCCTAATGCACAGACTCTCTAGACCACAACAGTTTGGCACAGGGCTGCCAGTTTAAAAAATGTTTTTTAGGAAAATAACTGTATCACCTGCCGAACGGACCCCAGGACAGATCTTGGATTAAAAGCAGCTATCCGAAGGCACAAGTGGTTTGGGCAGATTGTGGGTACAGAGTCACTTTAAATCTTATTAAGGCTGAAAACCCTTTCCTGCTCACAGCTGAGAGCTTGATACAATGTGTAAGTGTAGAAAATGTCTGTATTGGGGAACATTGTCATAAGAAGGGGTGACATAAAGGGAAAGAAAGACATGGAAGTCAGGGGAGGTAGAGGGACATAAGTGGGTTATGGAGACCCATAAGAAGATAGGAGGCATGAAAGACATGGGAGGCATTGGAGGCAGGAAAGACAAAGGAGAAACAGAAGATATAGGAAGCAAAATTAGCATAGGAGACATTGGAGGCAGGGAAAACAGGAAAGGAGGCATAGGAGACATTGGAGGCAGGGAAAACATGAGAGGCATAGGAGACATTGGAGGAAGGGAAAACATGAGAGGCATAGGAGACATTGGAGGCAGGGAAAACATGAGAGGAGGCATAGGAGACATTGGAGGCAGGGAAAACATGAGAGGCATAGGAGACATTGGAGGCAGGGAAAACATGAGAGGCATAGGAGACATTGGAGGCAGGGAAAACATGAGAGGAGGCATAGGAGACATTGGAGGCAGGGAAAACATGAGAGGAGGCATAGGAGATATTGGAGGCAGGGAAAACATGAGAGGAGGCATAGGAGACATTGGAGGCAGGGAAAACATGAGAGGAGGCATAGGAGACATTGGAGGCAGGGAAAACATGAGAGGCACAGGAGACATTGGAGGCAGGGAAAACATAAGAGGAGGCATAGGAGACATTGGAGGCAGGGAAACATGAGAGGCATAGGAGACATTGGAGGCAGGGAAAACATGAGAGGAGGCATAGGAGACATTGGAGGCAGGGAAACATGAGAGGCATAGGAGACATTGGAGGCAGGGAAAACATGAGAGGAGGCATAGGAGACATTGGAGGCAGGGAAAACATGAGAGGCATAGGAGACATTGGAGGCAAGGAAACATGAGAGGCATAGGAGACATTGGAGGCAGGGAAAACATGAGAGGCATAGGAGACATTGGAGGCAGGGAAAACATGAGAGGAGGCATAGAAGACATTGGAGGCAGGGAAAACATGAGAGGAGGCATAGGAGACATTGGAGGCAGGGAAAACATGAGAGGCATAGGAGACATTGGAGGCAGGAAAAACATGAGAGGCATAGGAGACATTGGAGGCAGGGAAAACATGAGAGGAGGCATAGGAGACATTGGAGACAGGGAAAACATGAGAGGCATAGGAGAAATTGGAGGCAGGAAAAACATGAGAGGAGGCATAGGAGACATTGGAGGCAGGGAAAACATGAGAGGCATAGGAGACATTGGAGGCAGGGAAAACATGAGAGGAGGCATAGGAGACATTGGAGGCAGGGAAAACATGAGAGGCATAGGAGACATTGGAGGCAGGGAAAACATGAGAGGAGGCATAGGAGACATTGGAGGCAGGGAAAACATGAGAGGCATAGGAGACATTGGAGGCAGGGAAAACATAAGAGGCAAGAGAGGCATAGGAGACATGGAAGACAGGATGCAGGAAACACATTGGAGACATGGGTACTTGGAAGTTGGGAATACAGAAGGCAAAGGAGATGGGTGAGACAAAACAAAACCTTTGTAAACCACGTGTATTACTGTTCCATGACATTAACCACAGAGGCCCGATTATCAATATTACATGCTCAGTCATTCTCTCACCTCTTCGGGAAGTGTGTCCCCAGGATCTGAATAGTGAATCCGATGGCCATAAGAACTATGAGGCCAAAACCCAGGATTTGTATACTGCAGATGTGACTTAGCCTCATTCTCCTGTAGGGAACAATAAAATAACAGTATGAGATCAGATATCAGCTCCAGGTAATGGGGTAAGAATGATAGAGTATTAACCTCAGGTCCGCACTCCCCAGAGGCTACATCTTAACTTGTTTCCCATCTACTATGGAATCCTGCTTGGCTTTTACGTCTTGGTTCATTTTGGCCTTGAGCATGGGAACATTTTTTAGTTGTTTCCCCTTTGAGAGTCTCTGCCTTGATCTCTGCTGTAGGACTGTGACTGTGTATTACAGTTGTTGGCCCTCTCCCGAATGCCCGGGCACAGCCGCGCGTCCTGACGCTCTCGATGAGCAAAGCTACGAATCCTCTGTATATAAAGAGGGTCTCAGAGGACAAGCTGTAACATAGACCCAGCCCCGCACTGCACTTGGATCGAAAGACATCCCCATGTATTGCTACAACTGCCATAAAATTCTCTCACAGTCGTAGCTTTATCATGACTGTTTCCATTTGGATAATATAGAGAAGGGTGTATAGGAGAGCTGTGTCTATATGCTTGATTCCTTAATGGTACCACTTTCGCCTGAAATATTGCGTGCAAACAGGATCACAGCGTGGGGTGTTTTACTTACTACTAGAGATGAGCGAGGCAAATCATAATTAGCTGCGATTGCACTGTTAATTCACTCGTTCTGCATAAATTCACCCCCCCCCCCCCAAAAAAAAAAAATATTGGCCGCACATGCTGTCTGGAGTGTCACTGGGTGGGAGAAAGGGATTAACCATAATCCCTAGCACCTGTCCAATCAGCTGCAGGCCCCTCTGTGATGTCAGCACCCCCCTCACCTTCTATATAAGGAGGTTCGGTAACGGAGGTGGCCAGTTGGTGGAGGAGAGACCTGAATGGCAGCAAGCAGTTACAGCAGAGCAGGGAGAGACTAAGGGTCCTATTCCACGGAACGATAATCAGATCGATTATGGAATAGAGACAACGATCAGCCGTTGATCGTGTCATCGGCTGATCGTTTATTTAGGGTCAAACCTAAAATCTGACACTCTGAAACGCGTATGGCTAAACATTATGCTCCCACACATGTGCAAGAGCAAGTCCTATACACCATTTTAACTATTGGGGCTCAACTTATGCCATTTTCTCCAAACAAACTGCTGGTTATACCTGAATATTGCTGCATCAGACACTGACAGCAAGAGGACGGTGAGAGCGTCCAGAGCGCGGCCGTGCAGAGTGTGTGAACTGCTACTGCCACTACACAAGGACGCATTGCCACAGGCCGCCCTGATGGCTTCTGCTGCTGTATCTCCATTGGGACCACAGCTAGGGGCCACAACTATGTGATTGCATCTGAACTACTGTACACAGCAAGCTCCGTGGCACATAGCTGCCTTATAATCTATAGCTACTCTGCCTATTGCTGTTCGGACATCACCCATTACAGACTTAACCCGCAGTGCTGGTACCTTTACTCATTTATCCAAATATTCATTTATTTATTTTCCCGCCAGGGCCCGGCGGCATTTTTACTAGTATCTTTGTCCTTTTATTGTACTTTATTGTTTCCATGATCATTATATGTGATTTTATATATTCTAATTAAATCGGCATTTTATATTGTAACTTTATTATGTTTTTTATTATTATATCACATAGGGCTGCTGTGACTTAGAGGACTATATAATTTCTTTGTACTTATATGCCACTATAGGTAGGGGCAGACCATATTTTAACCTCAGTCATTTGCACTTAGACCTGTGAGCTGCGCCACCTCCCCCCCTTTTATTCTAGAAACCACTCAGGAACAGCCCAGCACCAGTGAGGTGGAGCCGAGCAGTGAGCCACCCCCCAAGAACCGCAGACGTCGCTCATCGGGGTGGCAGTTCTTTCGTGTCGGTGATGGAAGAGACAATTCTGTCACCTGCAACATCTGCCATCTGGGTCGGGGTTTGGGTTGAAATCACCACTCATGACAAGATACAGACCCAATACAGATATGAAATATCAGTATTGGGTCTGTATCTTGCCATTGCGGTGAGCACATTTTGTGTTTCTGTGTGTTTGCAATTTCAGCCATAGCAGCGTGCTTCTGCCTAGTGTGAATGGTGTTGGTAGGAGAGCTGACCAAATTTGTCTTTTTTGTCTGTATTCTCACGACTATGTTTCACAAAGAGGATATTTACCTTCTTGTTAAACATGGCCGTGAGGTTCCAACCCTGGCACTTGTGCCAAGGAATCTTACCATTCATGTCTCATTTTCCCAGACATGTAGGGTAACTGGACCGATACTGTTCTTGAGGGTTTTTAAGATATCACAATAGTCCTTAGAGCTCGCACAATGGTTCCTGATAGGGTACTTGTTATGTGACATTTTAATTGCTCTTGTAATTTCTTGAGTGCTTTAAAGCTATTGGAAGGGTTCTTGATGGGGTATATATTACAGAGGATGGTGTCCTCTAAACATGATATAAGAAACCTTTAAAGCTACTACCAGCAGCTGTCTGTTGTTGAGCGGCAGGTTATCCTGTCTCATTCATTCACGAATGGTTGCTTTTTGGTTTCTGTTGCCTAAAATCCTTGACGGATATGCAGGTGTATTTCTGCCACCTTTCAGTACTATGGGGCGAGAGGATAATACACAGGTCAGTGGGTAACTACCTAGTTCAGCACTGAAACTCTTATTTCTCAAAGTCTATATAGTACTAACAGACATAAAGATCCACTGATGGTTTTATGCAGCAGCCCTGTAGGGACATGTGAATGCATCCTAATGCCAGATTAACACGCTATAAAAACAGCAGCTGTTCTGTGTCTGTGATGTTCACCTGGCCAGTACTGCAGCACCGGCCAGGTGAACATCACTTCATGTAAATTGGAATGCAGGCACTTTTGGGTGTGCCTGCGCTCCAATTAACAAAGAAAACAATGTAAAGTACGGCCGGGAGCCACACTTTACATTGTGTGCACGGGCAATATTACGTCTCAAGTCCTGTCTGACAAGTGAGCGGCCAGCACTGGAGCCAGGGAGGTAAGTGGACATGATTGTTTTCATCCACCCCATCCCCAGCGATACTGAAAAAGGCCTCCCGCGTAGAGTACTCCTTTATGTTACCTACTTTTTAAGCCAGATTTATCATGTGCGATTTTATAGTTTTTGTGCAAACAATTGCGCAGCAGTACTCCAGTCAGACCCTGGTGTCGTTTTTCTAGCTAAGCTGCTAGCCCAAAAAAGTGTAAAAATACTCCCTGCACCTTTATGTGGCCCATCCCAGAGCTGTGTTTCCGCCTTCACCCTGTTTTGACCATTTACAGAGCTCTTGAAAACTGTAAAGTTCTAGTGACAGGAGAAGGGGGCATTTTTACTTTCCTCAAAGAAGCAGGAACGCCTTTCATTCTGACAGCAGTCTCTGCTCCTCTACTGTAAGTAGTGGTGAGTTATGCTATGCTCCTGACTGTTCTTACTGTGCATTGCCACTTAAAGTGATACTGTTCTTCTGCACCAACAGCTAGTGTCTTGGCTGTACATTTCTAAAATACTAACACTAAGGAGGAAAGTCTTTTAAACGGCACTTCTGTGTGGTGCTTGCAGTAAGAAAAAAATTCCAGCGATATTGTAAAAGTTCAATCTCGGCACTCACCATAATGCTTCATGATTTTTATTGTAGAAAAAAAATCCCTCACAAGTTTCGGCGTCATGCCAGTTGAGCAAGGCTTGAAGCCGAAACGTCCTGTTGCTGTTGTATTTTGTGGTGGATTTTTTTCTACAATAAAAATCATGAAGCATTATGGTCAGTGCCGAGATTGAACTTTTACAATGAGATCGTCACTAAAACATAACATTTATCAGCCTTAAAATACTATACACAAAATCAAAACATAAAAATAATGCATGGGGTTGCAATCTAAACTATGTCCCCAAAGGCATCTCAAAAAGAATAGAGAGTCTTTGTCAATGGTCTAGTATATACAAGACAAAAATTCTCAAAGGCCCTCTTCACCAGGAAATTACCCCAACGCGTACCCCAAATCTAATGACCTTGCGTAAACATAAGCATGGAGCAGGGCAGCCGCCAGGATATATGGATGGAGCTCCGTGTCCACAAGGAAACAGATATTATACAGAATCACATAGTTATGCGTAGATGAGATTCTGAGACACAAAAACAACAACAGTCCACAAAATATTGGGATCTAAATCATCCAGATGGTATGGAGCAGATCATAGGTCCGTGAGTGTAAAAAGGTGCACTCAATAGATATACCAAATATACACCAAAGCCACAATAGACCAAAAATAGACTCAAGAATCGCTGGAGCCACTCACTCAGATCCATCCGTCCAGCAGGATGTCCTCTGTGCCCTAACGGGATGCTTGACTGATGGGTCTGAGGAACAAGTGTGTGGATTACATTCCTGGAATGAATCGGGAAGAGGGGGGACTCAACGGCCAATAAGCCCCGCCTCGGTGACACTGTCTCAGGACACGTTTCAGTATCTGGTTCTAATTAGCAAAAAAAAAATAAAAATCTTTAAGAAGCCTAAAAGTGCAATACGGAAACACTCAGACTGCAGAAATGTTTCAAAAACCTGTTGAAAAAAAAAAAAAAGCATAAAAGCAAGGTTTTCCTCTTTCCATGTGCGATGGATTATAGCAATAAGGAAATTCATTTTGAAGATGATTAAGGAGGTCTTTTTTTTTTTTAGAAGAGGCAGATTTGATCATTTCAAGGATAAGCCTGAAATAGTATCTGCTATGAATTCAGAAACTAGAAGCAGATTAACTGATGGCTATTGGCTGCTTGGTATTCTCCAGACATCAGGAAGTTGACTTTAAAGAAAACTTCTGACGTATCAGAAGTTTTGATCAATGGGGGTTCCAAGGGCTGAGACCCCCCCCCCATCAATCACTAAAGCAAACAGTCCACACTGCGCTCATTTGCTTCTATCAGCTCCACTTGGGTCTTTACGGATATTCAGAATAAGTCAATAGAAACTCGCTAAAACATTACAGTTTTGTTGCCTTATGCAAATTTTTCTTCTTCTTGGTCCAAAAATTTATCATTTTTAAAAATTCACAATTCTCAATTTGTAAAATGACAATTCTTTTAAAAACAAAATTAGTTTTTATAATGTTTCAAATTCAGAATACTTAATTTAAAGCCAAAAAGAAGAAAATTTGTACTTTTTCAAATTAAGGTTGTCATATTTTTCAAATGGTCAATTAAGGCCAATGATGGGGAACCTTTGGCCCTCCAGCTGTATCAAAACTACAATTCCCATCATGCCTGGACAGCCAAAACTTTAGGTTTAGCCGACCAGGCATGATGGGAATTGTAGTTTTTGCAACAGCTGGAGGGCCAAAGGTTCCCCATCCCTGATTTAGGCTAAAAAGAAGAAGAATTGACTTTTAGCCTAAGGCTATGACCACCCAAGCTTTGACCACCCAACTTTTTTTTGCCGGTTGACGGACAACATTTTAAAACAACAGCTGTTATTTCACAAATAACGGCCGTTGTTGTGAAATAAAGCCATTATTTGGGCGCAAAATGACAGGCGCCCAAAACAGACAAAGTCAAACGGGCAAAAAAAGATATTGGCGAATATTTATCAAGGGCTTTGCACCTCTTATTAGGTGAACAATTGGATTTCTCCCCCTTTTTTTTTGTTTAAAACCTATTTATGAACTAGTATTTTTTAAGTGTGTCTTTTTTTTTTTTTTTTTTTAATCTGCCTGGTTTGAGTATCAACCCAAAAATTTACATAATCCAGGATTTGTGCCCAATTTATCATTTGCAACTTCATAAAAAGTTGCACAAAGTAGTGAAAGCCTACGTCTAGTCAGTACCTGGTGAATTTGTGTGTGCAATTTTTTGCAAATATTTTGCAAATATTCTGAGAATAATCCCAAATTTAGTAAAAGTTTGTTAAATTAGTCCTATTAAGCTGGGTAAAAAAAAAAACCAGACAAATACTCTGTAGAAAAATCACACATTTTAGACGCAATAGTAAATGTCCCCCTTTATGTGGTCGTAGCCTAAAACTGACTATTGTGAATTTAAAAAAATAAATAAATTACTTTGTGGAAAATGTGGAAGGATCGCCAGAAGATTTTCACACGGCAATGTTTAGAAACCTTCACACTTTTATCCCAATATTCTTGTCAAAGTTCCAATAATCTGCTCATTCCGTGTAAATAAGGCCTAAGGGGTGGATAAGGGGAGGGGGGTTGTTCTTGGGAGTCGCAGCCAGATACCTCCCTGTGTACAAAAGGATATATATTTTGGAGGCAACATAACACAATAGATTGGAACGGGGGGGGGGGGGGGGGGGCGCAGAGTTAAGAAGATACATAGTACCTTTCATATATTCTTCTGTGCTTCCATATTATAAAGAAATGCTTTAACTCTCAGGCTCAAAGTGTCAAAGAGGTGTCCCCAAGCCCCTGAAGTGCTGCAAACTAGAATGCGTCCTTGCTTTACAGGCGTTACAGCCCTCAGCACTTGGGGGTTGGGAAGAGTTAAAGCATTCTTTTAGAAGTTACTTCATTTTGTAAGGGAAAAAAAAAACCTCTTGACATGTCATTCAGACACATCAAATACTGTATTTTAATTGGTCGGGGTCTTCTCTCCATCTCTAGACATAGTGAAGAGATAACCCTCAGCGTTGACTATCCTCGCTCGCTTTACTGTTTTCTGTAGCGTCCAACTTTCTCACTTTTACAACTTCACATGGGATTAGCCAGCTGCAAATTTTTGACATTTTTTTTTCTTCAGTAACTACCCCCCCCCCCCACCCTTTTTCCCAAATGAGATAATTTTTGGAGGACGGAGGCGAAAGCTGCGAATGACCATCTGTGAGGAGGTGGGGAGTGATGCAACTACAAGACGAAGCAGCATTCACACTAAGGTCTGAGATCCGAGCGCTCTAAGGGAGGGGTGCTGCGTACGCTTAACGAGGCGGCTCAGGATGGAGCCGGTTACTCATTGACAAGTTTAATTGCGAAGTAACATACAGTATGCGGCCGTATGTTATAATAAACCCCCCTCCTCTGTGATATGTAGGACATCAATCTCACTCAAGAACAGCTTCTTGTCCCCTTCTCAAGTGCTCTTTTCACGGTCGAAGCTTTTGTAACAAGGAACTGGTTTTATTAGCAGGAAAACTTTTCCCGGTAAAGTGAGTGTTTTTGTAGTGCGGATGCCCTTTATAAGTGCTACTTGTGTACAGTCATTTTAATGAGTTTACCTAATGGGACGTGTTTAATGTCTGGTTGTAGAAGGCCAGAGCCGCCCTCCAGCGGGATTCATGATATACAATCTGCATTAGGGGCAAGAGACAGACGACTGAGGGGCTGTGTGCCAAAACAGCATGCGGACCACCTGTAACCTACATAGTCCCATCTTTAGAATGAACGTGAGAGAATTTTCTTCTTTTTTTTCTCTATAAAATAGGCAAGTAGTGTTTATTCCGCTAGAATGGATAAGTAACATCCCTGGTGGACTATGGCAGTGAATGAGTTAATAACATCCCTGGTGGGCTATCACAGTGAAAGGGTTACTGATAACATCACTGGTGGACTATGACAGTGAAGGGGCGATGTGGAGAGCAAGCAAGCGCCTGTCAGGTCAGCGCTCGCTTGCTCCTCATTCCCCTGACCGCTGCCGGTGCTATTACACATGGCGACAGCTAGCGAGGAGGAGCAAGAGCCGGGGGGGAGCTGCCCGGGCGATCGTCTGGGCAGCCTATAGGAGGCAGCGGCGGCCAGCTGCCGCCGCTCCTACTGTGCGGGGCGACAGCAGCAGATTGTTGGCGCTTCAGCCTGTTGAAAGACAACGATCAGACAACATCCCTGGTAAACTATCACAATGAAGGGGTTAGTGGTAACATCCCTGGTGGACTATCACAATGAAGGGGTTAGTAATAACATCCCTGGTGGACAATCACAATGAAGGGGTTAGTGGTAACATCCCTGGTGGACAATCACAATGAAGGGGTTAGTAATAACATCCCTGGTGGACAATCACAGTAAAGGGGTTAGTAATAACATCCCTGGTGGACAATCACAGTAAAGGGGTTAGTGGTAACATCCCTGGTGGACTATCACAATGCAGGGGTTAATAATAACACCTATAGTGGGCCAGGTCAGTTGGAGAGTTGACAGTAACATCCCTGGTGGACTAGGGCAGTGAAGTGGTTAGTGATAACATCACTGTGGTCACTGTGAAGGGTCAAGGGTAACAATACTGGTGAGCTAGGGCAGTAGAAGGATTCATGATAGCATCTCTGGTATTCTAGGGTAGTAAAGGTGTTAACTTTGTTAATGGACTATTACAGTGAAGGGGTTAATAGTAACAATCCTGGTGGGCTAAGGCATTGATACAGCTGAAGTGTCTCAGTAAAGTGGTAAACTATAACATCCCTAGTGTTCTGGGGCAGTAAAAGGACTGACAATGAAAACCATTTTAGATGATCCAAGCCGCCTAGTGAATGAGCACCGATCTCTTTAATTGGAACTTTTAATTGGTGGCCCTATTACATTGGCCCACGTGGCTAATAATCAAGCCATGTTATATACATCTGTCATGGCAGTAGAAGCGTTGACTATAGCATCCCTGGTGGTCTAGAGTAGTGCAGGGAAGGGGTATACTGGTTGTACATAAGACTGTAGTGCTTCTTCTCATTCCCCCATCTATGGCTGTACTGCACATTAACTAGCAGCCAATCACAGGGCAGATCATGTCATATAGCCTCTGTGATTGGCTGTACAGAATGATGTATTGTCTGTGTAATCTATGAGAGATCCTTTCAGTGTTTGTGCAAAAAGGCCAAAGAAGCGGGGTACTTGTCCTTATACACCTTGTTCCCGGGGACCACCGCCAGACCACCATGTATGGCCTGAGAGTCTGCAGAAACACCGGCCCACCAGGGACGGACTGCGGCCAGATCACCATGTTGATCACCACAGATGGACAATCAAACACAAAGATGAACATGAGGAAACATCATCAATCACTACAGAGCTGGGTCACTGGGGTCAAGTCTGCAAGTGGGGGGAGTGAATAGGCAGGGCATGTGGGAATAGTAGTAATATATATCTATATACTCAGAGACATATTTATTATTACTGTATGTAATGCATCTTAACTATATCTAGCAATTCATAGTCCAACTTCCACAAGTCACCTACTAGTCGATCCTGCCATAACCTGACCAGCCCAAAACTATGCAGTAGCCCTGAAGGCAAGTGGCCTCTGACCTCTGGCTCCCCCTATTCTGTCCCATGATAATTACACAAATGTGAAGCCAAGATTGTTTCCAGATGGGAAATCAGAAAGGACACGGGTGGCTGAGAGAGCAGGAGGCGAGAGGACATAAAACATGTTACACAATAGTTATACGGGTTACACAGTACACTGCAGACTACATCAACTATTACACTGTACTGTCTATTATCTATCTCCTATCTATCTATCTATCTATCTATCTATCTATCTATCTATCTCCTATCTATCTATCTATCTATCTCCTATCTATCTGTCTATCTATCTATCTATATATCTATCTATCTATCCATAATCTATCTATCATCGATCTATCTATTGTCTATCTATCTCCTATCTATCTGTCTATCTATCTATCTATCTATCTATCTATCTATCTATCTATCTATCATTTATCTATCTATCTATCTATCTATCATCTATCTATCTATCTATCTATCTATCTATCTATCTATCTCCTATCTATATATCTCCTATCTATCTACCTATCTATCTATCTATCTATCTATCTATCTATCTATCTATCTCCTATCTATCTGTCTATCTATCTATCTATCTATCTATCTCCTATCTATCTATCTATCTATCTATCTATCTATCTATCTTCTATCTATCTATCTATCTATCTATCTATCTCCTATCTATCTCCTATCTATCTATCTATCTATCTATCTATCTATCTACCTATCTATCTATCTATCTATCTATCTCCTATCTATCTGTCTATCTATCTATCTATCTATCTATCTATCTATCTATCTATCTATCTATCTCCTATCTATCTATCTATCTATCTATCTCCTATCTATCTATCTATCTATCTATCTATCTATCTATCTGTCTGTCTGTCTGTCTGTCTGACTGTCTGTCTGTCTGTCTGTCTGTCTATCTCTCCCTAGTTCCCATTCTCCCTGTACTGTATGTGTGAGCGGTCAGGTATCTATCTATCTATCTATCTATCTATCTATCTATCTATCTATCTCCTATCTATCTATCTATCTATCTATCTATCTATCTATCTATCTATCTCCTATCTATCTATCTATCTATCTATCTATCTATCTATCCATCTCCTATCTATCTCCTATCTATCTATCTATCTATCTATCTATCTATCTATCTATCTATCCATCTCCTATCTATCTCCTATCTATCTATCTATCTATCTATCTATCTATCTCCTATCTATCTATCTATCTATCTATCTCCTATCTATCTATCTATCTATCTATCTATCTATCTATCTTCTATCTATCTATCTATCTATCTCCTATCAATCTATCTATCTATCTGTCTATCTATCTCCTATCTATCTATCTATCTATCTATCTATCTATCTATCTATCTCCTATCAATCTATCTATCTATCTATCTCCTATCTATCTATCTATCTATCTATCTATCTATCTATCTATCTCCTATCTATCTATCTATCTATCTATCTATCTCCTATCTATCTATCTATCTATCTCCTATCTATCTATCTATCTATCTATCTATCTATCTATCTGTCTATCTATCTCTCCCTAGTTCCCATTCTCCCTGTACTGTATGTGTGAGCGGTCAGGTAGCACTCACCTGTCTGGGTGTAGTTGTGGAGGTGTCTCTTGTCCTCAGTTTATTGGGTTGCAGCCCGGCGTCCCTCTCCCTCCTCTCTTACAAGTCACAATGTGTCTCTTTCTTTTGTTCCTCATTTATCTCTGCTCTTTGTCCCTCTCGCTCACCCTTGATAATGGGATGGGGCCTCTCTTCTCTCATTCATACACTCCGGCCTGTCTCAGAACTTTCTGCTGCGCCTGCCCTATATCTGAGCTGCTCCCTCCTGGTGCTCTCTCAGTCTCTTCTCTTCATAGTTGACTTCACTCACTCTCTTTCTCTCCCTCCCCTTCTGTCTCTATCCCTCTCTATCCCTCTTCTCTCTCTCTCTCCTCCCTTTGCCTCTGATTTTCCGCCCTCTGCTTCTTCTCTCCGTCTTGTTTGCCTCTTTAGCTTTTATCCCTGCTTCTTCTCCATCTGTTCTTCTCTTATCCCTCCTTTAGTTTCTCCTCTCTCCCTGTCTCCTTCTCTCTCTCTCATTGAGTCCCCCCACCCCTTCACCCTCTCATTTTGTCTCCCCCTCCTCTCTCTCCCCTTCTTCTTTCTTCATCTCTTCTTACTTCTCCATCTGTCCTCAGAATTCTTTCCTAACAAAAGTGCTATTTAGTGATCCTGCTGTTATTCACCAGGAGACAGGAGGAGGAGGAGGAAGAGGAGGGAGGTCCAAAGAAGAGAGAAAGAGGAGAGTGTGCTGTCTGTATGGGGGAATCTCATTCCCTGGGCACAGGAAACTTCCTGACTCCTGATTCAACCTGAGGCAAAGAAGACAGAGAGACAAAAGTCTAGAGAACAGGGGCGGGAGAGCTCGGAAGGAGTCATAGACACTTCTGTTATTCCCACCGGGGTTATCGGAGGCATCGCGAATATTTTCAACCATCAACTTGCTCTTCTTATCCGTAGACATCTAGGTGTGAAAGATGGCGGACAATATCGATTGTTGGGCACTTTGATACAACACCTTAGAAACCTTCTCATGGCTCAGAAACTTGGAGAACATCATCTCACGTCCTTCCTATAACTGACCCACATCCTCCCAGTAGATCCCACCGATTTCCAACCTATCATTAATGGGAGTATTGGATTTCAACCTGTCTGATCCTAATGAACGTGCTCACCTGAGTACACTTACCAGGGGAAGGAAGAGTGTGGGGAAGTTAGGGTCACCAGCTATGTCATGTCTTTACAATTTCTATGTTAAACTTTTAACTCTTTAGGGGCCAAAAAGTTTTGGGGGTTCTTCTTTAGTATAGGACGGTGAAGTCATGTTGTAGTCATGTCTTGGCCCCCTTGTCTATGGTGGTCATAGGACCACATCTGTGATCACTCTAAGGGATTGTCAGAGTCACTTCCTCTGGTGGACCCAAAGTACCCCAGGCAGCCGTTCGATGACATATCCAAATAACTGCGCCTCTAATACAAGTGAGCACTTCATAGCTCCACAGCCTGAACCTCATGATCTTCATATACATAGCGGTTTGACAGTATAGCTTTTGTGCCAAAGCCCAGGAGTCTCCAGCTACGCCTCTGGTTGGAGACGTGCCATGCTTTTAACTCTACTTGCGTAAAACTTTTTATACTGTCTTGGTTTTAACTTCTTCCCTGCTTAACTGCAGATGGTAGCAGCAATGTTTTTTTTTTTTTACTCATACTCCTAAAGGTTATCCCTAGTACAATATATATCAGAAACTTGTACATATAATGTTTCTTCACTTGCAATAAATTGACCACTAGAGTATGCCTCCTCTTGGTCCTCCATCGGTCAGTTGTAATCTATGGAGAAACCTGATAGTAAGTGTTCACTTTCCCTACAACGCCACCACAGGGGAAATTAAGAACTACATTATGTCCATAGAAATCAATGGGTTGCCTGTGTAATGCAAGACAGGTAATGTGCTCCAGAGTCAATAACCAAAAAGTAGAAACAGGCGGCAGTATAGGTAAATACAAGCGGCATATACGTGATACAATGTCTGCTAACAGTCTTCTGTAAAAGTGGACTCAACAAGTGGTGCGAACTCCAAAAAGCAATATACTGTATAGTCCAATGTAAGCACATTTCAAGAAGGAAGAAAAGAATGGGTTGCACTCACTGAAGGAATCTTCATAGGCTTTATTTCTTCATATCAAACGATAAAAAACTGGACATAGTGCAAACATGGACATAGCAGACGTTAGACAAAACAAGATGGTGACAGACTGTTTCGCGCGTAGCTGCGCTTCTGTGGACCTCCCCCTTCCTGGAAGGGGGACATGGGTAGAAGCGCGGCTACGCGTGAAACAGTCTGCCACTGCCTTGTTTTGTCTAGTGTCTGCTATGTCCATGTTCGCACTGTGTCCAGTTTTTTATCGTTTGATATGAAGAAATAAAGCCTATGAAGACTCCTTCAGTGAGTGCAACCCATTCTTTTCTTCCTTCTTGGAATGTGCTCCAGAGTCACAGATGCTCTTCGTAGCAACTTTCAACCCTGGATCCTGAACGTAGAACCCCTTTTAGTAAAAGGCATGAACAGTTTTTAAAAGTTGATGACTTATACTTTAGATAGGTCATCAATATTAGATTAGTGAGCTACAACTCCTAATACCCTTGTGATCATCTGATTGATGGGGATTCATTGCCTCTTCCATGGTTACACATACTCCCTTCCTGCACCTGCCATACTTTTAGTAGTGGTGGTGCAAGGAACTACGGCGTGGTTCTGATCACTCCTCCTATATATTCTTTGCCGTTTAAAATCATTGTGTGGCTCCAGTACTGTAGAACTCTCCCTAATATTCACAATGTAAGCAGCTGGAAGTGGGTGGAGCTACAGTGTGATTGACAGCTGTGCCTTAAGGTAAGATATTGGTGCACAAAGCTTATGGCACCATGATCCTCATCATCCTATCTTCCCCATTATACAGGACTGTGGTAGGTTTATGATGTTTTATAGAGCTGATAGCTGCATATTCCAACGAACTGGTTTGTGTACAGCAGGTACTCTCACACCTTTCATACTTGCTGGATCTTGTATCCGAGTATGTTACTGCAGTATACATCCTGTTCCTCAATGTTTAGACCTCTCTAGGCCTCTGTTTGGAAATGTGGTGAGCGTCTCATAAAATTTCACCATGTTCACCACAGACGCCAGCATCTAAGTGTAAGAACGTGCGCCCATAGTCTCATGAGTTCATGTGGTGCACAGAGGATTAGCTGTGCGCTGGATATGTGAGATTATGGGGCTAGGCCTGGTGCTCAGATTTCAGCCGTGGAGGCCAAGTACCAAGCTGGTGTGTGCTGAAGGTGCAGCTTCTAACTCAGCAGTGTATGAGGTTACATCGGAGGCTCTAATTGTTTCCAAAAACAGAACCACTTTTTCATGGTTATCGATCTAAGAATATCAGCTGTCAGTGACACATCTCCCTGTGTAATAGGACGAACATGCGTTGGCTGATCATATAGAATATTGATCTGGGAATATCAGCTGTCAGCGACAAATCTCCCTGTGTAACAGGACGGACATGCCTTGGCTGATCATATAGAATATTGATCTGAGAATATCAGCTGTCAGTGACACATCTCCCTGTGTAATAGGATGAACATGCGTTGGCTGATCATATAGAATATTGATATGAGAATATCAGCTGCCAGCGACACATCTCCCTGTGTAATAGGATGAACATGCATTGGTTGATCATATAGAATATTGATATGAGAATATCAGCTGTCAGCGACATATCTCCCTGTGTAACAGGACGGACATGCCTTGGCTGATCATATAGAATATTGATCTGAGAATATCAGCTGTCAGCGACACATCTCTGTGAAACAGGACGAACGTGCGTTAGCTGATCATATGGAATATTGATCTTAGAATATCAGCTGTCAGTGACACATCTCCCTGTGTAATAGGACGAACATGCGTTGGCTGATCATATAGAATATTGATCTATGAATATCAGCTGTCAGCGACACATCTCCCTGTGTAATAGGATGAACATGCATTGGCTGATCATATAGAATATTGATATGAGAATATCAGCTGTCAGCGACATATCTCCCTGTGTAACAGGACGGACATGCCTTGGCTGATCATATGGAATATTGATCTGAGAATATCAGCTGTCAGCGACATATCTCCCTGTATAACAGGACGGACATGCCTTGGCTGATCATATAGAATATTGATCTGAGAATATCAGCTGTCAGCGACACATCTCCCTGTGTAATAGGACGAACATGCGTTGGCTGATCATATAGAATATTGATCTTAGAATATCAGCTGTCAGTGACACATCTCCCTGTGTAATAGGATGAACATGCCTTAGCTGATCATATAGAATATTGATCTGAGAATATCAGCTGTCAGCGACACATCTCCCTGTGTAACAGGACGGACATGCCTTAGCTGATCATATAGAATATTGATCTGAGAATATCAGCTGTCAGTGACACATCTCCCTGTGTAATAGGATGAACATTCCTTGGCTGATCATATAGAATATTGATCTTAGAACATCAGCTGTCAGTGACACATCTCCCTGTGTAACAGGACGGACATGCCTTAGCTGATCATATAGAATATTGATCTTAGAATATCAGCTGTTAGCTACACATCTCCCTGTGTAACTGAGTATGGGTGACTGACAGCTGATTGCATGAAGGGGCTTTGTGAAGATTCTGAATCAAGTGCTGATCACTGATATCGGTGCTCATTTACTGGCTAACTGCAATACTAACCAATGGACACAACCAATGGACACAAGTGGCACTTTTTTTTCCTTTTCTCTTTAATAGCAAGTATCTCCTGTTGGCTTTCCAGTCTTAGAGCTCTTGTCCGCCTGTCTGTATATGCACGTGTAAATAAATCACTTTGCAGAAGTTGGCGAGTGCCGGGATTTTTCCTTTTGATATTTCCTATTTGGCCCAGGCACCGCTTTTCATCGGAGTGCCGACCTTTTCCAGATCATATTAGAGCTCTTGTAGACATACCTGATCCTGTCTGTAATGGGACCGATCTTACCCGCAAGGAACACCGATCCGATCTGTAAATGAGTGCTGATCTCTGTGATCGACGTTTGTTTGTAGAGCCTTCACGCTGTGTGATTAGTGGTGCGGCCAAATCTCACGAATGATCACTGGATCGCCGTTTCCTGCTATTACACAGGGAGATGTGCGACTGACGGCCTATGACTTTTCAGTCAAGACAACAAATGAGCATTTACTCATTCAATGGCTGACTGCTAGCCCTATTAAAAAAGATAATATCATGATAGCAAAGGGAAATATGACTATATCTGTGCTGTCAGTTTCCAGGTCACAAGCAGTGTGTACTTACCTTCTGCACTGCTTGTGATCTGGCATCCCGCTCTCCGGCTCTCCTGTCTTTCGGCGGCTGCTTTATCTTCAGGTTGCCGCCTCCTCCAGAAAGATTGACAGCCGTAAGATGGGTCGGCTGGAGCTGGAAGAGAGAGCTTGAGAGCAAGATGGGAGAGCCGCAGAGTGGGATGCTGGATCACAAGCAGCACAGGAGGTAAGTATGCACGGCTTGTGTGATCTGGAAACTGACAGTGTTGTAGATACAGTATATGTAAATCCATGCAGTCAGTTTCCATGGCTGCTGATCAGCACTAGTTTGCGTCCCACGTCGGGCCATGTAAAAAGAGCCTTAGTTGTTTTTACAACCCCCAATCCCAACGTGATGGCACATGACACCATATCAGAACAGGAATATGGAACAATGTGAACACAACCAAAACAACAGAGGAAATGATCAGGAAAAGTGTAACCTTGGGCTAAAGAAGTGTTCATCCTTAGCTTCCTGGTCCATAAGTACAGTTCCAAAAAGTCAATAGGACATGACCTAGTGCGGGTTGTGATTAGACAATAGAAGTCTATGGGATCCGTGTTTTTCATGGACACCACATCTGTGACGTCTGTGAAAAACACGGATCAAATCTAAGCAAATTAGTTAGTTTTTTTTTTTTTTACCATTTTAATATTTTCATGGACGTAAATACAAACAATAACGTGTGAAGTTCTCACACAGATCTTATCTGACCTTTGACTGTCCAGGGATGATGGGAATAGTAGTTATGGAGGGCTGCAGGTTGTGCACCATTGATATTGTATAGCAGATAGAACTTTCTATGACTGCCTTGGTGCATGTACAGTAGTTACATTTGCCAAGATGGTTGTCACCTACTTAGGAATTCAAGAACACATCCAGAAATTCACCGTCTGCAGAATACTGTACAGCAGAAATAAACATCAATTTTCTATAGCTCTGTAATACTAGTTATGCTTCATATGTAGTTAACTCCATGGAGTCCCCCTTTAAATTACAGATCTTCCTCTTCCTATATAAACATTTGTCATGCCAGTTGTAATCCAATTAAATATTCTTCGAAATGCTATTTATCCTTCACCATTCTGCCACCGGGGGCAGTATTAGAGCAATTACATTCTTCATCATAGCTTCATACCTCCTGTTATATGAGGCCTCCTCTAACAGAATAGTTTATACTACGGCTCACATTCTATATGTGGGTATAGGGGCCGATGTCTGACAGCTACAGGTTGTAATTACTCACCTTCTGCCATAAGACACTTTGCTGAAGATCAGATTAAAAGCTTCACCCTGAGCTTGCCATCTGTGCAGAAGTCGGTAGACAAGACGCCAACCAGCCGGAGAGGTCACAGTGACAGAGCTCAGCAGACGTGACAGGATGATGGGGACCAGACCATGTGACCGTCGGGGATAAGACACTGCTTTCTAGGAAAAACTTTCTATTAACATAAATGATTAATGTACATAGGAGCAGTATTATAGTAGTTATATTCCTGTATATAGGAGCAGTATTATAGTAGTTATATTCCTGTATATAGGAGCAGTATTATACCAGTTATATTCCTGTATATAGGGAGCAGTATTATAGTAGTTATATTCTTGTATATAGGAGCAGTATTATAGTAGTTATATTCTTGTATATAGGAGCAGTATTATAGTAGTTATATTCCTGTATATAGGAGCAGTATTATAGTAGTTATATTCTTGTATATAGGAGCAGTATTATAGTAGTTATATTCCTGTATATAGGAGGCAGTATTATAGTAGTTATATTCCTGTATATATGAGCAGTATTATAGTAGTTATATTCTTGTATATAGGAGCAGTATTCTAGTAGTTATATTCTTGTATATAGGGGGCAGTATTATAGTAGTTATATTCCTGTATATAGGGGCAGTATTATAGTAGTTATATCCCTGTATATAGAAGCAGTATTATAGTAGTTATATTCTTGAATATAGGAGGCAGTATTATAGTAGTAATATTCTTGTATATAGGAGCAGTATTATAGTAGGTATATCCCTGTATATAGGGGGCAGTATTATAGTAGTTATATTCTTGTATATAGGGGCAGTATTATAGTAGTTACATTCTTGTATATAGGGGGCAGTATTATAGCAGTTATATTCTTGTATATAGGGCGCAGTATTATAGTAGTTATATTCTTGTATATAGGAGCAGTATTATAGTAGTTATATTCTTGTATATAGGAGCAGTATTATAGTAGGTATATTCAGTGTCGGACTGGGGTACCTTGGCCCACCAGGGAAATTGATTCTTGGGGCCCACCCAACATATAAAGACATAATCAGCGCCAAACCTTTCACGTTAGTACAGCGACTTTGCATAGAGCTGTGTATGTGACCAGCAACGCTAGTGCACTGCCAGTCACTTATACAGTTGTTACTGATTTATGCAGTTGTGGTAAAACTGCACCATTTATGTAGAAACTTTAATGAAATTCCAACAATATTGCTGTAAAAACACATCAAAAATGTCATGTGTGAACACAGCCTCAGAAGATGAAGGAAAAAATGACCATCTAGTCTGCTCCTCTATTACAATCTCCAGCAGAGGAGACCCATGACGGTTTATTCTAGCCTCACCACAAGCTGTTGGGCTGGAATAAGACTTTAAAGGACCATCATGAAAAGCACATCAGTGGTCATTAAAGTGTTAAAGGGGTACTCTGGTAAAAAAATATATATATATATTTTTTTTTAATCTGATGTCAGAAGTTACAGATTAGTAAATTACTTCTAATTAAAAATCTTCAGTCTTTCAGTACTTATCAGCTACTGTATGTCCTGCAGGAAGTGGTGTATTCTTATTAATCTGACACAGGGCTCTCTGCTGCCACCTCTGTCCATGTCAGGAACTGTCCAGAGCAGCAGCAAATCCCCATAGAAAACCTCTCCTGCTCTGGACAGTTCCTGACATGGAGAGAGGTGGCAGCAGAGAGCACTGTGTCAGACTGGAAACAATACACCACTTGCTGCAAGACATACAGCAGCTGATAAGTACGGGAAGACTGGAGATTTTTAATTAGAAGTAATAAATAAATTCGTATAACTTCCTCACACCAGTTAGTTTAAAAAAATATTTTTCACTGGAGTACCCCTTTAAGGTCAATACAAAATGTCAGACAGACGTGATTAAAAGTTTAATCTGTCTCAGGGGTGAGACACCCAACAATGGCCAGAATGTCACTCAGTCCATCATAATGCAAGTGAGGGGCTGAGCACTCATTATAGGAGATGGGTTCCATTATAGTCTATGGGCCCGTCATGTGTAACATGACTGATGGAGTGATGATCTAGCCCCCAGATGAGGTCTCAGCACTGACACCCCGACTGATCGAAACATTTCACACATCTGCATGATGTCAAAAGTTTTTATAATGACAGTCCAGGCTCTTGCACACATCCGTGTATGCCTCCATAAATGCACCGTCCATAACCGCACGCTGGCCAAATCTATGCAGCCCGGGTGCAATCTGGGCCATTTAATAACATGTATTTCTTAGGGGTTCTGCTGATTACAGGAAACAAACTTCATATAATATAGTGGAGACAGTGACCTGTAATCAGCCGGACTGCGCACAAGGTCTGGGAGTGATGCTTCACCGGGCTGTTACTATCAGAGAGACCCCGACCAAGCTAAACCTCTCATATGTCAAAAGTTCATTCAAATAACAGTTAACACTTTAAAGACTGCAAATATTCACAATCAATGGCTGCAGCAGGTCATTGCAGTGATTGGCTGAGCGGGTTGTCAGCGAGTCAGGACCAGTAGAAGCAGCAGGAGTGCACCAGTGGAAAGAAAGCGGTAAGCATGGTGTCACACAGCTAGGTTCACACGGTATTTTGGTCATTTTTTTTGTAACCAAAACCGGGAGTGGATTTGAAACACAGAAAGGCTCTGTTCACACGCTGTTGAAATTTAAAATAACACCAATTATTTGCCATTAAATGGCGGCCATCCACTAAATTTCTACAGTGTGGGAACATAGCCTTTCTGTGTTTTCAATCTACTCCTGGTTTTGGTTGCAAAATACTGAGCAAAAATACTGTGTGTAAACCTAGATTTAGGCTGGGTTCACACCACATATTACACCGGCTGTTTTGTGACGCAGCCGGGTCACAGAGCAGCCGGTGTTACTGGAGATCATCCCGGATAGTACTGCAGTACTGGCCGGATGATCTTCATTTCTGCTGAATTCGGATGCAGGTGCACCAGTGTGCACCCGCATCCGAATTCACCACTGCACACAACGGAGCGTGTGGCCGGAGCCGCACACTCCATTGTGTGAACTGCCATGTCTGTACGGCCGCAGAAAAATGACATGTCAGTTTTTCGTGCGGCTGGAGCGTATACTATGTGTATACGCCCCGTCTGGGATTCCATTCATTCCAATACAACGTATGTTTTGCATAAATCGCGGCTGTTATTGCAAATTGCAACAACAGCTAAGATTTATGCAAAACATATGTTGTGTGAACATGGCTTTAAGATGTAATCTGCCATTTTATACATCTACTAGTAGAAGAGAGAGAACACCATGCGGCGCACATAGCGTATTACTGCAGAACAAATGTGTGTAAGTGGCTAAACTTGCTGCTCACCTTGGGCGGTCATGCTACAAGCCCAACACCGCCAGTCACTTTAGCGGTGGTTTGTACACCTTGATGCCGCTTGCAGCCCTTTCAACGGAACCAGGAGACTTGGTACAATAATTCAGCAGCGAAGACAGCACCAAAGTAGTAAAAAATCTTGTGACTTTATTCACTCCCTCTTGTGCAATGTTTTGCCTTTCTCGGAGCTAAAACGAAGAATTTTTACTACTTTAGTGCTGCCTCTGCTGCTGCTCCGGAGAGGGTGCAGTCAGATGAGGGGTGCATAATCCTACCTATCACTGATACTGCTGCTCCGGAGGGGGTGCAGTCTGGTTAGGGGGCATAATCCTACCTATCACTGATACTGCTGCTCCGGAGGGGGTGCAGTCTGGTGAGGGGGTATTATCCTACCTATCACTGATACTACTGCTCCGGAGGGGGTGCAGTCTGGTGAGGGGGTATTATCCTACCTATCACTGATACTGCTGCTCCGGAGGGGGTGCAGTCTGGTTAGGGGGCATAATCCTACCTATCACTGATACTACTGCTCCGGAGGGGGTGCAGTCTGGTGAGGGGGGGCATAATCCTACCTATCACTGATACTGCTGCTCCGGAGGGGGTGCAGTCAGATGAGGGGTGCATAATCCTACCTATCACTGATACTGCTGCTCCGGAGGGGGTGCAGTCTGGTTAGGGGGCATAATCCTACCTATCACTGATACTGCTGCTCCGGAGGGGGTGCAGTCTGGTGAGGGGTGCATAATCCTACCTATCACTGATACTGCTGCTCCGGAGGGGGTGCAGTCAGATGAGGGGTGCATAATCCTACCTATCACTGATACTGCTGCTGCTCCGGAGGGGGTGCAGTCTGGTGAGGGGGTATTATCCTACCTATCACTGATACTGCTGCTCCGGAGGGGGTGCAGTCTGGTTAGGGGGCATAATCCTACCTATCACTGATACTGCTGCTCCGGAGGGGGTGCAGTCTGGTGAGGGGGCATAATCCTACCTATCACTGATTTTGCTGCTCCGGAGGGGGTGCAGTCTGGTGAGGGGGCATAATCCTACCTATCACTGATACTGCTGCTCCGGAGGGGGTGCAGTCTGGTGAGGAGGCATAATCCTACCTATCACTGATACTGCTGCTCCGGAGGGGGTGAAGTCTGGTGAGGGGGGGCATAATCCTACCTATCACTGATACTGCTGCTCCGGAGGGGGTGAAGTCTGGTGAGGGGGGGCATAATCCTACCTATCACTGATACTGCTGCTCCGGAGGGGGTGAAGGCCGATGAGGAGGGGGCATAATCCTACCTATCACTGATACTGCTGCTCCGGAGGGGGTGAAGTCTGGTGAGGGGGGGCATAATCCTACCTATCACTGATACTGCTGCTCCGGAGGGGGTGAAGGCCGATGAGGAGGGGGCATAATCCTACCTATCACTGATACTACTGCTGCTGCTCCAGAGGGGGTGCAGTTTGGTGAGGGGGGCATTATCCCACTTGTGTCTGTGTCTGCTGCTTATATCTTTATTCTTGAGTCGGTACAATAGTTGAGAAGAAGTTCACACTCTGGAGGTCCCAGTTGTGCAGGAGATCCGTGAGGCTGGGGCGATGATCAGCTGATTCAGGATTCTTACATTAAAGATGATAGGTGTCGTATTAGACGTAGGAGTAAGATTTAAATCAATGGATGAGGCGTTTCTAAGGGAATCCTCAATAGATCTGATGATCTCATTTGATGAAACACGTCATCCATTGATTAAAGTCTTACTGTTATATCTACTACAACACCTATCATCTGTGATGTGAGAATCCTAGGCTGATCAGAGCCCAAGCCTCACAGATCTCCTGCACAACTGGACCTCCAAAGTGTGAACTTCTCATCACATACATACAGTATACATATATACACAAATAGACATACTGCAGCCATACACACTGTATACATATATACACAAATAGACATACTGCAGCCATACACACTGTATACATATATACACAAATAGACCTACTGCAGCCATACATACAGTATACATATATACGCAAATAGACATACTGCAGACATACACACTGTATACATATATACACAAATAGACATACTGCAGACATACATACAGCATACATATATACACAAATAGACATACTGCAGCCATATACACTGTATACATATATACACAAATAGACATACTGCAGCCATACACACTGTATACATATATACACAAATAGACATACTGCAGCCATACACACTGTATACATATATACACAAATAGACATACTGCAGACATACACACTGTATACATATATACACAAATAGACATACTGCAGACATACATACTGTATACATATATACACAAATAGACATACTGCAGACATACACACTGTATACATATATACACAAATAGACATACTGCAGACATACATACAGCATACATATATACACAAATAGACATACTGCAGCCATATACACTGTATACATATATACACAAATAGACATACTGCAGACATACACACTGTATACATATATACACAAATAGACATACTGCAGACATACACACTGTATACATATATACACAAATAGACATACTGCAGACATACATACTGTATACATATATACACAAATAGACATACTGCAGACATACATACAGTATACATATATACACAAATAGACATACTGCAGACATACATACAGTATACATATATACACAAATAGACATACTGCAGACATACACACTGTATACATATATACACAAATAGACATACTGCAGACATACACACTGTATACATATATACACAAATAGACATACTGCAGACATACACAAACATGCAGACACAACACACCTTACATATATACATCTAATCATACTAACACACACACACAGACTCACCAACATAGATACACAGATACAAAAGCATGCAGATTACACATATAAACTATCTATAGAACTACATTACATAATATACACTATATACATGATAGAAAACACACGCATATATCACTCACATGCATAAACACATGACACATGTACAGACACACACTGATGACAGATAGACAAGTATATACACACACTTACATGTTCAGCAGGGCAGGAAGCTTCAGTCTTCTTGTCTCCATCTTCTCTTCTCCCAGCCGGGCAGCCTGCAGCCTCTCCCCATCTCCTGTGCACCGACTGCACACATAGCAACAGGAGAGTCACATGATTGCAGAGGGGAGGGGGGATGGAGGAGGCCCTGCTGCTGCTGCTGCTGCTCTCCTGACAGGCAGGAAGAGGTCAGCGCTGAGGTCCAGAGCTGATGTAAGGGAGTCAGGTGAGCAGGGGGAGGGGAGGGCCAATCATTATAGAAAGAACGGGCCCTGATGCCGTGCTGAACTCACCCCAGCAGTGTGGGAGCCAGCAGGGGGCCCCTTGAGCTCCCGACACTAGGCAGCTTCCAAACGGGAGTCCCCTCTCTGGCTTAGGGGAAGGGCCCTGCAAGAGGGAGGAGGGGGTGGGGCCCACCGGGGGATCCCCCGGCTCCCCGGTGGCCCAGTCCGACGCTGGGTATATTCTTGTATATAAGAGCAGTATTATAGTAGTATATCCCTGTATATAGGGGGCAGTATTATAGTAGTTATATTCTTGTATATAGGAGGCAGTATTATACTAGTTATATTCTTGTATATAGGAGCAGTATTATAGTAGTTATATTCCTGTATATAGGAGCAGCATTATAGTAGTTATATTCTTGTATATAGGGGCAGTTTTATAGTAGTTATATTCTTGTATATAGGAGCAGTATTCTAGTAGTTATATCCATGTATATAGAAGCAGTATTCTAGTAGTTATATTCTTGTATATAGGAGCAGTATTATAGTAGTTATATTCTTGTATATAGGAGCAGTATTATAGTAGTAATATTCTTGTATATAGGAGCCGTGTTATAGTAGTTATATTCTTGTATATAGGAGCAGTATTATAGTAGTTATATTCTTGTATATAGGAGCAGTATTATAGTAGTTATATTCCTGTATATAGGGAGCAGTATTATAGTAGTTATATTCTTGTATATAGGAGCAGTATTATAGTAGTTATATTCTTGTATATAGGGGCAGTATTATAGTAGTTATATTCTTTGTTGCCTGAAACACTCTCTAAGCCACATAGTCTGTGTATTAGCATTCTCCTAGAATTGTTGCCGTGAGTCTGGAGCCTGTTTAGTTCTTGGATCCCCTTTTGGTAGTGCTGCCCGCTATTGCTTTATACCTGGTTCTAATTATAGTGCTTATTTTCTTGCACATAACCAATAACACAACCTATAGACTAGAGTCATTTCTGTAATAAAAACAGAATTATCTCACGATCCTTATATCAGACGGCAGGAAATATACATGCATGCATTGACCTGTAGCTGCATCTGGAGACGATGCTTTACCCTTGATATTGTGTAATTATCCTTCATACAACTTCAAAGCCTTCTGGTTGGTTATAATGACCACTTTCCCTGGAACTCTAATGATGGCCCAGTTAATAATCTGGTTACAGATGCCTACTTGTCCTGTAATAAGTACCAACCTGCCAGGTCTTGAATTATATGCCCAATGTTATTGGTTGTGATAGTTTACAGCATGTAGCATGTTATTAAATGGAAACCACTTAACTAGAATGTCTGCTACTTGTCCAGGACCTAACAATCATATATCTATAGATATACTGTAGTACTAGGAAAATACCCTGATGATCATTTTTAGGATCCGCTGACAACACCAGAAGAAGCACCAATTTTTTTTAACCAATAACTATGCAGGGGGTGTGGGACAGGCACGAGGAGCACACAGGAAGTGAAAAAATCCATCTACATTCATTGACTGCTAAACCATGTGACCTTCACAGTAATAGAATAGTG
This sequence comes from Dendropsophus ebraccatus, assembly GCF_027789765.1. Classification (NCBI taxonomy): domain Eukaryota; kingdom Metazoa; phylum Chordata; class Amphibia; order Anura; family Hylidae; genus Dendropsophus; species Dendropsophus ebraccatus. Next base: position 217,643,545 of record NC_091454.1, on the reverse strand, counting down.
GATTTCAGATTCATTATCACATGCTACTTGAAGCTAGACAGTGTGTAGTAGAAACAGTTAGGTGTTAGGTGATATTAGGCAGGAGGGACCCCCAAAAGCCTTTGTTAGGGCTAAAATTATAGATAGCAGAGCTCAATCACACATCTGTACAACTAATAAACTGGCTAGCAGCATATCCGTGTGTTCAGATATGCAGGCAGCTGGAGTACACTGTGAGGAAAAGGCTGCAGTGTATCTACTTGGTGAAAACATCAGATATAGAGTATACAGCTGTATACTCAGAGTATGCCAAAAAAATAAATAAATTATTTGGTACTACTTTTTTTGCGTTCTGTGTGTAAAAGAAACCATTGGAACGCCTGTTGCCTGAAGGCATTTCTAAAAAATCATATATAGGGTATATGGACGTATACTGAGAGTGTGGCAAAAAAATATAATGTGATATTACTTTTTTTTGTGTTCTGTGTATAACAGAAACCATTGGAACGCCTGTTGCCTGAAGCAATTTAAAAAAAAAAATCATATATATATATATATATATATATATATATATATATAGTATATGGCTGTATACTGAAAGTGTTTGGAGTGTATTGTTGAGAGGCTGTAATAATGGTGTAATGCTGCGACTTTGGCTTGTTAGATGCACCCAGGCATGCTTCCCCTGCGGTCACAGTTGCACTCCAGAGGTGTCTGCATCATTTATTGAGGTGTCATGGTGGACTTGGAAACCTAAATTCGACCACTTGGAGTCACAAGCATTTTTTCCCATAGACTTTAATGGGATTCGATATCCAATTGAATAGTCAAACATCGCAGTCTACTCAAATGGGATTTGGAACTTTCGAATATTTCACTACGCTCTCATTTCTAATACATACCATTAAATTGTCGAGAATTGAAAGAACAGGCTTGTTGTTAGGATTTGTAAACACCCCGGGCACTGGTTTAGAAGAATGCTATTTGCTTTGGCATATACTGTACATAAACCTTCATAGACACTGACATCTACATGTATATAATACGGGAAACAGATCTGTGATCTCAGGGAGACCGAACAGAGAAGACACTGTCGGCTGCTAGTTAAAGGGGTTATCCAGCGCTACAAAAACATGGCCACTTTCTTCCAGAGACAGCCCTACTCTTGTCTCCAGTTTGGGCAGGGTTTTGCTGCTCAGTTCCATTGAAGTGAATGGAGCTTAATTGCAAACCGCACCTGAACTGGAGAAAAGAGAGGGGCTTTCTCTGAAAGAAAGTGGCCATGTTTTTGTAGCACTGGATAACCCCTTTAAAGCGCACAATACAGTGAAATCCTAGGTGCATTGCCCCATGAGAAACATTAATATGAAAAAGGTCCACAGAGCCTCAAAACATGGGATAAGCCACATATCCCTCAGGAAAAGACCTAGCAAATGTGTGGCTCCTGTACGGAGACCACCAACACCACCATATTAAGTGGTCCCTTCTGTCAATATCCAATCCAATTACAAGTCTGATGATATGACCAGGGAAATACTAAGGCCAGGTATCCATCCATATACAGCTGTTTCTGGGTGTTGCCCCTCATCAGTGTGGAGCAGGATACTAACTAGGTGGGAGCAATGCCTAGGAGACCAATATGGCAAACAGATCACTGATCTCAGGGAGACCGGCCAAAGAAGACACTGCCGGCTGCTGGTTACAGCGCTCAATACACTGAAATCCTAGGTGCATTGCTCCCTGGGAAACATCAATATGTAAAGAGGCCCGCTGAGCCTCAATTATGAGTCTGAAAACACGGGACTAGCCAGATATCCCTCCAGGGAAGGACCTATCAAAGGGATGGCTCCTGCCAGGAGACCACCAAAACCACCATATTAGGTGGTCACTTCAACAATATCTAACTCCATTACAAGTCTGATGATATGACCTGCAGTTTCTTCAGTGAAGAAAGCATCTAATAGTCCCTACATATTCTAAGTGAGGCTTCACAAATAGACACCATTAAATTGTTGAGAATTGAAAGGAATCGTGAACAGACTTGTTGTTAGGATTTGGATGCACCTGGGGCACTGGTTAAGAGAAATGTTATTTGCTTTGGCACATGCATAAACCTTTAACATAACTCCCCTATCACAGACACTGACATCTACATATAATACAATTCCTCATAATAATACTGTCATATAGCAACCCAATAATCCAAGGACCAGAAAATACCGCTATACAGGGGCGGGCTGGGCCGGGGGGCAGGAGGGCATGTGCCCCCCGGGCCGGTCTTCCCCACCAATGAGTGGGCCGCGACCCGCGGCCGACTCTCTGCAGTAGTTGAGACTGAAAGAATAGCGCGGCCGGCCGCCGCGCTATTCCCTCAGTCTCTTCCGGGCCGCCTGCTCCCCCCAGGAGCCGCAGACGTGCTGTACGCAGGCACGTCTGCAGGCACCTACATCAGGTCCCCAGCGGTGACGTCACTTCCCTGACGCGCCGCTGAGGACCTGATAGGAAAGGGAGAGGAGAGGAGCCGCCGCGCTGCAGCAGCAGGGAGAAGCTGCTGCACACTGAAGATCCGGCCCGAGGAGAGGTGAGTTGGTTTTCTTTTTTTTTAAACCCATTAACATGTGGCCACACCGGGGGGGGGGGGCTATTCTATGAGGGGGGGGGGGCTATTCTATGAGGGGGGGGGGGGCTATTCTATGAGGGGGGGGGGGGGGGGCTATTCTATGAGGGGGGGGGGTGCACAAGGGGGCTATTCTATGAGGGGGGATGCGCAGGGGGGCTATTCTATATTGGGGGGATGCACAGGGGGGCTATTCTATGAAGGGGGATGCACAGGGGGGCTATTCTATGAGGGGGGATGCGCAGGGGGGCTATTCTATATTGGGGGGATGCGCAGGGGGGCTATTCTATGAAGGGGGATGCGCAGGGGGGCTATTCTATGAGGGGGGATGCACAGGGGGGCTATTCTATATTGGGGGGATGCGCAGGGGGGCTATTCTATATTGGGGGGATGCACAGGGGGGCTAGTCTATGAAGGGGGATGCGCAGGGGGGCTATTCTATGAGGGGGGGATGCACAGGGGGGCTATTCTATATGGGAGGATGCGCAGGGGGGCTATTCTATATTGGGGGGATGCACAGGGGGGCTATTCTATGAAGGGGGATGCGCAGGGGGGCTATTCTATATTGGGGGGATGCACAGGGGGGCTATTCTATATTGGGGGGATGCACAGGGGGGCTATTCTATATTGGGGGGATGCACAGGGGGGCTATTCTATATGGGAGGATGCGCAGGGGGGCTATTCTATGAAGGGGGATGCGCAGGGGGGCTATTCTATGAGGGGGGATGCACAGGGGGGCTATTCTATATTGGGGGGATGCACAGGGGGGCTATTCTATATGGGAGGATGCGCAGGGGGGCTATTCTATATTGGGGGGATGCACAGGGGGGCTATTCTATGAAGGGGGATGCGCAGGGGGGCTATTCTATGAGGGGGGATGCACAGGGGGGCTATTCTATACTGGGGGGATGCACAGGGGGGCTATTCTATGAGGGGGGATGCACAGGGGGGCTATTCTATGAAGGGGGATGCACAGGGGGGCTATTCTATATTGGGGGGATGCACAGGGGGCTATTCTATGAAGGGGGATGCACAGGGGGCTATTCTATAAGGGGGGATGCACAGGGGGGCTATTCTATAAAGGAGAATGCACAGGGGGGCTATTCTATGAAGGGGGATGCGCAGGGGGGCTATTCTATATTGGGGGGATGCACAGGGGGCTATTCTATGAGGGGGGATGCACAGGGGGAGCTATTCTATAAGGGGGGGGTGCACAGGGGGGCTATTCTATGAGGGGGGGATGCACAGGGGGGCTATTCTATGAAGGGGGATGCGCAGGGGGGCTATTCTATGAGGGGGGATGCGCAGGGGGGCTATTCTATATGGGAGGATGCGCAGGGGGGCTATTCTATATTGGGGGGATGCACAGGGGGGCTATTCTATGAAGGGGGATGCGCAGGGGGGCTATTCTATGAAGGGGGATGCGCAGGGGGGCTATTCTATGAGGGGGGATGCACAGGGGGGCTATTCTATATTGGGGGGATGCACAGGGGGGCTATTCTATGAAGGGGGATGCGCAGGGGGGCTATTCTATGAAGGGGGATGCGCAGGGGGGCTATTCTATGAGGGGGGATGCACAGGGGGGCTATTCTATATTGGGGGGATGCACAGGGGGGCTATTCTATGAAGGGGGATGCGCAGGGGGGGCTATTCTATGAAGGGGGATGCGCAGGGGGGCTATTCTATGAGGGGGGATGCACAGGGGGGCTATTCTATATTGGGGGGATGCACAGGGGGGCTATTCTATGAAAGGGGATGCACAGGGGGGCTATTCTATATTGGGGGGATGCACAGGGGGAGCTATTCTATAAAGGAGAATGCACAGGGGGGCTATTCTATGAAGGGGGATGCACAGGGGGCTATTCTATATGGGGGGGTGCATGGGGGCTATTTTATATGGGGGGGTGCATGGGGGCTATTCTATATGGGAGGATGCACAGGGAGGTTATTCTATATTGGGGGAATGCACAGGGGGCTATTCTATGAGGGGGGGATGCACAGTGGGGCTATTCTATGAGGGGGGGATGCACAGTGGAGCTATTCTATAAGGGGGGATGCACAGGGGGGCTATTCTATAAGGGAGAATGCACAGGGGGGCTATTCTATATGGGGGGATGCACAGGGGGAGCTATTCTATATTGGGGGGATGCACAGGGGGGCTATTCTATGAAGGGGGATGCACAGGGGGGCTATTCTATGAAGGGGGATGCACAGGGGGCTATTCTATGAGGGGGGATGGACAAGGAGGCTATTCTATATGGGGGGGGTGCATGGGGGGCTATTCTATGAGGGGGGATGCACAGGGGGATATTCTATTAGGGGGATGCACAGGGGGGCTATTCTATAAAGGAGAATGCACAGGGGGGGGTATTCTATTAGGGGGGGATGCACAGGGGGCTATTCTATGAGGGGGGATGCACAGGGGGAGCTATTCTATAAGGGGGGGGTGCACAGGGGGGCTATTCTATGAGGGGGGGATGCACAGGGGGGCTATTCTATGAAGGGGGATGCACAGGGGGCTATTCTATGAGGGGGGGGGGATGCACAGGGGGCTATTCTATGAGGGGGGGATGCACAGGGGGAGCTATTCTATAAGGGGGGATGCACGGGGGGGCTATTCTATAAAGGAGAATGCACAGGGGGGCTATTCTATGAAGGGGGATGCACAGGGGGCTATTCTATATGGGGGGGTGCATGGGGGCTATTCTATATGGGAGGATGCACAGGGGGGGGTTATTCTATATTGGGGGAATGCACAGGGGGCTATTCTATATGGGGGGATGCACAGGGGGGCTATTCTATATTGGGGGGATGCACGGGGGGGCTATTCTATAAGGGGGGATGCACAGGGGGGCTATTCTATAAGGGAGAATGCACAGGGGGGCTATTCTATATGGGGGGATGCACAGGGGGGCTATTCTATGAAGGGGAATGCACAGGGGGCTATTCTATGAGGGGGGGTGCACAGGGGGAGCTATTCTATATGGGGGGATGCACAGGGGGGCTATTCTATGAGGGGGGGATGCACAGGGGGAGCTATTCTATGAGGGGGGGGATGCACAGGGGGAGCTATTCTATAAAGGAGAACGCACAGGGGGGCTATTCTATGAAGGGGGATGCACAGGGGGCTATTCTATGAGGGGGGATGCACAGGGGGCTATTCTATATGGGGGGATGCACAGGGGGGGCTATTCTATATGGGGAGATGCACAGGGGGGGGCTATTCTAAATGGGGGGATGCACAGGGGGGGGGCTATCCTATATGGGGGATGCACAGGTGGGCTTTTCTTTATGGAGAGATGTGCAGCGGGGGGGGGGGGGCTATTCTATATGGAGAGATGTGCAGCGGGGGGCTATTCTATATGGAGGGATGTATTGATGAGGATGTTGCTGGAGCAAGAAGCCTAAAATGTCTGTCTGACAGATCCCGTGGAAAGGAGTCATGGCCAGAGAAGCCTTCATGATGGCCAGTGCCAGATGGAGAAGAAAAGGAAAAGTGGACGTCTCTTCATGCAGAGAAGACGCTTACTGTGAGTCACTGAATGTAACTGCACTATAATAACTTATAAGGTCTTATAACTTATCAGGGGTGTCAAACTATGTCCCTCCAGATGTTGCAAAACTACAATTCCCGTCATGGTTTATCTGTCCAGTCATGATGGGATTTGTAGTGTTGTAACAACTGGAGGGACGGAGTTTGACAACTGTGTTCTATTGTCAGTGTTCTTATACCGGAGATAGATAGGAGATAGATAGGAGATAGATAGGAGATAGATAGGAGATAGATAGGAGATAGATAGGAGATAGATAGGAGATAGATAGGAGATAGATAGATAGAAGATAGATATATAGGAGATAGATAGATAGGAGATAGATAGATAGGAGATAGATAGATAGGAGATAGATAGATAGATAGATAGGAGATAGATAGATAGATAGATAGGAGATAGATAGATAGATAGATAGATAGATAGATAGGAGATAGATAGATAGATAGATAGATAGGAGATAGATAGATAGATAGATAGATAGGAGATAGATAGATAGGAGATAGATAGATAGATAGGAGATAGATAGATAGGAGATAGATAGATAGGAGATAGATAGATAGGAGATAGATAGATAGATAGATAGGAGATGGATAGATAGATAGATAGATAGGAGATAGATAGATAGATAGATAGGAGATAGATAGGTAGGAGATAGATAGATAGATAGATAGATAGGAGATAGATAGATAGATAGATAGATAGATAGATAGATAGGAGATAGATAGGTAGGAGATAGATAGATAGATAGATAGATAGATAGATAGATAGGAGATAGATAGATAGATAGATAGGAGATAGATAGATAGATAGGAGATAGATAGGAGATAGATAGATAGATAGATAGATAGGAGATAGATAGATAGATAGATAGGAGATAGATAGATAGATAGATAGATAGATAGATAGATAGGAGATAGATAGATAGATAGATAGATAGATAGTAGATAGATAGATAGATAGATAGATAGGAGATAGATAGATAGATAGATAGATAGATAGATAGGAGATAGATAGATAGATAGATAGATAGATAGATAGATAGATAGATAGGAGATAGATAGATAGATAGATAGATATCCAGTAGGAAATAGCTATCTAGCAGTTCATTATGTATCTTTGATTACACATGAGATCACAACCAGCAGACACATTTTAATAATGAGAACCTTCTATGGGGATGATCCTGGTATTTGTACAGTGGATGTTAGTTAGTAATGGCGGTGGTGGTGAAGGGGTTGTGATATTTGTTTCTTTTATACTGGTATTATTGGTCTTGTTATACTGGATCTCAGTTATGGTGTGGTGGTATTAGTTAGTATGGGGTGGTAATGGTTGTGGTCACAGTGACAATATATGTTTCTTATATACTGGTGTATTGGATTTGGTCAGTAACGGTATATTTCTTCTATCCCCTATTAGTTCTGTTCTGGGGTCACAACCACACACTGATCCCCCACAGAACTCTGTATACTGATCTCTCACAAAGCCTCCAGTATACAATACACCAGGAATCCTCCAAGTACAACAGCTGCAAACACTACAACTCCCAGCATTTACTTACAGTCTGCAGCCCTCAGGATATGCTGGGAGTTGTAGTACATCCTCTGATAACAGCTGGTGCTGCAGAGATTCAGGGCTGATGGTTTTAACATGATAAGAGAACCAAAAGGGCATTACAGCACTGATAACAGGGTCACCGGGTACACAGCATGGTACCTTAAGGGTGCATTCACACAGACAGATTTAGCTGACAGATTTTTGAAGCCAAAGCCAGGAATGGAGTTGAAAAGAGGAGAAATCTCAGTTTTTCCTTTATTACCTGTTCTCTGCTTATAGTCTGTTCCTGGCTTTGGCTTCAAACATCGGTCAGATAAATCTCTCTGTTTAAAGGCATCCTAAGGTACTATGCTGTGCACCTGGAGCTAGGTTCCCTTTAATCCAATAGATGTATATCACAAGGGCTTTTCGTGGCTGGGAACACTGGCCACAATACTATAATTCTCTGGCGCATGTGTAATCTTCCTTTCCCGCACTTATTTGGGGAGGGTAATACCAGGTAAGGGCCAGGGTGGTGGATGGGCCGCTAGCCTGCCAGTCAAGGGCCAGTGCCGTGTGCTTGCCCCCCAGGCTAAAATCTGCCAGCCAGCCCCTGCCGCTATAGGAGTAAATAATACCACCGCAACTTAATGTTAGCAACACATTGTTACCGGATAATACTGAGTCATACCGCTACACCGTAACATGAGCAAATATTACAATCAAATTATCACCCCTATTATTACCAGAAAATAGTCATTGAAAAATACCGCCATGTAATGATCACATAACACCTCGGTTTTATAAAAAAAAAAAATTCCGCCATACCACAATCAAATATTATCCCCTAGTGTAACCAAATATTACCAAATTGTGACTCCATAACATGATGAAATATTACCACCAAGTTGTAATAATACAGACATATGGCAAATAAATTAATACGTCATAACACATTAAGATATTACCGCTAAATAGTAACTGAATGATACAGCCATATGGTAGATACATTAATACCCCATAACACAAAAAAATATTACCGCTGAATAATACAGTTATGTGATAGATAAATAACAACCCAAAAACACAATAAAATATTACCACCAAGTAGTGACTGAAGTATACAGCCATGTGGTAAATGCATTATAATACCAGAATATAACAAAGTGTTGCCATCTGATAGTAAGTAAATAATACAACAAAACATAGCCACCTAAGAGTAACTTAAAGGGGTACTCCAGAGGAAAAGAAATTTTTAAAATCAATTGGTGTCAACGAGTTATATAGATTTGTAATTTACTTCTATTTAAAAATCTCCAGTCCAGTTCCAGTACTTATCAGTTGCTGTATGTCCTGCACGAAGTGGTGTATTCTTCCCAGTCTGACACAGTGCTCTATGCTGCCACCTCTGTCCAGAGCAGTAGAGATTTTCTATGGGGATTTGCTGCTGCTCTGGACAGTTCCTAACTAGGAGGTGGCAGCAAAAAGCACTGTGTCAGATTGGAAAAAATACACCACTTCCTGCAGGACATACAGCAGCTGATAAGCACTGGAAGAGTAGAGATTTTTTTAATAGAAGTAATCTAATCTCTAGCACTTTCGTGCACCAGTTGGTTTGAAAGAAAAAAAGTTTTGGTGAACAACCCCTTTAAGAATATAGCCATCCAGTGACCAAATCTAATCATAGCCAAATATTACCACCAAATTGTGTCCTATTAAAACATTCATGTAGTGACCACAAACACCATGTTATACCAAGTATTACCATCAATTTGTGAATTAAAATTATAGCCATACAGTGACCAGATATTATCACTGTAACATAACTGAAGAATACCTTCATAATATGGCTGTATCCTATTACGATATACTGCTATATGCCGATCAAATAATAGCACCATAATATAGTAATAATAGCACCATAATACAGTAATGATAGCACCATAATATAGTAGTAATAGCACCATAATATAGTAGTAATACCACCATAATATAGTAGTAATACCACCATAATGTAGTAATAATAGCACCATAATATAGTAGTAATACCACCATAATATAGTAGTAATAGCACCATAATATAGTAGTAATACCACCATAATATAGTAGTAATACCACCATAATATAGTAGTAATACCACCATAATATAGTAGTAATACCACCATAATATAGTAGTAATAGCACCATAATATAGTAATAATAGCACCATAATATAGTAGTAATAGCACCATAATATAGTAGTAATACCACCATAATATAGTAATGATAGCACCATAATATAGTAATAAAAGCACCATAATATAGTAGTAATAGCACCATAATATAGAAATATTACCACCATAATATAGAAATAATGCCACCATAATATAGTAATAATACCACCATAATATAGTAATAATAGCACCATAATATAGTAATAATACCACCATAATATAGTAATAATACCACCATAATATAGTAATAATACCACCACCATAATATAGTAATAATACCACCATAATATAGTAATAATAGCACCATAATATAGTAATAATAGCACCATAATATAGTAATAATACCACCATAATATAGTAATAATACCACCATAATATAGTAATAATACCACCATAATATAGTAATAATACCACCATAATATAGTAATAATACCACCATAATATAGTAATAATACCACCATAATATAGTAATAGCCAAATGTTAACACTAACTGATATGGCTAAAAGAGCGACACCTAATGTTACAATCAAGAAGAGACTGAATAATAGCGCTATACGGTCCCCAGGTAATATCACTGCTATGTGACTTATACCACAGTGTGTATACCGCCTGCTTTTCTAAGAGCAGTTTTTTCTTTCCGGAGACATTTCACAAGTCGGTGCCTGGAGTCTTTCACGGTGTGATTGATGATGGTTGCTAGGTTTAATCAGCCTCCATGCTCCAGTAACATACCGCATTACACACGACTATACCGAATTCCTGATGTGTGTATGCGATCCCCCTCAGGGGGAATAGTTACTGCGATACTTCCTGCAGACATCTAATGACTTCTTCAGGACTCCAGGACTTTCACAAAATTGGGGATTAAAAGGTGAACGCTCACCCCAGCTCCACCATCCCCCCCGCTACTCCAGTGTTTCCGCCGTAGTCTCTCCCAGAGTCTGGATTATTCTTAGGCATGGTTTTAATTACGAGCAGATTTCTTTGATTTCTTTTTTGATCGTCACAGCCCCACCCCATAAATAATATCTCTTATGCTGGGTTTACACGTAGCGATAATTCGCCCGATCGTACGATTAACGATTTCGAAGTAACAATTTTTTTTTTATAACGATCAGTGTGTAGACGGAACGATATATCGTACGGAAAAATCGTTTTGCCATCGCTTAAGCCTATCTCGCACATAGGTTAAATTGGCAAACGACTGTTCACACGGAACGATCTGCAAATTTTTTGCGAACGACGTACGGCAATTTAAGAACATGTTGTAAGATCAAAACAGGCAGCCATCTTGTATGAGCTGTTTTTAATGGAATTTACAGCAAGTTCCATGGGAATAGACAGCAATGGACAATACCTGCCCTATGAAGGTAAATGGGAAACATTAGTAAGTATACTCTGTGACCTTTAGTCCTCATTCACAAACTTTTAGTTTGTATCCCATTGGTTTGCATGTCCCTATTCACACATCCGCAAATTTTGCGGATTCGTGATCCGTGCCGCAAAAAAAAGGATGTGTTCTAGTGCTAACTGTAATTGCATCACGGACACACTAAAAAAGGAACTGTAATGTCCGCAAAATATACGGACCCCCAATTCTAGCTAGTGCCATCATGTTGTCCATTCCTCCTTTTTGTACTTTCCACAGATTCTCCCAAAAACCCAGATGATACTACGGATGCACTACAGAGGAATTTTTGCGGATTGTGGACAGAAAATTGCGGACTCAAACTATGGCTTTCAAAAATACTGGGGGGGGGGGGGGGGGAGGCTGAGCATTAAGCATTTTTTACTGGTGTTGAGTTTAAAGAAGAAGTCCAAGCCACATTCTGCCCAAAATCACCATTTTTTTTTTTACCCCATGCGCCATTTTCACAACCACAGTGATCCTCTTCACTTTCTGTTCAGCCCGGAGGCATGCGCTGCTTTACTACTACAATTCCCAGCAGCCCCCTCAGCACTAGCAGTAATGCCTAGTCCTTTTTCCCCTCCCATTCAACAGTGGGACGCTGAAGGGAGGGGCCGGCTACAATCCAGGAACGCCCAGAACCATTATGATTAAGGCTCCTCATCACAACTCAAGATGACGGACCTGAACAGACCTCGAGTCGTGACGACAGCATGAATTTGCAAAGTACAACACTTCTAGCAGCCATACTGGATGCTAATATTTGGTTAATGCCGTGGAAATGACTGATACATCGCATTTACAAGTTATATAACTTCATATTCTGTGCTGAAAAATCTCCGGACATCTCCTTTAATGATGTACAGATCACTTTACAGCAGCCTCCTCCTTATTATCACCACAGGCAGAAGAGGAAGTCTCAGCCTAGTGTGGTGTCCCACTGCGGGTGTTGCTATTCCTTACAACCCTCGTAAAAGTTTGTACTAGTTTGTGGTCTTACTATAGCAGATGTGTTACCAAACATGACCACTAGGTGTCGCTGTATAACTAAGGTTCAGAAGCTGCACAGCTGAAGTATCTCAAGGGTTATTTGTGTGTATATGTACCAGATTCTGTTGTCCAACAGGATCCCTTCTTTCTTCTATCCTATCCTCTTTTCTTTCCCTCTTCTTGATTGCACCTCTTCCACCCAACCACAGCGCCTCTTACACGCTGGTTAGGAAATTAGTCCCTTGGGTGGAGGAGGAGTTTTAGCTGAGCTTTAGTGGAGACAGGACGCAGCTTAGTTAGCTCTCCACCGTGGTTCTACCTGGGCCCTGGCCTCCTGCCAGGTCCCCTCTACGAGTGTCAGTCCTTAGTCAGTACCCCGCATAGGTAGGACACAGAACAGTCAGCTCTGGCAGACCTCTTTCTTGAAGTGCCAAACAAGCTGTATGATGCGCTGCTAAGCCCTTAAGGAGAAGACTAGCCTACTGGCCTACAGATAACCTCAACCCACGCCGAGGACTAGGAGTCACTACAGTGCAGGACAGTCTCTGCAGAAAAGCCAAAGAGCTAGGAACTGATCCAGGTGGAGCAAAGTTACGTAAAGTCGATAAACACCATCTCGCAGTGCGGGTGTACTTAGGAAATCCTAACCATTCCACTCAACCCAGGTAACAGGGTCTGGGGCCTGTGTCACTCAATAGTACGGTTCTGCCAAAGCTACTGGGCATCAGTTGGTGTGAAGACTATAGGAAAGGTCAAAACACAGGCACAAGTTGTTAATTCTTCTACAAGTATTCTTCTGTGCACTCCAACCTCCCAGCAGAGCACATTACTAATTGGGTTGAGACTCTCTCGGTACCCTCCTCTCTACTACTTCAGTACAGCTCAATCAACTCTACTACATCCTACTCGGCACTTATCTCATAAATCTGGTGGTTCTATGTATGTGTATTTATTGGAACTATATCAAGTGAATATCAAGATTCATTGTATTCCCTGCTGCACATTTACAAGCAGTAAACCCAGTCAACATTACCACCTGAGTCTGTGATTACTCACTACCACCCGCCCAGCACTTACACCGCAACCTTGGGACATTTCCCCTATCTGTGGGTGGTGGGTCCTACCACTATTCGGGAGGGTTACTACACCGCTCTGGCCACCTGTGACTACACTATCCCAAGGGACCCTGCAGACACCGACCACAAGGGAGAAAGGTACAACCGGCCTTACTCTATAAAAGCAGGCGTGCCATCACACCTGTGTGCCCACCGGGCACTGGCGTCACGTGACCCTTAAGGTCCGGCTGTATCTCGGCCATCCACCACTAGGAGTGGCGTCACACTTCCATCTAGCAAGTGACCGGCCGTCCCACCGCTACAACATCCTCCGGGGGCTCACCACACTAGTTTTAGCCCTAGTGGTAAAAGTGGGAACTGTAAGATTTCTGGATTTTTATGTAATATATTGTAGGTAGAGTTTTTTTTTAGATAGAAGATAGAAAAAAATTGCCTAAAAACTTGATGTACACAATAGGTCCTTGCCTGATAACACATTCCCTTTAAGCTCCAATGTCCTCCATTCTCTTTAGGAAATAACTTGGCTGACGTGTAGATAATAGTGAGAGGAAAATCAGTGGAGGTAACAATGCTGTTCCGGCAGTGTTGTCATATTCCCTCCCAGGCATTGATTTACCAGCTTAGTGTTCCATTGCCTGATTTGTATCTCTGTGTGAGAACCCATGTGACTCTCATCATCCGCTTGCTTCTGGTATAGCGGGGGGGAATTCCATGCAGCACTGTGCACAGCGAGGACTCTGAGGGAACGAGAACTATCCCACGATGGGTCACCACCGTCCGGAGAAAGCTGCACCTTTCATCTCAGTCAGGGGGGGGAAGTAATGGCCGTTCTCCTGCCAACTCGGGCCTTAGCTGATTTATATCAAAGCAATTAACATGGCCGTGTTGAAGCAAAGCTGAGTGAGTGAATATAACGTGAAGTGGCTTCATTCTTCTTGTGTTCATTATATTTTACATATAAAAGTTGCAAATTTTGTAGCAAAAATGTGTAACTGTTTGCACTCCTACTAGGTGACAAAAAAGTGGGTGGGGTTTAGCTGAAGAGGGAGTGGCCAATTGACTCCATCCTAAAACGAGCAACTCTTTCATATACTTTAGTCACAGCCAAAGCTGCATTCAGATATAACTCTAATGTGCGTTCTATGTGTTAAAGGGGTACTCCAGCGCAAAATCTTTTTCTTTTTTTTAAATCAACTGGTTTCAGAAAGTTATATAGATTTGTAATTTACTTCTATTTAAAAATCTCCAGTCTTCCAGCACTTACCAGCTGCTGTATGTGCTGCAGGAAGGGGTATATTCTCTCCAGTCTGACACAGAGCTCTCTGCTGCCAGCTCTATCCGTGTCCAGCGCTGGAGAGGTTTTTTAATAGGTATTCGCTTCTGCTCTGGACAGTTCCTGACATGGGCAGAGGTGGCAGCAGAGAGCACTGTGTCAGACTGGAGAGAATACACCACTTCCTGCAGGACATACAGCAGCTGATAAGTACTGGAACGAGTGGGATTTTTAAATAGAAGTAAATGACAAATCTATACAACTTTCTGACACCAGTTGATTTGAAAGAAAAATATTCTGAGGGTCCTTTCTTGTTCTCGGTGGAAAAATTACAATATTGTAGAACAATGGTGGATCACATGTTGGCACCAAAACCCTTTTAGGAAGCCAGGTTCAGATCTCCCAATTAAGAAGAAGAAGAAGAAGCTGTCAGGCTCTTTGCAGATTGGTATCCTTATTTCTTGTATAGATGTGACGCGTTTCGGGGGTCCACCGCCCCCTTCATCAGACATATCACACCAATTATCTTTCAATCTTTCAAATGGGAATCCCCATAGAAAACCTCTCCTGCTCTGGACAGTTCCTGTCTCGGCCAGAGATGTCAGCAGAGAGCACTGTGTCAGACTGAAAATGAAACATCATTTCCTGCAGGACATACAGCAGCTGATAAGTATGGGAAGAATTGAGATTTTCTTTTTATAGAAGTAAATCACAAATCTATATAACTTTCTGACACCAGTTGATTTGAAAAAAAATTTCCCGCTGCACAACCCCTTTATGGACTATGCAATAAGGATCTGTTAATGAGCTTTGACAGTCTTATGGTGCCTTTACGCAGGGAGATTTGTCTGACAGATTTTTGAAGCCAAAGCCATGAATGGATTTGAAAAGAGGAGAAATTTCAGCCTTTCCCTTATGCCCTGTTCTCTATTCATATTCTGTTCCTGGCTTTGGCTTCAAAAATCTGTCAGTTAAATCTCTCTGTGTAAACGCACTATTAGATCCTCAGATGATCGCATCTTTTAAACTGCTTTAAGATTTATTGCTATCAGCCACGCATGACAGCACGAATGTGTATGGTGTCCCACTGCGGGTGTTTCTAGTCTTTACACCCCCCACGCAAAAGTTTGTACTTCAAAGTAAAAGTGGTAATGAAGTAGTACCTAAGTTTTACCACTAGATGTTGCTGGTATGTGTATTGTGTACCTAAGTATTGTACAGCTGGGTGTAACTAGAGGGTTATTGTTTTAGGATCTGTGCCCCAATGGGAGTTCTTTCTCTTTTCTACCTATCTCTACCCTTCTCTTTCTCTTGCACTCTCTTCTCACCCACTAACAGCACACTTTACAAATGCTGTAGAAGGATATCACATGGGGAGAGGAAGTGTAGCCACACCTTAGTGACTCTTACTCTGGTTGTTGTAGAAGAAGGATACAACCCATAGTCCGGGTGTGTCACAACTCCACTCCGGACCACCATGATAAGTATCCAAGGGACCCCCAAACAGCCCGGCAGGTTACTGACCACAAGGGAAAGGGTTTAGCCAGGCTATCTAAAATAAAAGCAGGTCTGCCACCATACCTGTGTGCCCAACCGGCACTGGCGTCATGACAATCTAACATCTAGCTGAGCTATATACCGACCAACCACCATAGAAGTGGCATCGCACATTAGCATCTAGCAAGTGACCGGTTGAGCGTACACCACATATGTATATATCTGTGCTGTCCATTTCCAGATCACGTATGCAGTGCATACTTACCTAGTGCACTGTTGTGTGATCCGGCATCCCATTCTCCGACTCTCCCGTCCTGCTCTTCGGCCGCTCTGTATCTTCAAGCCGCTGTCTCCTCCAGAATAATTGACAGCCAGAGAAGGTGGGGGAGAAGAGCAGGATGGGAGACCTGTAAAGCAGGATGCTGGATCACACAACAGGGCTCCAGGGATGTATGTACTGCATGTGTGATCTTTGCTGTCAGTTTTGATGGCCACACGAAAAATACAAGGATTGTTCATGCGGCCCTCTGCTCGAATATTGTGCCAAGTAAAGAAACTGCAAACGTGCAATGATCTCGATGATCAGTGCTCATTTGCGTCCTAGCACAGCCCTATGTCACCATGTAAAAGTACCCTAAGTTTCTTACCTTCATATGGATTAAAATACTATGTCACAAAAACTTACCTTCATCCTCAGCTCCCTATGTGCTACAGAAACATTTCAGGTTAGATACTGCTAACCTACTGATAGTCTTTCCCTAAAGAGATACTCTTTAAAAAAAATTAAGATACTGCAGAAGTATATAGCAAAGTATATAGCATTCTGTACCTGTGCCTTTAAAACACCTGCGGACACTTGTTGCTGACTCTGAGCCACTCACTCCCCCCCATAAACAAGGAACGTGAACAGGTTGTAATTGGAGAGATGTACCCATCTAGATGCCAGGCTGTGCCCTTCACCTTATTCATGCGTAGTCTCAATAGTCAATTGAGGCATTGTACCTACAAGGAGATATCGATCTCACAATGTAGCGCAGTCGGCTGAAGGACACGGCGGAATCCTTAACCAAACCCAAGACAGACTTAACGTGTCCGCTGTCTGTCTGCTGTCAGCTACAGGGTGCGGGTCTGTTCTGTGGGTATGGCGACAGATGCTACATACCCCACTGCTCAGATACATCAGCTAGCTACACAGTACCACACACGATTATAGGCTTAGATACACAGCTCAGCAAACAGTATGACATATGGTAGACTTAAGCGATAATTATCGGCCGTACTTGGCTGATTACTGGCCGGCCTGTCCAATAATCGCTTTGGTGTCATAGGACATGTTAAAAGGCCACGATCAGCCGACATACATGATGTTGGCTGATCGTGGTCTTTCAATATGTTGAAACGGCCAATTATAACAACGACGGCCTGTGTGATAGGAGTGGAGGCAAAGAACCCTGCTGACTTCAATGGGCAGCACGGATGATCTAAGGATTGCTCCTCCCGCAGCTCCCTGCTCGCTGTCTGTACGTGTAATACCCAGGGCCATTTCTAGAGGCGAGCGGGCTGGGCGGCCGCACGGGACGCCGACAGCTAGCGGGCACTGGTGGCACCCCCTAACTCCACTCAGCTTGCCCCATCACCTGCCCCATCGACTGGCAAGACTGACTGGCGCCCACCCAAACGGAGCTCTGCCCCCCTGGACCACACCGACCCAGCCGACTCTGCCGAGTACTCTGCACCCGGCAGGCCTCCGCAGATGACACCTCCCTCCAGCAGACGTAATGACGTCATATCACTGTGTCTGCTGGAGAGAGAAGATGTGTGCGGGGGGTGGCGGCGGCCTGATGCTTGCAGGCTGGAGGAGAAGAGGAGAAAGGGACCCGCCGTATGCCAAAATAAGGTGAGTATAATATATATATTTCTTTTTGTGTGTGTCAAGCAATGCAAGGGGGAGCAGAGCACGGGGGAGGGGGGGATTTTACTATGGGGGAGCAGAGCAAGGGGGGGGTAATATTACTATGGGGGGGAGCAGAGCACGGGGGGGGGAATATTACTATGGGGGCAGCAGAGCACAGGGGGGAATATTATTATGGGGTGGAACAGAGTACGGGGGGGATATTACTATGGGGGGAGCATAAGGGAAACAGAGCATGGGGGGATATTACTATGGGGGGAGCAAAGCACATGGGGCAATAATACTATCGGGGTAGCAGAGCACAGGGGGGGAATATTACTATAGGGGAGCAGAGCACGGGGGGTATTACTATGGGGGGAGCATGGGGGAAGCAGAGTACGGGGGGAATATTACTATGGGGGAGCTGAGCACAGGGGGGAATATTACTATGGGGGGGAGCACAGGGGGGATTATTACTATGGGGGAGCACAGGGGGATTATTACTATGGGGGGAGCACAGGGGTACAGCAGGAGACATTATTACTATATGGGGGCACAGCAGGGGATCCTACATACAGGGGCAACCCACATACCTATTAACTTAACTGCACATGACACAAAAAAGTGGAAGTTGTTGTAAAAGTGCGGATGTTTGTCAGGCAGGTTCACAAGAGATGAATTGTGGCTGCAAGAAATCATCATGGTGGCCTGGGCCAGATGGAGAGGACAATGAAATTGACTTTTTTTTTTTTTAAAGGGTTGGGGGGGGGGGGGGGGGGGCAAGATTCGCCCTGTAGTTAAAATTACCTGGAAACAGCCTTTGTAATAGCATCAACAGCAGGGAATAAAGGGGAAGCGAGAGCTGACCTGTCAGGTCGATGCTCACTTCCCCCTCAATATGATGCTGTGTAAACAGGATAGCGCTCGAGTGGAGGTCAACTTGAATAGGAGAACAGGGAGATCGGCGGACTGGAGACTTCAGCTTCAGTGAACCACGGACGTTTTGGAGGCACAGATTCCTCCTTCCTCATGCGCATCAGGAAGGAGGAGTCTATGCCTCCGAAACATCCGCGTTGGAGGATGCGCCTGAGCGTCCGTGAGATGTGATACATCAGCTGTGAGCTATGTGATATGCTGCATCTGTGACCGAATAAAAAGAAAAATTTATGTCATTACAAACACTGTGAGTATTTTTTACATATGATAGAAGGAACAACAGGTGAGAAGACAGTACCGCTTATAGACTTAGATACATGAGCTCAGACGACAATATCACACCTAATAGGCTTAGGTACACCAGTTCAGCAGTCAGTATCACATAGGATACACTTCAGTAGACTGGTTCTCATATTATAGACTTATATGCACTGGGAAGTATCACATATTATTGGCTTAGATATACTGGCTGAAGGTTATTGGTAGTAACAGACTACATCCATACTTCCCAAGTGCGCGTGCTGTAATGTTTTGCACACATGCTATATCAGCACCTGGCACCAAACCCACAGCCATTAATGGATTTTTGGATGAAAATGGAAACCGTACGCCCACTCGCTAACTTCCTCTGGTTAGAGAAATTCATGGCTCTCCATATGCACAGGCGGAGTTACTGTCCCGCACTCGCTACCAGGCGTCTGATGAGCTGTTTCCACTGGCAGCTGCTTCGGGCGTCTCACAGACCCGGCTAATAAACATGTGCTGGAAACAACAAGAAGGATTCTGTGTCACATAGTCACTGCAGTGTATTCTGTGTCACATAGTCACTGCAGTGTATTCTGTGTCACATAGTCACTGCAGTATATTCTGTGTCACATAGTCACTGCAGTATATTCTGTGTCACATAGTCACTGCAGTATATTCTGTGTCACATAGTCACTGCAGTATATTCTGTGTCACATAGTCACTGCAGTATATTCTGTGTCACATAGTCACTGCAGTATATTCTGTGTGACATAGTCACTGCAGTATATTCTGTGTCACATAGTCACTGCAGTATATTCTGTGTCACATAGTCACTGCAGTGTATTCTGTGTCACATAGTCACTGCAGTATATTCTGTGTCACATAGTCACTGCAGTGTATTCTGTGTCACATAGTCACTGCAGTGTATTCTGTGTCACATAGTCACTGCAGTGTATTCTGTGTCACATAGTCACTGCAGTATATTCTGTGTCACATAGTCACTGCAGTATATTCTGTGTCACATAGTCACTGCGGTGTATTCTGTGTCACATAGTCACTGCAGTATATTCTGTGTCACATAGTCACTGCGGTATATTCTGTGTCATATAGTCACTGCAGTATATTCTGTGTCACATAGTCACTGCAGTATATTCTGTGTCACATAGTCACTGCAGTATATTCTGTGTCACATAGTCACTGCGGTATATTCTGTGTCACATAGTCACTGCGGTGTATTTTGTGTCACATAGTCACTGTAGTGTATTCTGTGGCACATAGTCACTGCGGTGTATTCTGTGTAACATAGTCACTGCGGTGTATTCTGTGGCACATAGTCACTGCGGTATATTCTGTGTCACATAGTCACTGCGGTGTATTTTGTGTCACATTGTTACTGCAGTGTATTCTGTGTCACATAGTCACTGCAGTGTATTCTGTGTCACATAGTCACTGCAGTGTATTCTGTGTGACATAGTCACTGCAGTATATTCTGTGTCACATAGTCACTGCGGTATATTCTGTGTCACATAGTCACTGCAATATATTCTGTGTCACATAGTTACTGCAGTGTATTCTGTGTCACATTGTTACTTTGGTGTATTCTGTGTCACATAGTCACTGCAATATATTCTGTGTCACATAGTCACTGCAGTATATTCTGTGTCACATAGTCACTGCGGTGTATTCTGTGTCACATAGTCACTGCAGTGTATTCTGTGTCACATAGTCACTGTGGTGTATTGTGTCACATAGTCACTGCAGTGTATTCTGTATCACATAGTCACTGCGGTATATTCTGTGTCACATAGTCACTGCGGTATATTCTGTGTCACATAGTCACTGCAGTATATTCTGTGTCACATAGTCACTGCGGTATATTCTGTGGCACATAGTCACTGCGGTGTATTCTGTGTAACATAGTCACTGCGGTATATTCTGTGTCACATAGTCACTGCGGTATATTCTGTGTCACATAGTCACTGCAGTATATTCTGTGTCACATAGTCACTGCAGTATATTCTGTGTCACATAGTCACTGCGGTATATTCTGTGTCACATAGTCACTGCGGTGTATTTTGTGTCACATAGTCACTGCGGTGTATTCTGTGTAACATAGTCACTGCAGTGTATTCTGTGTAACATAGTCACTGCAGTGTATTCTGTGTCACATAGTCACTGCAGTGTATTCTGTGGCACATAGTCACTGCGGTGTATTCTGTGTAACATAGTCACTGCAGTGTATTCTGTGTAACATAGTCACTGCAGTGTATTCTGTGTCACATAGTCACTGCAGTATATTCTGTGTCACATAGTCACTGCGGTATATTCTGTGTCACATAGTCACTGCGGTGTATTTTGTGTCACATAGTCACTGTAGTGTATTCTGTGTCACATAGTCACTGCAGTGTATTCTGTGGCACATAGTCACTGCGGTGTATTCTGTGTAACATAGTCACTGCAGTATATTCTGTGTCACATAGTCACTGCGGTATATTCTGTGTCACATAGTCACTGCGGTGTATTTTGTGTCACATAGTCACTGTAGTGTATTCTGTGTCACATTGTTACTGCAGTATATTCTGTGTCACATAGTCACTGCAGTATATTCTGTGTCACATAGTCACTGCGGTGTATTTTGTGTCACATAGTCACTGCGGTGTATTTTGTGTCACATTGTTACTGCAGTGTATTCTGTGTCACATAGTCCTTAAAGTTTATTTTGTGTCACAGGTGTATTTCTGTTAAGTGTATTACAAAATCATTATACCTTTTACAGCAGTGCACCCTGTGTTTTTTTTTTACACCTTTGCATTTTATAAACGACCAATGAAGAAAGGAAAACCGGAGCACTCCTTTAATATGGCAATGTTCGTCTTTATTCAGCAATCGGCATAACAACTGATGTGGAGACTGAACAGGCAACAGCTCTTTCACACGTCACAGCGTGCTCTCACAGCCCTAGCGTCAGTACGTATCCTTCCCCCTTATATACAAATCACACATATGAAGTTAAAAACATAATTAACAAATATACATGTGTCACATGTTAGGAATACAATAAAACATTTTCACACAATGCAATAAACAAAAAAAATCATTATTTTCTGACCAACAGGTACCATGTATTGAAGAGCCCAGTGCATCTAGTCTCTCTTTTGTAACAATTGCACTCGCCTGTCGCCACCTGCTGGAGAACCTCTTAGGCGTACTAAGCCCATAAAGCACATTTCTGAACTATCATTGTTATGTATAGTGCACATATGTTCCATTAGTTTAGGGCAACCTTTCCTAGTACGCAATGATCGCACATGTTCGGAAAACCTAATGTGCATATGGCGCTCTGTTTTCCCAATATAATACATCCCGCAACTGCAGGTAACAGCATAAACTACAAATGGCGTCTTACATGTAATTAGGTCCTTAAAGGAGACCTGTGAGCGCACGCACCGGGCTTCGGGCGCTCATATCTCCGTGACCCGACCGGATCAGGAAGCGGGATCAGGTGAGCATAGGGGGCTGTAACGGGGGAGTCGGGAGCCTTTCACCCCGGCACGGGGAGGTGACAGGTCCTCTTTAACTCTCCATCTCACACCCCCTAACTGTACCTCACGGACATCATTATGTTGAGAACAGTTACTACAATGACCACATTTAAAATGACCATGTAGATCCGTAGATTTACCTAACCATGTAGTAATAGTGTTACCTCTAGTTTCACTTTGTAACCTTCCCCTGACCAGTTCATCATGCAGGTTCCTGCCACGGCGGAAAGCTATGATTAGACGTGTCTCAGTTAACTCCTTCAATGTAGGTTCACCTCTTAGCAAATGCCAATGTTTGCAAATAGCAGACTTAATTATATTATCCATGGGGCTATGGTTAAATGTAAATACAAATCTCTTTGCTTCACTATCTGACTGTGTTTTTTTACGACTACCCCCTATCAAGCACCTGCGATCTGATCTCCTAGCTTTTTCAAGGGCGCTATTAATCTCCTTTTCTGGATATCCACGTCTATGCAACCAATCACTCAACTCCTTTGCTTGTTGCTCAAATTTCTCACTACTGCTATTAATGCGTTTTAACCGCACGAACTGACCGTACGGTATCGCACGTTTAACATGGGGTGGGTGATCACTTGCATAGTTCAACAACATGTTAGTTGCCGTGGGTCTGCGATATCCACTCATCTATAATTCACCATCTACCACCTGCAAATGAACATCAAGGAAATTTAATTTATCCCCTCCGAACTGTGATGTAAATCGCATATTGTATAGGTTGGAGTTCATATAGGTCACAAACCGTGGAAATTCATTTTCTGAGCCAGACCAGACAATCAATATATCATCTATATACCTAAGATATAACATTATTTTTGGCAAGAACAGATTATTTCCAGAAAAGATTACATCATCCTCCAACTCTGCTAAAAATAAATTTGCAAAAGTTGGGGCTACCGGCGTCCCCATCGCCGTTCCAGCCCACTGACCATACCATTGGTCAGCGAACTGGAAGGCATTATGGCAGAGCACAAAGTCCAGCAAGTCACTGATATACCCAACATGTTTGGTCTCCATATCTCCCATGCACCGCAATCGACGCCCGACAGCCTGCACACCCGCATTCTGAGGGATGCGAGTGTACAGGCTCTCGACGTCAATGCTCGCCAGCGACCACCCCTCCCCCCAGCCAAAATCATCCAATACCTGTAGTAATTCTTTAGTGTCTCGTAGGAATGATGGAACCTGTTTCAACAATGGTCGCAGAACCCAATCTAAATACTGGCTCTGTAACAGAACCTCTACCTGCCACTATCGGCCGCCCCGGAGGGCATTCCATGTCTTTGTGCAGTTTGGGTATCCAGTACCAATAAGGTTTTTTTGGATTTTCCACAATGAGTCGTTCTGCAAACCTTCTTGAAAAAAAGCCTATATCAACACCCTGCCGCAACAGTGATTTAATTTTAGCAACATATTCATAAGATGGATCTTTCTTTAATTTGATGTATGTGCTCTCATCACTTAACTGTCTTTGTGCTTCCCACACATAATATTCCTTTTTCAACAACACTATATTACCCCCCTTGTCTGCTGGCTTCACTATTACATCCGCTCTGGACTTAAGCCACCTAAGCGCCCTACGTTCACCCATGGTCAGATTGTCCGTCGACCTAGGGTAAATGAGAGCTTGTATTTCCTGAGCTACATAGTGCTCAAACATGTCCAGAGAGGAGCCAGCAGACAAGGGGGGTTGAAGGTAGAGGGAACGCCTCCCCAAAATCCCTCAACGGGCATAGGTGGGGGTGCCACTGAATAATCCTGTAATTCCATTTGTGACCTCAGTGCATTTTATAATACTGTCCCTGTTCCCATGCTTCTGTCCGGGAGTATCTCACACTGTCTTCCGGTCATTTATGTCTTTCCTATATTATATTGCCTTGTGGTCTGCACTTGTTGGCTGGCACACCTGCATTTCTCACCTTAGGCTGTCTGGGGACAGAACATTATGTTTATTGTAGGTGTTTCAAACATAAAAAAATTATTTACCTGCCCTAATCCCCTGCATCTGTGATTTTATGCATCAGGCAAGGCTAAGAGGAGTTCAGGTCAGGCTCTCTGCTGAGAGGAGGACATATAGTCCATTTAATGAGAGGCATGTAGTGTAGTTACTCGGACGAGCATCTCGCGACACTCGAGAAAATCTCATCAACCGTTTCCTGTAAGTTTCGGCGCTTTTTCACAGCCAATAAACATGCAGGACACTCTTTGGTACATCCTGCGATCACGTGAAACCCATATATGTCGATAGCAGCGATTGGTTGGCCAGATAAGATGACCCTGCCATAGTGTTCCAGTAGGCAGGGAATACTAGCGAAACAACCAAACAGCCCTTGTAAGCCCTTGTTTTTAAATTGTGTTACTACAGACTGCTGGCTGGGACTTGCAGTGTAGCTACCATGATTTCAGCAGCACACTGTGGTGACAGGCTGCTGGCAGAAAGGGGACATTTGGTGTTGCATACAGACCCCTAAGAAGTGCTCAGTACTACTTTATTGGGACCACTAGTTTATTTTCTGATTTCTGTATTTCTTACACAAGGCATATCTAAGTTCACTACTGCTTCCACAGTGTAAAGGGGGTGTCACAGAGTGTATATAGGTGCAGCCACCAACAGATTGTATCCCACAGCCCCCTAAAAACTAGTGGGGCCTCTACTATATTTCCTCATTTCTGTATTTCTTATGCAAGGCATACCTAAGTTCACTACTGCTTGTTCAGTGTAAAGGGGGTGTCACAGAGTGTATATAGGTGCAGCCACCAACAAATTGTATACCACAGTCCCCTAAAAACTAGTGAGCCCTCTACTATATTTTCTGATTTCTATATTTCTTACGCAAGGCCTATCTAAGCTCCATACTGTGCAGTGTCCATAAAATAGTGAAGGGTCGAGGCCGTGGGGTTCCAAGTGATGCAGTTGGCAGAGGCCGTGGTACATTCATATTCAAAGTCAAATCCAATTTGGAATCCTTGTCTTGTTCATTTTGAACCATATTATATGTGGATGTCATCTTACGGGTGTCCTCTGCCGTCCTTTCACCAGTACCTTCTACCTTTTTTGGATGTTGCTATGTTGTGTCAGGCAAAGTTTTTGGGTGGTTCATGATATGCTGCCTCTGTTTTAATGGTTCCCTGTGTTCTCACTGCCATGCTGTGTCAGGCTAAATTTTGGGGTGGTTCATATGCTACCTCAGTTTTACTGTGTGATCACTGCCATACTGTTGCCCATAATTTGGCGTAATAGTGTGATTAGATAGCCTCAGAGGCATCCATGCATGCTGCCCCTGCTGTTTCCTGTTAATTTCCGTGGTATCTATCTATCTATCTATCTATCTATCTATCTATCTACCTATCTATCTATCTATCTATCTATCTATCTATCTATCTATCTTGTATCTTAAAGTTGTTTGATGTTTTATATTCTATGTCAATCTGCATGCTGTCTGAAAGTTGTTCTTCTTTTTACCAGTATCTATAGATTACAGAGATTTTTTCTATGTCCAAAATCAATAAATCTGAGAATTTTATTTTAACCCCTGGACGACCCTGGGTGTACCTGTACGTCCATGGCCACGACCGCACTCTGAACCACCGCGGTCCCGGGTGCCGCATGTAGCCCGGGATTGCAGCTATTAGCGGGCACGGTGCGATCGCCGTATCCGCTAATTAAGTAATCGGATGCAGCTGTCAAAGTTGATAGCTGCATCCGATTACCTTATGCAGCCCTTCCCTGGTGTCTAGTGGGGTGGATCCACACGTCCGGCTCGGGCCGGGGTCAGCGAGTGCCTATCTCATTGATCTATGCTGTATAAGTATACAGCATAGATCTCAATGAGAGATCAGTGTGCTTATACTAGAAGTCCCCCAGGGGGAATAACTATAACCCCAGGTGGAATAACCCTAACCCCAGGGGGTAATAACCCTAACCCCAGTGGGAATAACCCTAACCCCAGGGGGGCTTCTAGTATAAGTGTAAAAGAAAAAAAAAGTGTTGCTAATAAAAAAAACATTCCCTAATAAAAGTTCCAATCACCCATCACAATCACATAAATCACCAATCACATAAAAAGCGATCAAAAAGTTGCATATGCGCAATCAGCTGCATCCGATTACCTTATGCAGCCCTTCCCTGGTGTCTAGTGGGGTGGATCCACACGTCCGGCTCGGGCCGGGGTCTGCACGGTAATGGCGCTGATCCCGGCTCGGCACTCCATTGCTTCCGGCTGCAGCAGCCTGAAGCAATCGAGTGCCTATCTCATTGATCTATGCTGTATAAGTATACAGCATAGATCTCAATGAGAGATCAGTGTGCTTATACTAGAAGTCCCCCAGGGGGAATAACCCTAACCCCAGGTGGAATAACCCTAACCCCAGGGGGTAATAACCCTAACCCCAGGGGGAATAACCCTAACCCCAGGGGGGCTTCTAGTATAAGTGTAAAAGAATATAAAAGTGTTGCTAATAAAAAAAAAAACATTCCCTAATAAAAGTTCCAATCACCCATCACAATCACATAAATCACCAATCACCAATCACATAAAAAGCGATCAAAAAGTTGCATATGCGCAATCAAGGCACCGATAGAAAGATCACATCATGGCCCAAAAAATGACACCTAACACAGCCCCATAGACCAAAGAATAAAAGCGTTATAAGTATGGCAATGGAGCGATTATAAGGAACATATTTTTGTTAAAAATGGTTTTAATTTTTTACAAGCCATCAAATAATATAAAAGTTATACATGTTACATATCATTGTAATCGTTTTACCCCAGGACGAACAACGTACATTAAATTCCCTCCAAATAAAAGAAATGCGGGTTTTTTTTTCAATTTCACCACACATCGCATTTTTTTCTGGTTTCACAGTGTACTTTATTAAAAAATTTGTATCCTCGCCGTGTTTCCTGGGTGCAGGTTCATTTGTAAATAGCTGTACATACGTGTAAATATATATGATTTTTTGATACATTTTCCTACTATATATATATTTGGGGAGCTGCCCATGCTCTGGCTGACCTTAGGTGTCTATAGGTGACTGTATTACGCATTTATTTATTATTCATTGTACTTAGAGGGTGACATTATGGAGTGATATTGTTCCATGATGTCTTGCAGTTTGATCATTGACCATACATTTTGACCTTGTGGACATATTAGTCCTTCTATTACATATATACGAGGGGTACTCTTTTCTTTGGGGGGTCCAATAGGACTATATATACATTGTAGTGCTTATACTTTCTTGTTATGATATGGATATAGAAAGCTGTATGCCTCTGATATACGAAGTTGATAATAATAGCTTGTATTGGATATTTTTGATGCCGGCGCATGCGTATATTTAGTGAATTATTGTATTATACATGCCTTGACACCAGTGTGTGCATATAGTTCGGCGTAACAATGGAACGTTATTAACATTGATATTTGGATGATGTATGTCTGACGTATGCTTACAGTACCAAATATGTTGGTGCTTTATGATACAGTGTGACTCGTGCTATTAGTACCTTAACGCATGCGCAGACATATGGCACTAAGGATACCGGCTGGGATTGCCTTATGAGTATATATGTTCTTTATAATGATAATGTAGTGTGTCACATTACAATATATCCGATGCAACTATGTGAAACCCGTTTCTGATGGCTGTTATAAATATAACGTTCCACAGTGATCATGTGACTCTATAGCAGCTAATCGTGATCATGTGACTTAAAGTCAGACAGACTCGGTCATGTGACCGCAAAGAACCGGACATGCGCACTAACGCATGGGCTATGCTATCGGCGCCATCCTGGAGTCAGCATGAACACATATACTCTTCATAACTATCCTGGAGTTAGCATGAATACATATGCTCTTTATAACTACAATGTAGTGTGTTTCATTGCAGTATATCCAACACAATTATGCGAAACCTGTTTTAGATGGCTGTTATAAATATAACGTTCTACAGCGATCATGTGACGTTACGTCAGTTGATCGCAATCATGTGACCTAGAGTCAGACAGACGTGGTCATGTGACCGCAATGAACCGGACATGCGCATTTACGCATGGGACACGCTTTCGGCGCCATTTTGGAGCCAGCATGGAGCAATGGGCAGCTCCCGATACACAGGTATTATCAATTATTTGTATGATTTACTTAATCATTTGATATTTTTTGTATAAATAACGGTCCCTAACCTATGTACAGTACCCCTGAGGAAGTCCGGTTGGGCGGACGGAACGCGTGGGACTCCTTTTCTTGACACCCCATCACCACCCTGTTGTTTGCTACTTATGGTGGTATCTTACTATCTTGGTCTGATTTTGATTTCACTGTCTTTGTACACGACTTCTTATACATTAGGTGATATTGCTTATGGTCTTTCTTATTTATTAGGTAACACCTCTCATAGTGCATTTATTTATTGTTATTGTGGATTGCTGGTACCATGTTATAGAACACTAACGCATTGCACGTGCACTTTATTCATACAGGGTGTGTGACATACTTAGACTGGGGTGTCATTGTGGGTGGTACTATACCGGGTACCCCCCTGTGGGATTTATATTTTAATTGTTTTTAGTTTGTGGGATCAGTAATATTTAATATTGTACCTGTTATAATAAAGTACTTTTATTTATTACATTATTTGGTGTGCTATGGTTTATGTATTTGGCATAGCTGTTTCTTTGATATAGTTATATTGGTTTATATGCTTACCATTTAGCACCCATCATTTACACTGGGTTGTGCATGTCCAACACTTTTGCTTGTTTCATGTTACATATCATTGTAATCGTTTTACCCCAGGACGAACAACGTACATTAAATTCCCTTCAAATAAAAGAAATGCGGGGTTTTTTTCAATTTCACCACACATCGCATTTTTTTCTGGTTTCACAGTGTACTTTATTAAAAAATTCAGCCTGTCTTTGCAAAGTACAATTAGTGGCGCAAAAAATAAGGGCTCATGTGGGTTTCTAGGTGAAACAATGCAAGTGCTATGGCCTTTTAAGCACAAGGAGGAAAAAACGAAAACGCAAAAATTTTAATTGGCCCGGTCCTCTGAGGGTACATCAGAATGATCATGAAACAGAAGCAGATGATTCATAGAATTTAGGCTACACATAAATATATTGTTGGTAGAGGAAACAGGATGCACTAGCCCTTTAGGCAGAATTTTGTTGTCTGGCAATGACACCTAGTGGTAGTAGGTGGCAGCACATCATGGGGACCTTTGTTTGTAACCTGCCCTTCATCATATCAGAATGTAATTTTCAGGGCTTGCTAAGAGCTGTAGTTTTGCAACAGATGCTGAGCCATAGGTTGAAGATTAGCAAAAGGAACAAGACCATGGTAAAGGTTGCTTAATAGGTCAGTTGGTTAGAGTGCTAATAACGTGAAGGTCGCGCGTTTGAACCTCATACAGACCACTCTACCTTTAATCTTAATGCAGCAAAGCTACAACATACATTATAAATGCAAAAAATCTTATGGTGAAAATCCTAACTCTTGATGGTTGCATAACGTTTAAGTCGACTGGAAACAGACTTCCAGGACGTACAGGTATGTCCAAAGTCGTCTAGGGGTTAAAAGTGTGATGTGGGGTTTGACAGGGTAAAGAGGGGAATGGATGGTCTGCTGGAGAAGCAGAGAGTAAAACTCTTCCCGTTTGGACTGCAATATATCGAAGGGATGCGTAAAGGCTGAAAGAGGGTAGGATTTCTCTCCACCAGGGCCTAAAAGCGTCCGCTGTTAACAGGATTCCAAAGGAGACCCCTTTGGATTTTGAGTCCAACGCCTTAACCACTCGGCCATCACAGCTGCCAGGGTTGGGGTCTATTCATTCGGCGGAATAAAAACTTTGCAATGAAGTTCTCCATAGATAAGATTGTTGCGACAAGGTTTTCTGCCTTTATAATGGGAGTTAGGACTCTGGTGGTGCAGCAACAAGATTTGAACTTGCAAGCATCCAGAGTTAGGAGTTTCACCAGAAGCATTTCTGCCTTTATTGTGTAGGTTGCACCTTTACTTCATAAAGATAGAGGGAAGACTGGCCCGTACAGGGATCGAACCCGCGACCTTGGCGTCATTAGCACCACGCTCTAACCAACTGAGCTAACCGGCCACGGCACGCACATGGCACGCACATGGCACGCACATGGCACGCACATGGCACGCACATGGCACGCTTTTTTTTTTCCGACATGGTTTTCCGCCTTCGGCATGGGTGGGTTAGACCACTGCTGCATAGAGACAAAATGCAAGCATCCAGAGTTAGGAGTTTCACCAGAAGCATTTCTGCCTTTACTGTGTAGGTTGCACCTTTGCTTCATAAAGATAGAGGGAAGACTGGCCCGTACAGCGATCGAACCCACAACCTTGGCGTTATTAGCACCACGCTCTAACCAACTGAGCTATACGGCCACGGCAAGCACATCGCACGCTTTTTTTTTTTCCGACATGGTTTTCCGCCTTCGGCATGGGGGGGTTAGACCTCTGCTGCATAGAGACAAAAGGTCAACTGGCCCGTACGGGGATCGAACCCGCAACCTTGGCATTATTAACACCACGCTCTAACCAACTGAGCTAACCGGCCACAGTTCACCCCCAAGCGCCTCGCTTTGTTTCCGTCTCGGCCTTTCACTCTATGGCGCATAAAGCAGCAAAGAGAATTTGGATCCGTGTGCACAGAAGCCATTGGATTTGGCTACGGCACCTTTTTTTAAAGGTGTGATGTGGGGTTTGACAGGTTGAAGAGGGCACTGTGGATGGTCTGCTGGAAAAGCAGAGAGTAAAACTCTTCCCGTTTGGACTGCAATA
The DNA here is from genome assembly GCF_027789765.1 of Dendropsophus ebraccatus. NCBI lineage: Eukaryota > Metazoa > Chordata > Amphibia > Anura > Hylidae > Dendropsophus > Dendropsophus ebraccatus. The sequence goes on along the minus strand of NC_091454.1, from coordinate 217,611,949 downwards.
TATCAAAGGGACGCGTAAAGGCTGAAAGAGGGTAGGATTTCTCTCCACCAGGGCCTAAAAGCCTCCGCTGTGAACAGGATTTGAACCTGTGCGGGGAGACCCCATTGGATTTCAAGTCCAACGCCTTAACCACTCGGCCATCACAGCTGCCACGCCTCCACTAGGACACGCCTTCCCACTTGGCGAATGTCTTTTGCAAATGACAGTCTAGCAGGTGCCGTTTGGAAATGGCAGTTTAGGGCATGGGCCCGAACGGGGGGGAATTAAGCTACTAGAGTCTGGTTCTTCACGGCAAGGGGCAGGAATAGGGAATGTCTCTCCTTACAGCTGGTTGACTTCAATTATTGATCTCTACGAGATGAAGCAGAGGTAGGTGTCCCTTCCCATGGAACACATAGAAAAGAAAAGAAAGGCACTGCGCTGTGAACAGGATTTGAACCTGTGCGGGGAGACCCCATTGGATTTCAAGTCCAACGCCTTAACCACTCGGCCATCACAGCTGACCGCTGTGCTTCCCAGCTCCCTCATCGGTGGTCATCTGTCAACTACAGCTCAGGGGCTTCGCCTTGAATGTAAGACGAGGCTTCAGAGTGCTAACTCAGCGCAGGCGTGCAACACTCTTTGCCGTTCAGAAACGGGCAACTTTGAGCTGAGAGTTCTTGGGGGGGGGGGGGGGGAGGCTATTCATTCGGCGGAATAAAAAATTTCCGATGACGTTCTGCATAGATAAGATTGTTGCAACAAGGTTTTCTGCCTTTATGATGGGAGTTAGGACTCTGGTGGTGCAGCAACAGGACTTGAACTTGCAAGCATCCAGAGTTAGGAGTTTCACCAGAAGCATTTCTGCCTTTACTGTGTAGGTTGCACCTTTGCTTCATAAAGATGGAGGGAAGACTGGCCCGTACGGGGATCGAACCCGCGACCTTGGCGTTATTAGCACCACGCTCTAACCAACTGAGCTAACCGGCCACGACACGCACATCGCACGCTTTTTTTTTCCGACATGGTTTTCCGCCTTCGGCATGGGGTGGGTTAGACCACTGCTGCATAGAGACAAAATGCAGACTGGCCCGTACGGGGATCGAACCCGCGACCTTGGCGTTATTAGCACCACGCTCTAACCAACTGAGCTAACCGGCCACGGTTCACCCCCGTGCGCCTCGCTTTGTTTCCGTCTCGGCCTTTCACTCTATGGCGCATAAAGCAGCAAAGAGAATTTGGATCCGTGTGCACAGAAGCCATTGGATTTGGCTACGGCACCTTTTTTTAAAGGTGTGATGTGGGGTTTGACAGGTTGAAGAGGGCACTGTGGATGGTCTGCTGGAAAAGCAGAGAGTAAAACTCTTCCCGTTTGGACTGCAACATATCAAAGGGACGCGTAAAGGCTGAAAGAGGGTAGGATTTCTCTCCACCAGGGCCTAAAAGCCTCCGCTGTGAACAGGATTTGAACCTGTGCGGGGAGACCCCATTGGATTTCGAGTCCAACGCCTTAACCACTCGGCCATCACAGCTGCCACGCCTCCACTAGGAGGCGTCTTCCCACTTGGCGAATGTCTTTTGCAAATGACAGTCTAGCAGGTGCCGTTTGGAAATGGCAGTTTAGGGCATGGGCCCGAACGGGGGGGAATTAAGCTACTAGAGTCTGGTTCTTCACGGCAAGGGGCAGGAATGGGGAATGTCTCTCCTTACAGCTGGTTGACTTCAATTATTGATCTCTACGAGATGAAGCAGAGGTAGGTGTCCCTTCCCATGGAACACATAGAAAAGAAAAGAAAGGCACTGCGCTGTGAACAGGATTTGAACCTGTGCGGGGAGACCCCATTGGATTTCAAGTCCAACGCCTTAACCACTCGGCCATCACAGCTGACCGCTGTGCTTCCCAGCTCCCTCATCGGTGGTCATCTGTCAACTACAGCTCAGGGGCTTCGCCTTGAATGTAAGACGAGGCTTCAGAGTGCTAACTCAGGCGTGCAACACTCTTTGCCGTTCAGAAACGGGCAACTTTGAGCTGAGAGTTCTTGGGGGGGGGGGGGGGGAGGCTATTCATTCGGCGGAATAAAAACTTTGCGATGACGTTCTGCATAGATAAGATTGTTGCAACAAGGTTTTCTGCCTTTATGATGGGAGTTAGGACTCTGGTGGTGCAGCAACAGGACTTGAACTTGCAAGCATCCAGAGTTAGGAGTTTCACCAGAAGCATTTCTGCCTTTACTGTGTAGGTTGCACCTTTGCTTCATAAAGATGGAGGGAAGACTGGCCCGTACGGGGATCGAACCCGCGACCTTGGCGTTATTAGCACCACGCTCTAACCAACTGAGCTAACCGGCCACGACACGCACATCGCACGCTTTTTTTTTCCGACATGGTTTTCCGCCTTCGGCATGGGGTGGGTTAGACCACTGCTGCATAGAGACAAAAGGTCAACTGGCCCGTACGGGGATCGAACCCGCGATCTTGGCGTTATTAGCACCACGCTCTAACCAACTGAGCTAACCGGCCACGGTACGCACGTCGCACGTCGCACGTTTTTTTTTTTCCGACATGGTTTTCCGCCTTCGGCATGGTGGGTTAGACCACTGCTGCATAGAGACAAAATGCAGACTGGCCCGTACGGGGATCGAACCCACGACCTTGGCGTTATTAGCACCACGCTCTAACCAACTGAGCTAACCGGCCACGGTTCACCCCCGTGCGCCTCGCTTTGTTTCCGTCTCGGCCTTTCACTCTATGGCGCATAAAGCAGCAAAGAGAATTTGGATCCGTGTGCACATAAGCCATTGGATTTGGCTACGGCACCTTTTTTTAAAAGTGTGATGTGGGGTTTGACAGGTTGAAGAGGGCACTGTGGATGGTCTGCTGGAAAAGCAGAGAGTAAAACTCTTCCCGTTTGGACTGCAACATATCAAAGGGACGCGTAAAGGCTGAAAGAGGGTAGGATTTCTCTCCACCAGGGCCTAAAAGCCTCCGCTGTGAACAGGATTTGAACCTGTGCGGGGAGACCCCATTGGATTTCGAGTCCAACGCCTTAACCACTCGGCCATCACAGCTGCCACGCCTCCACTAGGACACGCCTTCCCACTTGGCAAATGTCTTTTGCAAATGACAGTCTAGCAGGTGCCTTTTGGAAATGGCAGTTTAGGGCATGGGCCCGAACGGGGGGGAATTAAGCTACTAGAGTCTGGTTCTTCACGGCAAGGGGCAGGAATGGGGAATGTCTCTCCTTACAGCTGGTTGACTTCAATTATTGATCTCTACGAGATGAAGCAGAGGTAGGTGTCCCTTCCCATGGAACACATAGAAAAGAAAAGAAAAGAAAGGCACTGCGCTGTGAACAGGATTTGAACCTGTGCGGGGAGACCCCATTGGATTTCAAGTCCAACGCCTTAACCACTCGGCCATCACAGCTGACCGCTGTGCTTCCCAGCTCCCTCATCGGTGGTCATCTGTCAACTACAGCTCAGGGGCTTCGCCTTGAATGTAAGACGAGGCTTCAGAGTGCTAACTCAGCGCAGGCGTGCAACACTCTTTGCCGTTCAGAAACGGGCAACTTTGAGCTGAGAGTTCTTGGGGGGGGGGGGGAGGCTATTCATTCGGCGGAATAAAAACTTTGCGATGACGTTCTGCATAGATAAGATTGTTGCAACAAGGTTTTCTGCCTTTATGATGGGAGTTAGGACTCTGGTGGTGCAGCAACAGGACTTGAACTTGCAAGCATCCAGAGTTAGGAGTTTCACCAGAAGCATTCCTGCCTTTACTGTGTAGGTTGCACCTTTGCTTCATAAAGATGGAGGGAAGACTGGCCCGTACGGGGATCGAACCCGCGACCTTGGCGTTATTAGCACCACGCTCTAACCAACTGAGCTAACCGGCCACGACACGCACATCGCACGCTTTTTTTTTTCCGACATGGTTTTCCGCCTTCGGCATGGGGTGGGTTAGACCACTGCTGCATAGAGACAAAAGGTCAACTGGCCCGTACGGGGATCGAACCCGGGACCTTGGCGTTATTAGCACCACGCTCTAACCAACTGAGCTAACCGGCCACGGTACACACGTCGCACGTTTTTTTTTTTTCCGACATGGTTTTCCGCCTTCGGCATGGTGGGTTAGACCACTGCTGCATAGAGACAAAATGCAGACTGGCCCGTACGGGGATCGAACCCGCGACCTTGGCGTTATTAGCACCACGCTCTAACCAACTGAGCTAACCGGCCACGGTTCACCCCCGTGCGCCTCGCTTTGTTTCCGTCTCGGCCTTTCACTCTATGGCGCATAAAGCAGCAAAGAGAATTTGGATCCGTGTGCACAGAAGCCATTGGATTTGGCGACGGCACCTTTTTTTAAAGGTGTGATGTGGGGTTTGACAGGTTGAAGAGGGCACTGTGGATGGTCTGCTGGAAAAGCAGAGAGTAAAACTCTTCCCGTTTGGACTGCAATATATCAAAGGGACGCGTAAAGGCTGAAAGAGGGTAGGATTTCTCTCCACCAGGGCCTAAAAGCCTCCGCTGTGAACAGGATTTGAACCTGTGCGGGGAGACCCCATTGGATTTCGAGTCCAACGCCTTAACCACTCGGCCATCACAGCTGCCACGCCTCCACTAGGACACGCCTTCCCACTTGGCGAATGTCTTTTGCAAATGACAGTCTAGCAGGTGCCGTTTGGAAATGGCAGTTTAGGGCATGGGCCCGAACGGGGGGGAATTAAGCTACTAGAGTCTGGTTCTTCACGGCAAGGGGCAGGAATGGGGAATGTCTCTCCTTACAGCTGGTTGACTTCAATTATTGATCTCTACGAGATGAAGCAGAGGTAGGTGTCCCTTCCCATGGAACACATAGAAAAGAAAAGAAAAGAAAGGCACTGCGCTGTGAACAGGATTTGAACCTGTGCGGGGAGACCCCATTGGATTTCAAGTCCAACGCCTTAACCACTCGGCCATCACAGCTGACCGCTGTGCTTCCCAGCTCCCTCATCGGTGGTCATCTGTCAACTACAGCTCAGGGGCTTCGCCTTGAATGTAAGACGAGGCTTCAGAGTGCTAACTCAGCGCAGGCGTGCAACACTCTTTGCCGTTCAGAAACGGGCAACTTTGAGCTGAGAGTTCTTGGGGGGGGGGGGAGGCTATTCATTCGGCGGAATAAAAACTTTGCGATGACGTTCTGCATAGATAAGATTGTTGCAACAAGGTTTTCTGCCTTTATGATGGGAGTTAGGACTCTGGTGGTGCAGCAACAGGACTTGAACTTGCAAGCATCCAGAGTTAGGAGTTTCACCAGAAGCATTTCTGCCTTTACTGTGTAGATTGCACCTTTGCTTCATAAAGATGGAGGGAAGACTGGCCCGTACGGGGATCGAACCCGCGACCTTGGCGTTATTAGCACCACGCTCTAACCAACTGAGCTAACCGGCCACGACACGCACATCGCACGCTTTTTTTTTCCGACATGGTTTTCCGCCTTCGGCATGGGGGGGGAGGTTAGACCACTGCTGCATAGAGACAAAAGGTCAACTGGCCCGTACGGGGATCGAACCCGCGACCTTGGCGTTATTAGCACCACGCTCTAACCAACTGAGCTAACCGGCCACGGTACACACGTCGCACGTTTTTTTTTTTCCGACATGGTTTTCCGCCTTCGGCATGGTGGGTTAGACCACTGCTGCATAGAGACAAAATGCAGACTGGCCCGTACGGGGATCGAACCCGCGACCTTGGCGTTATTAGCACCACGCTCTAACCAACTGAGCTAACCGGCCACGGTTCACCCCCGTGCGCCTCGCTTTGTTTCCGTCTCGGCCTTTCACTCTATGGCGCATAAAGCAGCAAAGAGAATTTGGATCCGTGTGCACAGAAGCCATTGGATTTGGCGACGGCACCTTTTTTTAAAGGTGTGATGTGGGGTTTGACAGGTTGAAGAGGGCACTGTGGATGGTCTGCTGGAAAAGCAGAGAGTAAAACTCTTCCCGTTTGGACTGCAATATATCAAAGGGACGCGTAAAGGCTGAAAGAGGGTAGGATTTCTCTCCACCAGGGCCTAAAAGCCTCCGCTGTGAACAGGATTTGAACCTGTGCGGGGAGACCCCATTGGATTTCGAGTCCAACGCCTTAACCACTCGGCCATCACAGCTGCCACGCCTCCACTAGGACACGCCTTCCCACTTGGCGAATGTCTTTTGCAAATGACAGTCTAGCAGGTGCCGTTTGGAAATGGCAGTTTAGGGCATGGGCCCGAACGGGGGGGAATTAAGCTACTAGAGTCTGGTTCTTCACGGCAAGGGGCAGGAATGGGGAATGTCTCTCCTTACAGCTGGTTGACTTCAATTATTGATCTCTACGAGATAAAGCAGAGGTAGGTGTCCCTTCCCATGGAACACATAGAAAAGAAAAGAAAGGCACTCCGCTGTGAACAGGATTTGAACCTGTGCGGGGAGACCCCATTGGATTTCGAGTCCAACGCCTTAACCACTCGGCCATCACAGCTGCCACGCCTCCACTAGGAGGCGTCTTCCCACTTGGCGAATGTCTTTTGCAAATGACAGTCTAGCAGGTGCCGTTTGGAAATGGCAGTTTAGGGCATGGGCCCGAACGGGGGGGAATTAAGCTACTAGAGTCTGGTTCTTCACGGCAAGGGGCAGGAATGGGGAATGTCTCTCCTTACAGCTGGTTGACTTCAATTATTGATCTCTACGAGATGAAGCAGAGGTAGGTGTCCCTTCCCATGGAACACATAGAAAAGAAAAGAAAGGCACTGCGCTGTGAACAGGATTTGAACCTGTGCGGGGAGACCCCATTGGATTTCAAGTCCAACGCCTTAACCACTCGGCCATCACAGCTGACCGCTGTGCTTCCCAGCTCCCTCATCGGTGGTCATCTGTCAACTACAGCTCAGGGGCTTCGCCTTGAATGTAAGACGAGGCTTCAGAGTGCTAACTCAGGCGTGCAACACTCTTTGCCGTTCAGAAACGGGCAACTTTGAGCTGAGAGTTCTTGGGGGGGGGGGGGGGGAGGCTATTCATTCGGCGGAATAAAAACTTTGCGATGACGTTCTGCATAGATAAGATTGTTGCAACAAGGTTTTCTGCCTTTATGATGGGAGTTAGGACTCTGGTGGTGCAGCAACAGGACTTGAACTTGCAAGCATCCAGAGTTAGGAGTTTCTCCAGAAGCATTTCTGCCTTTACTGTGTAGATTGCACCTTTGCTTCATAAAGATGGAGGGAAGACTGGCCCGTACGGGGATCGAACCCGCGACCTTGGCGTTATTAGCACCACGCTCTAACCAACTGAGCTAACCGGCCACGACACGCACATCGCACGCTTTTTTTTTTTCCGACATGGTTTTCCGCCTTCGGCATGGGGTGGGTTAGACCACTGCTGCATAGAGACAAAAGGTCAACTGGCCCGTACGGGGATCGAACCCGCGATCTTGGCGTTATTAGCACCACGCTCTAACCAACTGAGCTAACCGGCCACGGTACGCACGTCGCACGTCGCACGTTTTTTTTTTTTCCGACATGGTTTTCCGCCTTCGGCATGGTGGGTTAGACCACTGCTGCATAGAGACAAAATGCAGACTGGCCCGTACGGGGATCGAACCCACGACCTTGGCGTTATTAGCACCACGCTCTAACCAACTGAGCTAACCGGCCACGGTTCACCCCCGTGCGCCTCGCTTTGTTTCCGTCTCGGCCTTTCACTCTATGGCGCATAAAGCAGCAAAGAGAATTTGGATCCGTGTGCACATAAGCCATTGGATTTGGCTACGGCACCTTTTTTTAAAAGTGTGATGTGGGGTTTGACAGGTTGAAGAGGGCACTGTGGATGGTCTGCTGGAAAAGCAGAGAGTAAAACTCTTCCCGTTTGGACTGCAACATATCAAAGGGACGCGTAAAGGCTGAAAGAGGGTAGGATTTCTCTCCACCAGGGCCTAAAAGCCTCCGCTGTGAACAGGATTTGAACCTGTGCGGGGAGACCCCATTGGATTTCGAGTCCAACGCCTTAACCACTCGGCCATCACAGCTGCCACGCCTCCACTAGGACACGCCTTCCCACTTGGCAAATGTCTTTTGCAAATGACAGTCTAGCAGGTGCCTTTTGGAAATGGCAGTTTAGGGCATGGGCCCGAACGGGGGGGAATTAAGCTACTAGAGTCTGGTTCTTCACGGCAAGGGGCAGGAATGGGGAATGTCTCTCCTTACAGCTGGTTGACTTCAATTATTGATCTCTACGAGATGAAGCAGAGGTAGGTGTCCCTTCCCATGGAACACATAGAAAAGAAAAGAAAAGAAAGGCACTGCGCTGTGAACAGGATTTGAACCTGTGCGGGGAGACCCCATTGGATTTCAAGTCCAACGCCTTAACCACTCGGCCATCACAGCTGACCGCTGTGCTTCCCAGCTCCCTCATCGGTGGTCATCTGTCAACTACAGCTCAGGGGCTTCGCCTTGAATGTAAGACGAGGCTTCAGAGTGCTAACTCAGCGCAGGCGTGCAACACTCTTTGCCGTTCAGAAACGGGCAACTTTGAGCTGAGAGTTCTTGGGGGGGGGGGGGAGGCTATTCATTCGGCGGAATAAAAACTTTGCGATGACGTTCTGCATAGATAAGATTGTTGCAACAAGGTTTTCTGCCTTTATGATGGGAGTTAGGACTCTGGTGGTGCAGCAACAGGACTTGAACTTGCAAGCATCCAGAGTTAGGAGTTTCACCAGAAGCATTCCTGCCTTTACTGTGTAGGTTGCACCTTTGCTTCATAAAGATGGAGGGAAGACTGGCCCGTACGGGGATCGAACCCGCGACCTTGGCGTTATTAGCACCACGCTCTAACCAACTGAGCTAACCGGCCACGACACGCACGTCGCACGCTTTTTTTTTCCGACATGGTTTTCCGCCTTCGGCATGGGGTGGGTTAGACCACTGCTGCATAGAGACAAAAGGTCAACTGGCCCGTACGGGGATCGAACCCGCGACCTTGGCGTTATTAGCACCACGCTCTAACCAACTGAGCTAACCGGCCACGACACGCACATCGCACGCTTTTTTTTTCCGACATGGTTTTCCGCCTTCGGCATGGGGTGGGTTAGACCACTGCTGCATAGAGACAAAAGGTCAACTGGCCCGTACGGGGATCGAACCCGGGACCTTGGCGTTATTAGCACCACGCTCTAACCAACTGAGCTAACCGGCCACGGTACGCACGTCGCACGTTTTTTTTTTTCCGACATGGTTTTCCGCCTTCGGCATGGTGGGTTAGACCACTGCTGCATAGAGACAAAATGCAGACTGGCCCGTACGGGGATCGAACCCGCGACCTTGGCGTTATTAGCACCACGCTCTAACCAACTGAGCTAACCGGCCACGGTTCACCCCCGTGCGCCTCGCTTTGTTTCCGTCTCGGCCTTTCACTCTATGGCGCATAAAGCAGCAAAGAGAATTTGGATCCGTGTGCACAGAAGCCATTGGATTTGGCTACGGCACCTTTTTTTAAAGGTGTGATGTGGGGTTTGACAGGTTGAAGAGGGCACTGTGGATGGTCTGCTGGAAAAGCAGAGAGTAAAACTCTTCCCGTTTGGACTGCAATATATCAAAGGGACGCGTAAAGGCTGAAAGAGGGTAGGATTTCTCTCCACCAGGGCCTAAAAGCCTCCGCTGTGAACAGGATTTGAACCTGTGCGGGGAGACCCCATTGGATTTCGAGTCCAACGCCTTAACCACTCGGCCATCACAGCTGCCACGCCTCCACTAGGACACGCCTTCCCACTTGGCGAATGTCTTTTGCAAATGACAGTCTAGCAGGTGCCGTTTGGAAATGGCAGTTTAGGGCATGGGCCCGAACGGGGGGGAATTAAGCTACTAGAGTCTGGTTCTTCACGGCAAGGGGCAGGAATGGGGAATGTCTCTCCTTACAGCTGGTTGACTTCAATTATTGATCTCTACGAGATGAAGCAGAGGTAGGTGTCCCTTCCCATGGAACACATAGAAAAGAAAAGAAAAGAAAGGCACTGCGCTGTGAACAGGATTTGAACCTGTGCGGGGAGACCCCATTGGATTTCAAGTCCAACGCCTTAACCACTCGGCCATCACAGCTGACCGCTGTGCTTCCCAGCTCCCTCATCGGTGGTCATCTGTCAACTACAGCTCAGGGGCTTCGCCTTGAATGTAAGACGAGGCTTCAGAGTGCTAACTCAGCGCAGGCGTGCAACACTCTTTGCCGTTCAGAAACGGGCAACTTTGAGCTGAGAGTTCTTGGGGGGGGGGGGAGGCTATTCATTCGGCGGAATAAAAACTTTGCGATGACGTTCTGCATAGATAAGATTGTTGCAACAAGGTTTTCTGCCTTTATGATGGGAGTTAGGACTCTGGTGGTGCAGCAACAGGACTTGAACTTGCAAGCATCCAGAGTTAGGAGTTTCACCAGAAGCATTTCTGCCTTTACTGTGTAGGTTGCACCTTTGCTTCATAAAGATGGAGGGAAGACTGGCCCGTACGGGGATCGAACCCGCGACCTTGGCGTTATTAGCACCACGCTCTAACCAACTGAGCTAACCGGCCACGACACGCACATCGCACGCTTTTTTTTTCCGACATGGTTTTCCGCCTTCGGCATGGGGTGGGTTAGACCACTGCTGCATAGAGACAAAAGGTCAACTGGCCCGTACGGGGATCGAACCCGCGACCTTGGCGTTATTAGCACCACGCTCTAACCAACTGAGCTAACCGGCCACGGTACGCACATCGCACGTTTTTTTTTTTTCCGACATGGTTTTCCGCCTTCGGCATGGTGGGTTAGACCACTGCTGCATAGAGACAAAATGCAGACTGGCCCGTACGGGGATCGAACCCGCGACCTTGGCGTTATTAGCACCACGCTCTAACCAACTGAGCTAACCGGCCACGGTTCACCCCCGTGCGCCTCGCTTTGTTTCCGTCTCGGCCTTTCACTCTATGGCGCATAAAGCAGCAAAGAGAATTTGGATCCGTGTGCACAGAAGCCATTGGATTTGGCTACGGCACCTTTTTTTAAAGGTGTGATGTGGGGTTTGACAGGTTGAAGAGGGCACTGTGGATGGTCTGCTGGAAAAGCAGAGAGTAAAACTCTTCCCGTTTGGACTGCAACATATCAAAGGGACGCGTAAAGGCTGAAAGAGGGTAGGATTTCTCTCCACCAGGGCCTAAAAGCCTCCGCTGTGAACAGGATTTGAACCTGTGCGGGGAGACCCCATTGGATTTCGAGTCCAACGCCTTAACCACTCGGCCATCACAGCTGCCACGCCTCCACTAGGACACGCCGTCCCACTTGGCGAATGTCTTTTGCAAATGACAGTCTAGCAGGTGCCGTTTGGAAATGGCAGTTTAGGGCATGGGCCCGAACGGGGGGGAATTAAGCTACTAGAGTCTGGTTCTTCACGGCAAGGGGCAGGAATGGGGAATGTCTCTCCTTACAGCTGGTTGACTTCAATTATTGATCTCTACGAGATAAAGCAGAGGTAGGTGTCCCTTCCCATGGAACACATAGAAAAGAAAAGAAAGGCACTGCGCTGTGAACAGGATTTGAACCTGTGCGGGGAGACCCCATTGGATTTCAAGTCCAACGCCTTAACCACTCGGCCATCACAGCTGACCGCCGTGCTTCCCAGCTCCCTCATCGGTGGTCATCTGTCAACTACAGCTCAGGGGCTTCGCCTTGAATGTAAGACGAGGCTTCAGAGTGCTAACTCAGCGCAGGCGTGCAACACTCTTTGCCGTTCAGAAACGGGCAACTTTGAGCTGAGAGTTCTTGGGGGGGGGGGGGAGGCTATTCATTCGGCGGAATAAAAACTTTGCGATGACGTTCTGCATAGATAAGATTGTTGCAACAAGGTTTTCTGCCTTTATGATGGGAGTTAGGACTCTGGTGGTGCAGCAACAGGACTTGAACTTGCAAGCATCCAGAGTTAGGAGTTTCACCAGAAGCATTTCTGCCTTTACTGTGTAGATTGCACCTTTGCTTCATAAAGATGGAGGGAAGACTGGCCCGTACGGGGATCGAACCCGCGACCTTGGCGTTATTAGCACCACGCTCTAACCAACTGAGCTAACCGGCCACGACACGCACATCGCACGCTTTTTTTTTCCGACATGGTTTTCCGCCTTCGGCATGGGGTGGGTTAGACCACTGCTGCATAGAGACAAAAGGTCAACTGGCCCGTACGGGGATGGAACCCGCGACCTTGGCGTTATTAGCACCACGCTCTAACCAACTGAGCTAACCGGCCACGGTTCACCCCCGTGCGCCTCGCTTTGTTTCCGTCTCGGCCTTTCACTCTATGGCGCATAAAGCAGCAAAGAGAATTTGGATCCGTGTGCACAGAAGCCATTGGATTTGGCGACGGCACCTTTTTTTAAAGGTGTGATGTGGGGTTTGACAGGTTGAAGAGGGCACTGTGGATGGTCTGCTGGAAAAGCAGAGAGTAAAACTCTTCCCGTTTGGACTGCAACATATCAAAGGGACGCGTAAAGGCTGAAAGAGGGTAGGATTTCTCTCCACCAGGGCCTAAAAGCCTCCGCTGTGAACAGGATTTGAACCTGTGCGGGGAGACCCCATTGGATTTCGAGTCCAACGCCTTAACCACTCGGCCATCACAGCTGCCACGCCTCCACTAGGACACGCCTTCCCACTTGGCGAATGTCTTTTGCAAATGACAGTCTAGCAGGTGCCGTTTGGAAATGGCAGTTTAGGGCATGGGCCCGAACGGGGGGGAATTAAGCTACTAGAGTCTGGTTCTTCACGGCAAGGGGCAGGAATGGGGAATGTCTCTCCTTACAGCTGGTTGACTTCAATTATTGATCTCTACGAGATAAAGCAGAGGTAGGTGTCCCTTCCCATGGAACACATAGAAAAGAAAAGAAAGGCACTGCGCTGTGAACAGGATTTGAACCTGTGCGGGGAGACCCCATTGGATTTCAAGTCCAACGCCTTAACCACTCGGCCATCACAGCTGACCGCTGTGCTTCCCAGCTCCCTCATCGGTGGTCATCTGTCAACTACAGCTCAGGGGCTTCGCCTTGAATGTAAGACGAGGCTTCAGAGTGCTAACTCAGCGCAGGCGTGCAACACTCTTTGCCGTTCAGAAACGGGCAACTTTGAGCTGAGAGTTCTTGGGGGGGGGGGAGGCTATTCATTCGGCGGAATAAAAACTTTGCGATGACGTTCTGCATAGATAAGATTGTTGCAACAAGGTTTTCTGCCTTTATGATGGGAGTTAGGACTCTGGTGGTGCAGCAACAGGACTTGAACTTGCAAGCATCCAGAGTTAGGAGTTTCACCAGAAGCATTTCTGCCTTTACTGTGTAGGTTGCACCTCTGCTTCTTAAAGATGGAGGGAAGATTGGCCCGTACGGGGATCGAACCCGCGACCTTGGCGTTATTAGCACCACGCTCTAACCAACTGAGCTAACCGGCCACGACACGCACATCGCTCGCTTTTTTTTTCCGACATGGTTTTCCGCCTTCGGCATGGGGTGGGTTAGACCACTGCTGCATAGAGACAAAAGGTCAACTGGCCCGTACGGGGATCGAACCCGCGACCTTGGCGTTATTAGCACCACGCTCTAACCAACTGAGCTAACCGGCCACGGTACGCACATCGCACGTTTTTTTTTTTCCGACATGGTTTTCCGCCTTCGGCATGGTGGGTTAGACCACTGCTGCATAGAGACAAAATGCAGACTGGCCCGTACGGGGATCGAACCCGCGACCTTGGCGTTATTAGCACCACGCTCTAACCAACTGAGCTAACCGGCCACGCTTCACCCCCGTGCGCCTCGCTTTGTTTCCGTCTCGGCCTTTCACTCTATGGCGCATAAAGCAGCAAAGAGAATTTGGATCCGTGTGCACAGAAGCCATTGGATTTGGCTACGGCACCTTTTTTTAAAGGTGTGATGTGGGGTTTGACAGGTTGAAGAGGGCACTGTGGATGGTCTGCTGGAAAAGCAGAGAGTAAAACTCTTCCCGTTTGGACTGCAATATATCAAAGGGACGCGTAAAGGCTGAAAGAGGGTAGGATTTCTCTCCACCAGGGCCTAAAAGCCTCCGCTGTGAACAGGATTTGAACCTGTGCGGGGAGACCCCATTGGATTTCGAGTCCAACGCCTTAACCACTCGGCCATCACAGCTGCCACGCCTCCACTAGGACACGCCTTCCCACTTGGCGAATGTCTTTTGCAAATGACAGTCTAGCAGGTGCCGTTTGGAAATGGCAGTTTAGGGCATGGGCCCGAACGGGGGGGAATTAAGCTACTAGAGTCTGGTTCTTCACGGCAAGGGGCAGGAATGGGGAATGTCTCTCCTTACAGCTGGTTGACTTCAATTATTGATCTCTACGAGATGAAGCAGAGGTAGGTGTCCCTTCCCATGGAACACATAGAAAAGAAAAGAAAGGCACTGCGCTGTGAACAGGATTTGAACCTGTGCGGGGAGACCCCATTGGATTTCAAGTCCAACGCCTTAACCACTCGGCCATCACAGCTGACCGCTGTGCTTCCCAGCTCCCTCATCGGTGGTCATCTGTCAACTACAGCTCAGGGGCTTCGCCTTGAATGTAAGACGAGGCTTCAGAGTGCTAACTCAGCGCAGGCGTGCAACACTCTTTGCCGTTCAGAAACGGGCAACTTTGAGCTGAGAGTTCTTGGGGGGGGGGGGGGAGGCTATTCATTCGGCGGAATAAAAACTTTCCGATGACGTTCTGCATAGATAAGATTGTTGCAACAAGGTTTTCTGCCTTTATGATGGGAGTTAGGACTCTGGTGGTGCAGCAACAGGACTTGAACTTGCAAGCATCCAGAGTTAGGAGTTTCACCAGAAGCATTTCTGCCTTTACTGTGTAGGTTGCACCTTTGCTTCATAAAGATGGAGGGAAGACTGGCCCGTACGGGGATCGAACCCGCGACCTTGGCGTTATTAGCACCACGCTCTAACCAACTGAGCTAACCGGCCACGACACGCACATCGCACGCTTTTTTTTTCCGACATGGTTTTCCGCCTTCGGCATGGGGTGGGTTAGACCACTGCTGCATAGAGACAAAAGGTCAACTGGCCCGTACGGGGATCGAACCCGCGACCTTGGCGTTATTAGCACCACGCTCTAACCAACTGAGCTAACCGGCCACGGTACGCACGTCGCACGTTTTTTTTTTTTCCGACATGGTTTTCCGCCTTCGGCATGGTGGGTTAGACCACTGCTGCATAGAGACAAAATGCAGACTGGCCCGTACGGGGATCGAACCCGCGACCTTGGCGTTATTAGCACCACGCTCTAACCAACTGAGCTAACCGGCCACGGTTCACCCCCGTGCGCCTCGCTTTGTTTCCGTCTCGGCCTTTCACTCTATGGCGCATAAAGCAGCAAAGAGAATTTGGATCCGTGTGCAGAGAAGCCATTGGATTTGGCTACGGCACCTTTTTTTAAAGGTGTGATGTGGGATTTGACAGGTTGAAGAGGGCACTGTGGATGGTCTGCTGGAAAAGCAGAGAGTAAAACTCTTCCCGTTTGGACTGCAACATATCAAAGGGATGCGTAAAGGCTGAAAGAGGGTAGGATTTCTCTCCACCAGGGCCTAAAAGGCTCCGCTGTGAACAGGATTTGAACCTGTGCGGGGAGACCCCATTGGATTTCGAGTCCAACGCCTTAACCACTCGGCCATCACAGCTGCCACGCCTCCACTAGGACACGCCTTCCCACTTGGCGAATGTCTTTTGCAAATGACAGTCTAGCAGGTGCCGTTTGGAAATGACAGTTTAGGGCATGGGCCCGAACGGGGGGGAATTAAGCTACTAGAGTCTGGTTCTTCACGGCAAGGGGCAGGAATGGGGAATGTCTCTCCTTACAGCTGGTTGACTTCAATTATTGATCTCTACGAGATGAAGCAGAGGTAGGTGTCCCTTCCCATGGAACACATAGAAAATAAAAGAAAGGCACTGCGCTGTGAACAGGATTTGAACCTGTGCGGGGAGACCCCATTGGATTTCAAGTCCAACGCCTTAACCACTCGGCCATCACAGCTGACCGCTGTGCTTCCCAGCTCCCTCATCGGTGGTCATCTGTCAACTACAGCTCAGGGGCTTCGCCTTGAATGTAAGACGAGGCTTCAGAGTGCTAACTCAGCGCAGGCGTGCAACACTCTTTGCCGTTCAGAAACGGGCAACTTTGAGCTGAGAGTTCTTGGGGGGGGGGGGTGGAGGCTATTCATTCGGCGGAATAAAAACTTTCCGATGACGTTCTGCATAGATAAGATTGTTGCAACAAGGTTTTCTGCCTTTATGATGGGAGTTAGGACTCTGGTGGTGCAGCAACAGGACTTGAACTTGCAAGCATCCAGAGTTAGGAGTTTCACCAGAAGCATTTCTGCCTTTACTGTGTAGGTTGCACCTTTGCTTCTTAAAGATGGAGGGAAGACTGGCCCGTACGGGGATCGAACCCGCGACCTTGGCGTTATTAGCACCACGCTCTAACCAACTGAGCTAACCGGCCACGACACGCACATCGCACGCTTTTTTTTTCCGACATGGTTTTCCGCCTTCGGCATGGGGTGGGTTAGACCACTGCTGCATAGAGACAAAAGGTCAACTGGCCCGTAAGGGGATCGAACCCGCGACCTTGGCGTTATTAGCACCACGCTCTAACCAACTGAGCTAACCGGCCACGGTACGCACGTCGCACGTTTTTTTTTTTCCGACATGGTTTTCCGCCTTCGGCATGGTGGGTTAGACCACTGCTGCATAGAAACAAAGTGCAGACTGGCCCGTACGGGGATCGAACCCGCGACCTTGGCGTTATTAGCACCACGCTCTAACCAACTGAGCTAACCGGCCACGGTTCACCCCCGTGCGCCTCGCTTTGTTTCCGTCTCGGCCTTTCACTCTATGGCGCATAAAGCAGCAAAGAGAATTTGGATCCGTGTGCAGAGAAGCCATTGGATTTGGCTACGGCACCTTTTTTTAAAGGTGTGATGTGGGATTTGACAGGTTGAAGAGGGCACTGTGGATGGTCTGCTGGAAAAGCAGAGAGTAAAACTCTTCCCGTTTGGACTGCAACATATCAAAGGGATGCGTAAAGGCTGAAAGAGGGTAGGATTTCACTCCACCAGGGCCTAAAAGCCTCCGCTGTGAACAGGATTTGAACCTGTGCGGGGAGACCCCATTGGATTTCGAGTCCAACGCCTTAACCACTCGGCCATCACAGCTGCCACGCCTCCACTAGGACACGCCTTCCCACTTGGCGAATGTCTTTTGCAAATGACAGTCTAGCAGGTGCCGTTTGGAAATGACAGTTTAGGGCATGGGCCCGAACGGGGGGAATTAAGCTTCTAGAGTCTGGTTCTTCACGGCAAGGGGCAGGAATGGGGAATGTCTCTCCTTACAGCTGGTTGACTTCAATTATTGATCTCTACGAGATGAAGCAGAGGTAGGTGTCCCTTCCCATGGAACACATAGAAAAGAAAAGAAAGGCACTGCGCTGTGAACAGGATTTGAACCTGTGCGGGGAGACCCCATTGGATTTCAAGTCCAACGCCTTAACCACTCGGCCATCACAGCTGACCGCTGTGCTTCCCAGCTCCCTCATCGGTGGTCATCTGTCAACTACAGCTCAGGGGCTTCGCCTTGAATGTAATACGAGGCTTCAGAGTGCTAACTCAGCGCAGGCGTGCAACACTCTTTGCCGTTCAGAAACGGGCAACTTTGAGCTGAGAGTTCTTGGGGGGGGGGGGGAGACTATTCATTCGGCGGAATAAAAACTTTCTGATGACGTTCTGCATAGATAAGATTGTTGCAACAAGGTTTTCTGCCTTTATGATGGGAGTTAGGACTCTGGTGGTGCAGCAACAGGACTTGAACTTGCAAGCATCCAGAGTTAGGGGTTTCACCAGAAGCATTTCTGCCTTTACTGTGTAGGTTGCACCTTTGCTTCATAAAGATGGAGGGAAGACTGGCCCGTACGGGGATCGAACCCGCGACCTTGGCGTTATTAGCACCACGCTCTAACCAACTGAGCTAACCGGCCACGACACGCACATCGCACGCTTTTTTTTTCCGACATGGTTTTCCGCCTTCGGCATGGGGTGGGTTAGACCACTGCTGCATAGAGACAAAAGGTCAACTGGCCCGTACGGGGATCGAACCCGCGACCTTGGCGTTATTAGCACCACGCTCTAACCAACTGAGCTAACCGGCCACGGTACACACGTCGCACGTTTTTTTTTTTCCGACATGGTTTTCCGCCTTCGGCATGGTGGGTTAGACCACTGCTGCATAGAGACAAAATGCAGACTGGCCCGTACGGGGATCGAACCCGCGACCTTGGCTTTATTAGCACCACGCTCTAACCAACTGAGCTAACCGGCCACGGTTCACCCCCGTGCGCCTCGCTTTGTTTCCGTCTCGGCCTTTCACTCTATGGCGCATAAAGCAGCAAAGAGAATTTGGATCCGTGTGCACAGAAGCCATTGGATTTGGCTACGGCACCTTTTTTTAAAGGTGTGATGTGGGATTTGACAGGTTGAAGAGGGCACTGTGGATGGTCTGCTGGAAAAGCAGAGAGTAAAACTCTTCCCGTTTGGACTGCAACATATCAAAGGGATGCGTAAAGGCTGAAAGAGGGTAGGATTTCTCTCCACCAGGGCCTAAAAGCCTCCGCTGTGAACAGGATTTGAACCTGTGCGGGGAGACCCCATTGGATTTCGAGTCCAACGCCTTAACCACTCGGCCATCACAGCTGCCACGCCTCCACTAGGACACGCCTTCCCACTTGGCGAATGTCTTTTGCAAATGACAGTCTAGCAGGTGCCGTTTGGAAATGACAGTTTAGGGCATGGGCCCGAACGGGGGGGAATTAAGCTACTAGAGTCTGGTTCTTCACGGCAAGGGGCAGGAATGGGGAATGTCTCTCCTTACAGCTGGTTGACTTCAATTATTGATCTCTACGAGATGAAGCAGAGGTAGGTGTCCCTTCCCATGGAACACATAGAAAGAAAAGAAAGGCACTGCGCTGTGAACAGGATTTGAACCTGTGCGGGGAGACCCCATTGGATTTCAAGTCCAACGCCTTAACCACTCGGCCATCACAGCTGACCGCTGTGCTTCCCAGCTCCCTCATCGGTGGTCATCTGTCAACTACAGCTCAGGGGCTTCGCCTTGAATGTAAGACGAGGCTTCAGAGTGCTAACTCAGCGCAGGCGTGCAACACTCTTTGCCGTTCAGAAACGGGCAACTTTGAGCTGAGAGTTCTTGGGGGGGGGGGGAGGCTATTCATTCGGCGGAATAAAAACTTTCCGATGACGTTCTGCATAGATAAGATTGTTGCAACAAGGTTTTCTGCCTTTATGATGGGAGTTAGGACTCTGGTGGTGCAGCAACAGGACTTGAACTTGCAAGCATCCAGAGTTAGGAGTTTCACCAGAAGCATTTCTGCCTTTACTGTGTAGGTTGCACCTTTGCTTCATAAAGATGGAGGGAAGACTGGCCCGTACGGGGATCGAACCCGCGACCTTGGCGTTATTAGCACCACGCTCTAACCAACTGAGCTAACCGGCCACGACACGCACATCGCACGCTTTTTTTTTTCCGACATGGTTTTCCGCCTTCGGCATGGGGTGGGTTAGACCACTGCTGCATAGAGACAAAAGGTCAACTGGCCCGTACGGGGATCGAACCCGCGACCTTGGCGTTATTAGCACCACGCTCTAACCAACTGAGCTAACCGGCCACGGTACACACGTCGCACGTTTTTTTTTTTCCGACATGGTTTTCCGCCTTCGGCATGGTGGGTTAGACCACTGCTGCATAGAGACAAAATGCAGACTGGCCCGTACGGGGATCGAACCCGCGACCTTGGCGTTATTAGCACCACGCTCTAACCAACTGAGCTAACCGGCCACGGTTCACCCCCGTGCGCCTCGCTTTGTTTCCGTCTCGGCCTTTCACTCTATGGCGCATAAAGCAGCAAAGAGAATTTGGATCCGTGTGCAGAGAAGCCATTGGATTTGGCTACGGCACCTTTTTTTAAAGGTGTGATGTGGGATTTGACAGGTTGAAGAGGGCACTGTGGATGGTCTGCTGGAAAAGCAGAGAGTAAAACTCTTCCCGTTTGGACTGCAACATATCAAAGGGATGCGTAAAGGCTGAAAGAGGGTAGGATTTCTCTCCACCAGGGCCTAAAAGCCTCCGCTGTGAACAGGATTTGAACCTGTGCGGGGAGACCCCATTGGATTTCGAGTCCAACGCCTTAACCACTCGGCCATCACAGCTGCCACGCCTCCACTAGGACACGCCTTCCCACTTGGCGAATGTCTTTTGCAAATGACAGTCTAGCAGGTGCCGTTTGGAAATGACAGTTTAGGGCATGGGCCCGAACGGGGGGGGAATTAAGCTACTAGAGTCTGGTTCTTCACGGCAAGGGGCAGGAATGGGGAATGTCTCTCCTTACAGCTGGTTGACTTCAATTATTGATCTCTACGAGATGAAGCAGAGGTAGGTGTCCCTTCCCATGGAACACATAGAAAAGAAAAGAAAGGCACTGCGCTGTGAACAGGATTTGAACCTGTGCGGGGAGACCCCATTGGATTTCAAGTCCAACGCCTTAACCACTCGGCCATCACAGCTGACCGCTGTGCTTCCCAGCTCCCTCATCGGTGGTCATCTGTCAACTACAGCTCAGGGGCTTCGCCTTGAATGTAAGACGAGGCTTCAGAGTGCTAACTCAGCGCAGGCGTGCAACACTCTTTGCCGTTCAGAAACGGGCAACTTTGAGCTGAGAGTTCTTGGGGGGGGGGGGGGGGGAGGCTATTCATTCGGCGGAATAAAAACTTTCCGATGACGTTCTGCATAGATAAGATTGTTGCAACAAGGTTTTCTGCCTTTATGATGGGAGTTAGGACTCTGGTGGTGCAGCAACAGGACTTGAACTTGCAAGCATCCAGAGTTAGGAGTTTCACCAGAAGCATTTCTGCCTTTACTGTGTAGGTTGCACCTTTGCTTCATAAAGATGGAGGGAAGACTGGCCCGTACGGGGATCGAACCCGCGACCTTGGCGTTATTAGCACCACGCTCTAACCAACTGAGCTAACCGGCCACGGCAAGGGGCAGGAATGGGGAATGTCTCTCCTTACAGCTGGTTGACTTCAATTATTGATCTCTACGAGATGAAGCAGAGGTAGGTGTCCCTTCCCATGGAACACATAGAAAAGAAAAGAAAGGCACTGCGCTGTGAACAGGATTTGAACCTGTGCGGGGAGACCCCATTGGATTTCAAGTCCAACGCCTTAACCACTCGGCCATCACAGCTGACCGCTGTGCTTCCCAGCTCCCTCATCGGTGGTCATCTGTCAACTACAGCTCAGGGGCTTTCGCCTTGAATGTAAGACGAGGCTTCAGAGTGCTAACTCAGCGCAGGCGTGCAACACTCTTTGCCGTTCAGAAACGGGCAACTTTGAGCTGAGAGTTCTTGGGGGGGGGGGGGGAGGCTATTCATTCGGCGGAATAAAAACTTTCCGATGACGTTCTGCATAGATAAGATTGTTGCAACAAGGTTTTCTGCCTTTATGATGGGAGTTAGGACTCTGGTGGTGCAGCAACAGGACTTGAACTTGCAAGCATCCAGAGTTAGGAGTTTCACCAGAAGCATTTCTGCCTTTACTGTGTAGGTTGCACCTTTGCTTCATAAAGATGGAGGGAAGACTGGCCCGTACGGGGATCGAACCCGCGACCTTGGCGTTATTAGCACCACGCTCTAACCAACTGAGCTAACCGGCCACGACACGCACATCGCACGCTTTTTTTTTTCCGACATGGTTTTCCGCCTTCGGCATGGGGTGGGTTAGACCACTGCTGCATAGAGACAAAGGTCAACTGGCCCGTACGGGGATCGAACCCGCGACCTTGGCGTTATTAGCACCACGCTCTAACCAACTGAGCTAACCGGCCACGGTACGCACATCGCACGTTTTTTTTTTTTCCGACATGGTTTTCCGCCTTCGGCATGGTAGGTTAGACCACTGCTGCATAGAGACAAAATGCAGACTGGCCCGTACGGGGATCGAACCCGCGACCTTGGCGTTATTAGCACCACGCTCTAACCAACTGAGCTAACCGGCCACGGTTCACCCCCGTGCGCCTCGCTTTGTTTCCGTCTCGGCCTTTCACTCTATGGCGCATAAAGCAGCAAAGAGAATTTGGATCCGTGTGCAGAGAAGCCATTGGATTTGGCTACGGCACCTTTTTTTAAAGGTGTGATGTGGGATTTGACAGGTTGAAGAGGGCACTGTGGATGGTCTGCTGGAAAAGCAGAGAGTAAAACTCTTCCCGTTTGGACTGCAACATATCAAAGGGATGCGTAAAGGCTGAAAGAGGGTAGGATTTCTCTCCACCAGGGCCTAAAAGCCTCCGCTGTGAACAGGATTTGAACCTGTGCGGGGAGACCCCATTGGATTTCGAGTCCAACGCCTTAACCACTCGGCCATCACAGCTGCCACGCCTCCACTAGGACACGCCTTCCCACTTGGCGAATGTCTTTTGCAAATGACAGTCTAGCAGGTGCCGTTTGGAAATGACAGTTTAGGGCATGGGCCCGAACGGGGGGGAATTAAGCTACTAGAGTCTGGTTCTTCACGGCAAGGGGCAGGAATGGGGAATGTCTCTCCTTACAGCTGGTTGACTTCAATTATTGATCTCTACGAGATGAAGCAGAGGTAGGTGTCCCTTCCCATGGAACACATAGAAAAGAAAAGAAAGGCACTGCGCTGTGAACAGGATTTGAACCTGTGCGGGGAGACCCCATTGGATTTCAAGTCCAACGCCTTAACCACTCGGCCATCACAGCTGACCGCTGTGCTTCCCAGCTCCCTCATCGGTGGTCATCTGTCAACTACAGCTCAGGGGCTTTCGCCTTGAATGTAAGACGAGGCTTCAGAGTGCTAACTCAGCGCAGGCGTGCAACACTCTTTGCCGTTCAGAAACGGGCAACTTTGAGCTGAGAGTTCTTGGGGGGGGGGGAGGCTATTCATTCGGCGGAATAAAAACTTTCCGATGACGTTCTGCATAGATAAGATTGTTGCAACAAGGTTTTCTGCCTTTATGATGGGAGTTAGGACTCTGGTGGTGCAGCAACAGGACTTGAACTTGCAAGCATCCAGAGTTAGGAGTTTCACCAGAAGCATTTCTGCCTTTACTGTGTAGGTTGCACCTTTGCTTCATAAAGATGGAGGGAAGACTGGCCCGTACGGGGATCGAACCCGCGACCTTGGCGTCATTAGCACCACGCTCTAACCAACTGAGCTAACCGGCCACGACACGCACATCGCACGCTTTTTTTTTCCGACATGGTTTTCCGCCTTCGGCATGGGGTGGGTTAGACCACTGCTGCATAGAGACAAAAGGTCAACTGGCCCGTACGGGGATCGAACCCGCGACCTTGGCGTTATTAGCACCACGCTCTAACCAACTGAGCTAACCGGCCACGGTACGCACGGCGCACGTTTTTTTTTTTTCCGACATGGTTTTCCGCCTTCGGCATGGTGGGTTAGACCACTGCTGCATAGAGACAAAATGCAGACTGGCCCGTACGGGGATCGAACCCGCGACCTTGGCGTTATTAGCACCACGCTCTAACCAACTGAGCTAACCGGCCACGGTTCACCCCCGTGCGCCTCGCTTTGTTTCCGTCTCGGCCTTTCACTCTATGGCGCATAAAGCAGCAAAGAGAATTTGGATCCGTGTGCAGAGAAGCCATTGGATTTGGCTACGGCACCTTTTTTTAAAGGTGTGATGTGGGATTTGACAGGTTGAAGAGGGCACTGTGGATGGTCTGCTGGAAAAGCAGAGAGTAAAACTCTTCCCGTTTGGACTGCAACATATCAAAGGGATGCGTAAAGGCTGAAAGAGGGTAGGATTTCTCTCCACCAGGGCCTAAAAGCCTCCGCTGTGAACAGGATTTGAACCTGTGCGGGGAGACCCCATTGGATTTCGAGTCCAACGCCTTAACCACTCGGCCATCACAGCTGCCACGCCTCCACTAGGACACGCCTTCCCACTTGGCGAATGTCTTTTGCAAATGACAGTCGAGCAGGTGCCGTTTGGAAATGACAGTTTAGGGCATGGGCCCGAATGGGGGGGAATTAAGCTACTAGAGTCTGGTTCTTCACGACAAGGGGCAGGAATGGGGAATGTCTCTCCTTACAGCTGGTTGACTTCAATTATTGATCTCTACGAGATGAAGCAGAGGTAGGTGTCCCTTCCCATGGAACACATAGAAAAGAAAAGAAAGGCACTGCGCTGTGAACAGGATTTGAACCTGTGGGGGGAGACCCCATTGGATTTCAAGTCCAACGCCTTAACCACTCGGCCATCACAGCTGACCGCTGTGCTTCCCAGCTCCCTCATCGGTGGTCATCTGTCAACTACAGCTCAGGGGCTTTCGCCTTGAATGTAAGACGAGGCTTCAGAGTGCTAACTCAGCGCAGGCGTGCAACACTCTTTGCCGTTCAGAAACGGGCAACTTTGAGCTGAGAGTTCTTGGGGGGGGGGGGGGAGGCTATTCATTCGGCGGAATAAAAACTTTCCGATGACGTTCTGCATAGATAAGATTGTTGCAACAAGGTTTTCTGCCTTTATGATGGGAGTTAGGACTCTGGTGGTGCAGCAACAGGACTTGAACTTGCAAGCATCCAGAGTTAGGAGTTTCACCAGAAGCATTTCTGCCTTTACTGTGTAGGTTGCACCTTTGCTTCATAAAGATGGAGGGAAGACTGGCCCGTGTGGGGATCGAACCCGCGACCTTGGCGTTATTAGCACCACGCTCTAACCAACTGAGCTAACCGGCCACGGCAAGGGGCAGGAATGGGGAATGTCTCTCCTTACAGCTGGTTGACTTCAATTATTGATCTCTACGAGATGAAGCAGAGGTAGGTGTCCCTTCCCATGGAACACATAGAAAAGAAAAGAAAGGCACTGCGCTGTGAACAGGATTTGAACCTGTGCGGGGAGACCCCATTGGATTTCAAGTCCAACGCCTTAACCACTCGGCCATCACAGCTGACCGCTGTGCTTCCCAGCTCCCTCATCGGTGGTCATCTGTCAACTACAGCTCAGGGGCTTTCGCCTTGAATGTAAGACGAGGCTTCAGAGTGCTAACTCAGCGCAGGCGTGCAACACTCTTTGCCGTTCAGAAACGGGCAACTTTGAGCTGAGAGTTCTTGGGGGGGGGGGGGAGGCTATTCATTCGGCGGAATAAAAACTTTCCGATGACGTTCTGCATAGATAAGATTGTTGCAACAAGGTTTTCTGCCTTTATGATGGGAGTTAGGACTCTGGTGGTGCAGCAACAGGACTTGAACTTGCAAGCATCCAGAGTTAGGAGTTTCACCAGAAGCATTTCTGCCTTTACTGTGTAGGTTGCACCTTTGCTTCATAAAGATGGAGGGAAGACTGGCCCGTACGGGGATCGAACCCGCGACCTTGGCGTTATTAGCACCACGCTCTAACCAACTGAGCTAACCGGCCACGACACGCACATCGCACGATTTTTTTTTTCCGACATGGTTTTCCGCCTTCGGCATGGGGTGGGTTAGACCACTGCTGCATAGAGAAAAAGGTCAACTGGCCCGTACGGGGATCGAACCCGCGACCTTGGCGTTATTAGCACCACGCTCTAACCAACTGAGCTAACCGGCCACGGTACGCACGTCGCACGTTTTTTTTTTTCCGACATGGTTTTCCGCCTTCGGCATGGTGGGTTAGACCACTGCTGCATAGAGACAAAATGCAGACTGGCCCGTACGGGGATCGAACCCGCGACCTTGGCGTTATTAGCACCACGCTCTAACCAACTGAGCTAACCGGCCACGGTTCACCCCCGTGCGCCTCGCTTTGTTTCCGTCTCGGCCTTTCACTCTATGGCGCATAAAGCAGCAAAGAGAATTTGGATCCGTGTGCAGAGAAGCCATTGGATTTGGCTACGGCACCTTTTTTTAAAGGTGTGATGTGGGATTTGACAGGTTGAAGAGGGCACTGTGGATGGTCTGCTGGAAAAGCAGAGAGTAAAACTCTTCCCGTTTGGACTGCAACATATCAAAGGGATGCGTAAAGGCTGAAAGAGGGTAGGATTTCTCTCCACCAGGGCCTAAAAGCCTCCGCTGTGAACAGGATTTGAACCTGTGCGGGGAGACCCCATTGGATTTCGAGTCCAACGCCTTAACCACTCGGCCATCACAGCTGCCACGCCTCCACTAGGACACGCCTTCCCACTTGGCGAATGTCTTTTGCAAATGACAGTCTAGCAGGTGCCGTTTGGAAATGACAGTTTAGGGCATGGGCCCGAACGGGGGGGAATTAAGCTACTAGAGTCTGGTTCTTCACGGCAAGGGGCAGGAATGGGGAATGTCTCTCCTTACAGCTGGTTGACTTCAATTATTGATCTCTACGAGATGAAGCAGAGGTAGGTGTCCCTTCCCATGGAACACATAGAAAAGAAAAGAAAGGCACTGCGCTGTGAACAGGATTTGAACCTGTGCGGGGAGACCCCATTGGATTTCAAGTCCAACGCCTTAACCACTCGGCCATCACAGCTGACCGCTGTGCTTCCCAGCTCCCTCATCGGTGGTCATCTGTCAACTACAGCTCAGGGGCTTTCGCCTTGAATGTAAGACGAGGCTTCAGAGTGCTAACTCAGCGCAGGCGTGCAACACTCTTTGCCGTTCAGAAACGGGCAACTTTGAGCTGAGAGTTCTTGGGGGGGGGGGGAGGCTATTCATTCGGCGGAATAAAAACTTTGCGATGACGTTCTGCATAGATAAGATTGTTGCAACAAGGTTTTCTGCCTTTATGATGGGAGTTAGGACTCTGGTGGTGCAGCAACAGGACTTGAACTTGCAAGCATCCAGAGTTAGGAGTTTCACCAGAAGCATTTCTGCCTTTACTGTGTAGGTTGCACCTTTGCTTCATAAAGATGGAGGGAAGACTGGCCCGTACGGGGATCGAACCCGCGACCTTGGCGTTATTAGCACCACGCTCTAACCAACTGAGCTAACCGGCCACGACACGCACATCGCACGCTTTTTTTTTCCGACATGGTTTTCCGCCTTCGGCATGGGGTGGGTTAGACCACTGCTGCATAGAGACAAAAGGTCAACTGGCCCGTACGGGGATCGAACCCGCGACCTTGGCGTTATTAGCACCACGCTCTAACCAACTGAGCTAACCGGCCACGGTACACACGTCGCACGTTTTTTTTTTTCCGACATGGTTTTCCGCCTTCGGCATGGTGGGTTAGACCACTGCTGCATAGAGACAAAATGCAGACTGGCCCGTACGGGGATCGAACCCGCGACCTTGGCGTTATTAGCACCACGCTCTAACCAACTGAGCTAACCGGCCACGGTTCACCCTCGTGCGCCTCGCTTTGTTTCCGTCTCGGCCTTTCACTCTATGGCGCATAAAGCAGCAAAGAGAATTTGGATCCGTGTGCAGAGAAGCCATTGGATTTGGCTACGGCACCTTTTTTTAAAGGTGTGATGTGGGATTTGACAGGTTGAAGAGGGCACTGTGGATGGTCTGCTGGAAAAGCAGAGAGTAAAACTCTTCCCGTTTGGACTGCAACATATCAAAGGGATGCGTAAAGGCTGAAAGAGGGTAGGATTTCTCTCCACCAGGGCCTAAAAGCCTCTGCTGTGAACAGGATTTGAACCTGTGCGGGGAGACCCCATTGGATTTCGAGTCCAACGCCTTAACCACTCGGCCATCACAGCTGCCACGCCTCCACTAGGACACGCCTTCCCACTTGGCGAATGTCTTTTGCAAATGACAGTCTAGCAGGTGCCGTTTGGAAATGACAGTTTAGGGCATGGGCCCGAACGGGGGGGAATTAAGCTACTAGAGTCTGGTTCTTCACGGCAAGGGGCAGGAATGGGGAATGTCTCTCCTTACAGCTGGTTGACTTCAATTATTGATCTCTACGAGATGAAGCAGAGGTAGGTGTCCCTTCCCATGGAACACATAGAAAAGAAAAGAAAGGCACTGCGCTGTGAACAGGATTTGAACCTGTGCGGGGAGACCCCATTGGATTTCAAGTCCAACGCCTTAACCACTCGGCCATCACAGCTGACCGCTGTGCTTCCCAGCTCCCTCATCGGTGGTCATCTGTCAACTACAGCTCAGGGGCTTTCGCCTTGAATGTAAGACGAGGCTTCAGAGTGCTAACTCAGCGCAGGCGTGCAACACTCTTTGCCGTTCAGAAACGGGCAACTTTGAGCTGAGAGTTCTTGGGGGGGGGGGGGAGGCTATTCATTCGGCGGAATAAAAACTTTCCGATGACGTTCTGCATAGATAAAATTGTTGCAACAAGGTTTTCTGCCTTTATGATGGGAGTTAGGACTCTGGTAGTGCAGCAACAGGACTTGAACTTGCAAGCATCCAGAGTTAGGAGTTTCACCAGAAGCATTTCTGCCTTTACTGTGTAGGTTGCACCTTTGCTTCATAAAGATGGAGGGAAGACTGGCCCGTACGGGGATCGAACCCGCGACCTTGGCGTTATTAGCACCACGCTCTAACCAACTGAGCTAACCGGCCACGACACGCACATCGCACGCTTTTTTTTTCCGACATGGTTTTCCGCCTTCGGCATGGGGTGGGTTAGACCACTGCTGCATAGAGACAAAAGGTCAACTGGCCCGTACGGGGATCGAACCCGCGACCTTGGCGTTATTAGCACCACGCTCTAACCAACTGAGCTAACCGGCCACGGTACGCACGTTGCACGTTTTTTTTTTTTCCGACATGGTTTTCCGCCTTCGGCATGGTGGGTTAGACCACTGCTGCATAGAGACAAAATGCAGACTGGCCCGTACGGGGATCGAACCCGCGACCTTGGCGTTATTAGCACCACGCTCTAACCAACTGAGCTAACCGGCCACGGTTCACCCCCGTGCGCCTCGCTTTGTTTCCGTCTCGGCCTTTCACTCTATGGCGCATAAAGCAGCAAAGAGAATTTGGATCCGTGTGCAGAGAAGCCATTGGATTTGGCTACGGCACCTTTTTTTAAAGGTGTGATGTGGGATTTGACAGGTTGAAGAGGGCACTGTGGATGGTCTGCTGGAAAAGCAGAGAGTAAAACTCTTCCCGTTTGGACTGCAACATATCAAAGGGATGCGTAAAGGCTGAAAGAGGGTAGGATTTCTCTCCACCAGGGCCTAAAAGCCTCCGCTGTGAACAGGATTTGAACCTGTGCGGGGAGACCCCATTGGATTTCAAGTCCAACGCCTTAACCACTCGGCCATCACAGCTGACCGCTGTGCTTCCCAGCTCCCTCATCGGTGGTCATCTGTCAACTACAGCTCAGGGGCTTCGCCTTGAATGTAAGACGAGGCTTCAGAGTGCTAACTCAGCGCAGGCGTGCAACACTCTTTGCCGTTCAGAAACGGGCAACTTTGAGCTGAGAGTTCTTGGGGGGGGGGGGAGGCTATTCATTCGGCGGAATAAAAACTTTCCGATGACGTTCTGCATAGATAAGATTGTTGCAACAAGGTTTTCTGCCTTTATGATGGGAGTTAGGACCCTGGTGGTGCAGCAACAGGACTTGAACTTGCAAGCATCCAGAGTTAGGAGTTTCACCAGAAGCATTTCTGCCTTTACTGTGTAGGTTGCACCTTTGCTTCATAAAGATGGAGGAAAGACTGGCCCGTACGGGGATCGAACCCGCGACCTTGGCGTTATTAGCACCACGCTCTAACCAACTGAGCTAACCGGCCACGACACGCACATCGCACGCTTTTTTTTTCCGACATGGTTTTCCGCCTTCGGCATGGGGTGGGTTAGACCACTGCTGCATAGAGACAAAAGGTCAACTGGCCCGTACGGGGATCGAACCCGCGACCTTGGCGTTATTAGCACCACGCTCTAACCAACTGAGCTAACCGGCCACGGTACGCACGGCGCACGTTTTTTTTTTTTCCGACATGGTTTTCCGCCTTCGGCATGGTGGGTTAGACCACTGCTGCATAGAGACAAAATGCAGACTGGCCCGTACGGGGATCGAACCCGCGACCTTGGCGTTATTAGCACCACGCTCTAACCAACTAAGCTAACCGGCCACGGTTCACCCCCGTGCGCCTCGCTTTGTTTCCGTCTCGGCCTTTCACTCTATGGCGCATAAAGCAGCAAAGAGAATTTGGATCCGTGTGCAGAGAAGCCATTGGATTTGGCTACGGCACCTTTTTTTAAAGGTGTGATGTGGGATTTGACAGGTTGAAGAGGGCACTGTGGATGGTCTGCTGGAAAAGCAGAGAGTAAAACTCTTCCCGTTTGGACTGCAACATATCAAAGGGATGCGTAAAGGCTGAAAGAGGGTAGGATTTCTCTCCACCAGGGCCTAAAAGCCTCCGCTGTGAACAGGATTTGAACCTGTGCGGGGAGACCCCATTGGATTTCGAGTCCAACGCCTTAACCACTCGGCCATCACAGCTGCCACGCCTCCACTAGGACACGCCTTCCCACTTGGCGAATGTCTTTTGCAAATGACAGTCTAGCAGGTGCCGTTTGGAAATGACAGTTTAGGGCATGGGCCCGAACGGGGGGGAATTAAGCTACTAGAGTCTGGTTCTTCACGGCAAGGGGCAGGAATGGGGAATGTCTCTCCTTACAGCTGGTTGACTTCAATTATTGATCTCTACGAGATGAAGCAGAGGTAGGGGTCCCTTCCCATGGAACACATAGAAAAGAAAAGAAAGGCACTGCGCTGTGAACAGGATTTGAACCTGTGCGGGGAGACCCCGTTGGATTTCAAGTCCAACGCCTTAACCACTCGGCCATCACAGCTGACCGCTGTGCTTCCCAGCTCCCTCATCGGTGGTCATCTGTCAACTACAGCTCAGGGGCTTCGCCTTGAATGTAAGACGAGGCTTCAGAGTGCTAACTCAGCGCAGGCGTGCAACACTCTTTGCCGTTCAGAAACGGGCAACTTTGAGCTGAGAGTTCTTGGGGGGGGGGGAGGCTATTCATTCGGCGGAATAAAAACTTTCCGATGACGTTCTGCATAGATAAGATTGTTGCAACAAGGTTTTCTGCCTTTATGATGGGAGTTAGGACTCTGGTGGTGCAGCAACAGGACTTGAACTTGCAAGCATCCAGAGTTAGGAGTTTCACCAGAAGCATTTCTGCCTTTACTGTGTAGGTTGCACCTTTGCTCATAAACATGGAGGGAAGACTGGCCCGTACGGGGATCGAACCCGCGACCTTGGCGTTATTAGCACCACGCTCTAACCAACTGAGCTAACCGGCCACGACACGCACATCGCACGCTTTTTTTTTCTGACATGGTTTTCCGCCTTCGGCATGGGGTGGGTTAGACCACTGCTGCATAGAGACAAAAGGTCAACTCGCCCGTACGGGGATCGAACCCGCGACCTTGGCGTTATTAGCACCACGCTCTAACCAACTGAGCTAACCGGCCACGGTACGCACGTCGCACGTTTTTTTTTTTCCGACATGGTTTTCCGCCTTCGGCATGGTGGGTTAGACCACTGCTGCATAGAGACAAAATGCAGACTGGCCCGTGCGGGGATCGAACCCGCGACCTTGGCGTTATTAGCACCACGCTCTAACCAACTGAGCTAACCGGCCACGGTTCACCCCCGTGCGCCTCGCTTTGTTTCCGTCTCGGCCTTTCACTCTATGGCGCATAAAGCAGCAAAGAGAATTTGGATCCGTGTGCAGAGAAGCCATTGGATTTGGCTACGGCACCTTTTTTTAAAGGTGTGATGTGGGATTTGACAGGTTGAAGAGGGCACTGTGGATGGTCTGCTGGAAAAGCAGAGAGTAAAACTCTTCCCGTTTGGACTGCAACATATCAAAGGGATGCGTAAAGGCTGAAAGAGGGTAGGATTTCTCTCCACCAGGGCCTAAAAGCCTCCGCTGTGAACAGGATTTGAACCTGTGCGGGGAGACCCCATTGGATTTCGAGTCCAACGCCTTAACCACTCGGCCATCACAGCTGCTACGCCTCCACTAGGACACGCCTTCCCACTTGGCGAATGTCTTTTGCAAATGACAGTCTAGCAGGTGCCGTTTGGAAATGACAGTTTAGGGCATGGGCCCGAACGGGGGGAATTAAGCTACTAGAGTCTGGTTCTTCACGGCAAGGGGCAGGAATGGGGAATGTCTCTCCTTACAGCTGGTTGACTTCAATTATTGATCTCTACGAGATGAAGCAGAGGTAGGTGTCCCTTCCCATGGAACACATAGAAAAGAAAAGAAAGGCACTGCGCTGTGAACAGGATTTGAACCTGTGCGGGGAGACCCCATTGGATTTCAAGTCCAACGCCTTAACCACTCGGCCATCACAGCTGACCGCTGTGCTTCCCAGCTCCCTCATCGGTGGTCATCTGTCAACTACAGCTCAGGGGCTTCGCCTTGAATGTAAGACGAGGCTTCAGAGTGCTAACTCAGCGCAGGCGTGCAACACTCTTCGCCTTTCAGAAACGGGCAACTTTGAGCTGAGAGTTCTTGGGGGGGGGGGGGGGGGGGGGAGGCTATTCATTCGGCGGAATAAAAACTTTCCGACGACGTTCTGCATAGATAAGATTGTTGCAACAAGGTTTTCTGCCTTTATGATGGGAGTTAGGACTCTGGTGGTGCAGTAACAGGACTTGAACTGGCAAGCATCCAGAGTTAGGAGTTTCACCAGAAGCATTTCTGCCTTTACTGTGTAGGTTGCACCTTTGCTTCATAAAGATGGAGGGAAGACTGGCCCGTACGGGGATCGAACCCGCGACCTTGGCGTTATTAGCACCACGCTCTAACCAACTGAGCTAACCGGCCACGACACGCACATCGCACGCTTTTTTTTTCCGACATGGTTTTCCGCCTTCGGCATGGGGTGGGTTAGACCACTGCTGCATAGAGACAAAAGGTCAACTGGCCCGTACGGGGATCGAACCCGCGACCTTGGCGTTATTAGCACCACGCTCTAACCAACTGAGCTAACCGGCCACGGTACGCACGTCGCACGTTTTTTTTTTTTCCGACATGGTTTTCCGCCTTCGGCATGGTGGGTTAGACCACTGCTGCATAGAGACGAAATGCAGACTGGCCCGTACGGGGATCGAACCCGCGACCTTGGCGTTATTAGCACCACGCTCTAACCAACTGAGCTAACCGGCCACGGTTCACCCCCGTGCGCCTCGCTTTGTTTCCGTCTCGGCCTTTCACTCTATGGCGCATAAAGCAGCAAAGAGAATTTGGATCCGTGTGCAGAGAAGCCATTGGATTTGGCTACGGCACCTTTTTTTAAAGGTGTGATGTGGGATTTGACAGGTTGAAGAGGGCACTGTGGATGGTCTGCTGGAAAAGCAGAGAGTAAAACTCTTCCCGTTTGGACTGCAACATATCAAAGGGATGCGTAAAGGCTGAAAGAGGGTAGGATTTCTCTCCACCAGGGCCTAAAAGCCTCCGCTGTGAGCAGGATTTGAACCTGTGCGGGGAGACCCCATTGGATTTCGAGTCCAACGCCTTAACCACTCGGCCATCACAGCTGCCACGCCTCCACTAGGACACGCCTTCCCACTTGGCGAATGTCTTTTGCAAATGACAGTCTAGCAGGTGCCGTTTGGAAATGACAGTTTAGGGCATGGGCCCGAACGGGGGGGAATTAAGCTACTGGAGTCTGGTTCTTCAAGGCAAGGGGCAGGAATGGGGAATGTCTCTCCTTACAGCTGGTTGACTTCAATTATTGATCTCTACGAGATGAAGCAGAGGTAGGTGTCCCTTCCCATGGAACACATAGAAAAGAAAAGAAAGGCACTGCGCTGTGAACAGGATTTGAACCTGTGCGGGGAGACCCCATTGGATTTCAAGTCCAACGCCTTAACCACTCGGCCATCACAGCTGACCGCTGTGCTTCCCAGCTCCCTCATCGGTGGTCATCTGTCAACTACAGCTCAGGGGCTTCGCCTTGAATGTAAGACGAGGCTTCAGAGTGCTAACTCAGCGCAGGCGTGCAACACTCTTTGCCGTTCAGAAACGGGCAACTTTGAGCTGAGAGTTCTTGGGGGGGGGGGGGGGGAGGCTATTCATTCGGCGGAATAAAAACTTTCCGATGACGTTCTGCATAGATAAGATTGTTGCAACAAGGTTTTCTGCCTTTATGATGGGAGTTAGGACTCTGGTGGTGCAGCAACAGGACTTGAACTTGCAAGCATCCAGAGTTAGGAGTTTCACCAGAAGCATTTCTGCCTTTACTGTGTAGGTTGCACCTTTGCTTCATAAAGATGGAGGGAAGACTGGCCCGTACGGGGATCGAACCCGCGACCTTGGCGTTATTAGCACCACGCTCTAACCAACTGAGCTAACCGGCCACGACACGCACATCGCACGCTTTTTTTTTCCGACATGGTTTTCCGCCTTCGGCATGGGGTGGGTTAGACCACTGCTGCATAGAGACAAAAGGTCAACTGGCCCGTACGGGGATCGAACCCGCGACCTTGGCGTTATTAGCACCACGCTCTAACCAACTGAGCTAACCGGCCACGGTACGCACGTCGCACGTCGCACGTTTTTTTTTTTCCGACATGGTTTTCCGCCTTCGGCATGGTGGGTTAGACCACTGCTGCATAGAGACGAAATGCAGACTGGCCCGTACGGGGATCGAACCCGCGACCTTGGCGTTATTAGCACCACGCTCTAACCAACTGAGCTAACCGGCCACGGTTCACCCCCGTGCGCCTCGCTTTGTTTCCGTCTCGGCCTTTCACTCTATGGCGCATAAAGCAGCAAAGAGAATTTGGATCCGTGTGCAGAGAAGCCATTGGATTTGGCTACGGCACCTTTTTTTAAAGGTGTGATGTGGGATTTGACAGGTTGAAGAGGGCACTGTGGATGGTCTGCTGGAAAAGCAGAGAGTAAAACTCTTCCCGTTTGGACTGCAACATATCAAAGGGATGCGTAAAGGCTGAAAGAGGGTAGGATTTCTCTCCACCAGGGCTAAAAGCCTCCGCTGTGAACAGGATTTGAACCTGTGCGGGGAGACCCCATTGGATTTCGAGTCCAACGCCTTAACCAATCGGCCATCACAGCTGCCACGCCTCCACTAGGACACGCCTTCCCACTTGGCGAATGTCTTTTGCAAATGACAGTCTAGCAGGTGCCGTTTGGAAATGACAGTTTAGGGCATGGGCCCGAACGGGGGGGAATTAAGCTACTGGAGTCTGGTTCTTCAAGGCAAGGGGCAGGAATGGGGAATGTCTCTCCTTACAGCTGGTTGACTTCAATTATTGATCTCTACGAGATGAAGCAGAGGTAGGTGTCCCTTCCCATGGAACACATAGAAAAGAAAAGAAAGGCACTGCGCTGTGAACAGGATTTGAACCTGTGCGGGGAGACCCCATTGGATTTCAAGTCCAACGCCTTAACCACTCGGCCATCACAGCTGACCGCTGTGCTTCCCAGCTCCCTCATCGGTGGTCATCTGTCAACTACAGCTCAGGGGCTTCGCCTTGAATGTAAGACGAGGCTTCAGAGTGCTAACTCAGCGCAGGCGTGCAAACACTCTTTGCCGTTCAGAAACCGGGCAACTTTGAGCTGAGAGTTCTTGGGGGGGGGGGGGGGGGAGGCTATTCATTCGGCGGAATAAAAAACTTTCCGATGACGTTCTGCATAGATAAGATTGTTGCAACAAGGTTTTCTGCCTTTATGATGGGAGTTAGGACTCTGGTGGTGCAGCAACAGGACTTGAACTTGCAAGCATCCAGAGTTAGGAGTTTCACCAGAAGCATTTCTGCCTTTACTGTATAGGTTGCACCTTTGCTTCATAAAGATGGAGGGAAGACTGGCCCGTACGGGATCGAACCCGCGACCTTGGCGTTATTAGCACCACGCTCTAACCAACTGAGCTAACCGGCCACGACACGCACATCGCACGCTTTTTTTTTCGACATGGTTTTCCGCCTTCGGCATGGGGTGGGTTAGACCACTGCTGCATAGAGACAAAAGGTCAACTGGCCCGTACGGGGATCGAACCCGCGACCTTGGCGTTATTAGCACCACGCTCTAACCAACTGAGCTAACCGGCCACGGTACGCACATCGCACGTTTTTTTTTTTCCGACATGGTTTTCCGCCTTCGGCATGGTGGGTTAGACCACTGCTGCATAGAGACAAAATGCAGACTGGCCCGTACGGGGATCGAACCCGCGACCTTGGCGTTATTAGCACCACGCTCTAACCAACTGAGCTAACCGGCCACGGTTCACCCCCGTGCGCCTCGCTTTGTTTCCGTCTCGGCCTTTCACTCTATGGCGCATAAAGCAGCAAAGAGAATTTGGATCCGTGTGCAGAGAAGCCATTGGATTTGGCTACGGCACCTTTTTTTAAAGGTGTGATGTGGGATTTGACAGGTTGAAGAGGGCACTGTGGATGGTCTGCTGGAAAAGCAGAGAGTAAAACTCTTCCCGTTTGGACTGCAACATATCAAAGGGATGCGTAAAGGCTGAAAGAGGGTAGGATTTCTCTCCACCAGGGCCTAAAAGCCTCCGCTGTGAACAGGATTTGAACCTGTGCGGGGA